>NC_051074.1:29537962-29848048 GCF_004664715.2 Peromyscus leucopus
AGGACCTTACCAGTTTGAGAGCTCGGATGGAGAATGAATCCAAACTCTGTAGGAAATTCATAGTAGTCACACACTCTGTGGCTGGCAAATCAAACTAAACTGAGGCGTCCATTTGATGACCTCGGTGTCATACGTCCCCTGACACAGAGAACTTGCATTAAGAAAGAAGAAAAGGCCGGGCATTGGTGGCGCACGCCTTTAATCCCAGCACTCGGGAGGCAGAGCCAGGCGGATCTCTGTGAGTTCGAGGCCAACCTGGGCTACCAAGTGAGCTCCAGGAAAGGCACAAAGCTACACAGAGAAACCCTGTCTCAAAAAACAAACAAAAAAACAAAAAAACAAAAAAAAAAAAACAAAAAACAAAAAACAAAAAACAAAAAAAAAAAAAAAAGAAGAAAGGGATAGCATACCCTATCTGCTGATCTAGAATGTTCCCTCTCACTAGATAGGGTATATTATTTGAGGGATATGAAATGTCCCCTTTTGCTTCCTAAGTAGCTTCCAGGTGTTTCTCACTGATGACTTTTCATCCCCATCATATTTCTCCATTATTTTCTTTAGTTATGCTTTCCTCTGCTGTCTCATCAACCTACGTACAAGTTCTCCACTTCCTTTAAACCCAATATCCCTGTCCTCTTCATCTCAGATGGTATTTAGTCTTATTTACAAAAAAAAGGTTTGTAAAGAGTGAGAAGAAAATCTTTATGTGCTTTCAGCCATTTTTCCCCCATTTGCCAACACTGGTGTCTGTGTTTATTATATCTGAGTTCTTTCCCTCAGACATGAGAAAACTATTTATCTTTGCACACTGGATCTCAGGTTCTGTGGAGACCTTCCTTTACAATTAATCCTCTACTTTGAAGCTTTTTGGCTGCTGAATCAACTCATCTTTATATAAATGTTCCAAGAATTTCCCCCATTGAATGCATACCCACATGCTCATGCACATATGTGTATGTGCACATGCCACACCACCTTCCTTTTATGAAACACTTCTCTGCCTACTGTTACATTTCTATATCCCATTTAAAGAAATTATTTTTAAATACTGTTATCTATTTACAGTTTATTTCTCCATATGCCTCCTTCCATTCTCTCAAAGTGAACTTCAATTAGCCTTTAATTTATCCTTCTCCAATAAAATTAGCTTGCTTCAGGCCATTAATATTATATATTTTTAAATCCAGTGATTTCCACTGCCTGTGTTATTCAAATCCTAATCATTATATACAATGGAAAAGCCTCAAAACATATTACGGTTGGCAAACAGTATGGAAATATGTACATCTTAACATCTAAAATGAGAAGTAAATAAGTTTATAGTTATCTTGGGAAATTTAAAACTCACCATCTTCGGTAAGTAGGAGCTAAAGAAGAAAAAGTAAAAGCAAGAAATGTTATTTACATTTTAAACATCACTAGTTATAGACGTGTTCTCATTGAAATTATATACTGTGAAATGTGCACTGTTTCCAAGTACACAAGGAACATTTACTGAAAATGCATGTGATAGTCACGTGAAAAAAGCTTAACCATTGGAAATAATTACAATAATTCAGAGTGTGATTCTCATCAAAGAAAAGAAAGCATTAGCAAAAAAAAAACTTTTAAAAGAAATTTTCATCTAGAGAAGGACTGACTGTAAGAATTAATCAAATAGAAGTTAAAAATGACTTCATACAAATATCTATGAAGAAATATAAATCAAATGTATACATGCATCTAAACAGTGGTTTTGAAAGACATATGATCACTGTATAATTAGGAAAGAATAAAGTCCAAAAAACTCAAAGATCTAGATGGCTGTCTCAAGAATTTAGAAAAAAAGAAGACAGGGACCTGGAGAGCTGTCTCAGTGGTTAAGAGCACTGGCTTCTCTTTCAAGGATGTGGGTTCAATTCCCAGCACCTACATGGTGTCTCACAAGTATCTGTAACTCTCGTTGTAAGGGATCCAATGTCCTTTCCTGGCTTCCTTGGGCACCAGGCATGTACATGGTACACAGAACTTCATACAGGAAAATAGTCATATGCATAAGATCAATAAATACTAAAAGAAAAGAAAAGAAAGTTAATCTACAGTATGTAGACATAATAAAACCAGAAACCAGTGAGGCAAATGTGCTTTGTGTATACAGCCATAAGAATGAAGTTAAGTCATTTGTAGGAAAATGGATGCATTAAGAGATTATCATAGTAACCCAAGTCTTTGAAGGACAAGAATCACATGTTTGCTCTCATGTGTGTCTTAGGTTTCATTCATTTAGATACATAAAACCACATGTGCGCACGCGGGCGCATACACACACACACACACACACACACACACACACACACACACACACACACACACACTGGGAGGATGAAAAAGAAGAAGCCAAACTGTCTAGAGGACCAAAGAGGACTCATGAGAGAGGGAGAGCGGAGTATAAGGAGAGTCGTGGATATGGGTGGGAATATGCTTGGAGAACACTTCATTCACTAATTATGCTTTCCACTATTAGTTTTTATTGTGATTGCCAGGTTTTTTTATGGTCAAGTGATTTAATCAAGTTGGCACTCAGTGACACATCCATTTCTGCCATCCATTTTCAGTCTGCTTTAATGAAACAACTGGGGACAACTGTGGGATGGCCTTCAATTTAAAAGCCTTTAACTAATACCAGAGACATTACTGAGGCTCTGAGAGTTCTCCAGCTATGTTTGTACTGAAATAAAAATCTGATTGCAGTTGCTGTTGATAAGAAATGGAGGTTTTTATATCCTTGGAAAATCTGTCAAGAGGATTTTCTAAGTCAATACTTCTAATAAGGCTGCTTCCTCTTGTCCAAAAAATAAATGATGGCTCTCTACTGTGTCCTTTTCCACTACCAGATAAATACTGGATTAATCCAAGAAATAAACAACAATTACAACATGGGTGCAATTTGTGACAAAAACTATTAATGTCTTTTACATGTACAAAACATCTGAACTGCAGTGTTCTTCATAGTAAAGTGTACAAGATGTTTGAATCAAAGACCACGTGACTAAGCATTCCAACTTAGATATCAACATTTTTTTCATTTTTCTTTATTGAGAAATTTTCTCCTCACTCCACATACTGTCCACAGATCCTCCCTCTTCCTTCCTCCCACCCCACAGCCCTCTTTCCCAAGCCACCCTGCATCCCCACATCTCCCAAATTGAGGTCTCCCATGGGGAGTCAGCAGAGCCCAGCACACTGAGCCTAGGTAGATCCAAGCCCCTTCCCACTGCATCAAGGCTGTGCAAGGTGTCATACCACAGGCACTGGATTCCAGAAGCCTTCTCATAGACCAGGGACAGATCCTGATCCCCCTGCCTGGGTACCTCCCAAACAGTTCTAGCCAAACAACTGTCTTCTGTATCCAGAGGGCCTAGTCCAGACCCATGGGGGCTCCACAGACACCAGTGCACAGTTCATGGGCTTCCACTAGTGTGGCCAGTCATCTCTGTATGTCCTCCCATCATGATCTTGACATCCCTCGCTTGCAGTATCTCTCCCCTCTCTCATTAATTGGATTCCCAGAGCTCAGCCTGATGCCTGGCCATGGATCTCTGTATCTGCCTCCATCAGTCACTGGACAAAGGCTCTATGATGACAGCTAGGTTATTTGCTAGGCTGGTCACCAGATTAGACCGGTCCAGGCACCCTCTGGACCACTGCCAGAAAACCAAGGTGGGGTCAACCTTGTGGATTCCTGAGAGCCTCCCCAGCACCTTGCCTCTTCCTATTCCCATGATGTCCCAATCTCCCTCAAGAACACTGGTGCAAAAAACTCAATAAAATACTGGCTAACCAAATCCAGGAACACATCAAAAAAATTATCCACCATGACCAAGTAGGCGTCATCCCAGGGATGCAAGGATGGTTCAACATATGAAAATCTGTCAATGTAATTCACCATATAAACAAACTGAAAGAAAAAAGACCACATGATCATCTCATTGGATGCTGAAAAAGCCTTTGACAAAATCCAACACCCCTTCATGATAAAGGTTCTAGAGAGATCAGGAATACAAGGAACATACCTAAACATAATAAAGGCAATTTACAGCAAGCTGACAGCCAACATCAAATTAAATGGAAACTCAAAACAATTCCACTAAAATCAGGAACTAGACAAGTCTGTCCACTCTCCCCATGCTTATTCAATATAGTACTTGAAGTTCTAGCTAGAGTAATAAGACAACAAAAGGAGATCAAGAGGATACAAATTGGAAAGGAAGAAGTCAAACTTTCATTATTTGCAGACGATATGATAGTATACATAAGTGACCCCAAAAATTCTACCAGGGAACTCCTACAGCTGATAAACTCCTTCAGGAAGGTGGCAGGATACAAGATTAACTAAAAAAAATCAGTAGCCCTGCTATATACAAATGAATTAGATATCAACATTTTATTACTTTATCTATAAAATCAAACAACATGTTGTTGTTAAATGTTGTGGAAAATAAAAATTTTCATTTCAAGAATAGACTACTCCTGGAAGAAAGACATCAACAGTCTTGCCCATCTCTGAACCCTGTGAGTTTTAATGGTAATGAA
The DNA here is from genome assembly GCF_004664715.2 of Peromyscus leucopus. Classification (NCBI taxonomy): domain Eukaryota; kingdom Metazoa; phylum Chordata; class Mammalia; order Rodentia; family Cricetidae; genus Peromyscus; species Peromyscus leucopus. Next base: position 29,542,535 of record NC_051074.1, read on the forward strand.
TGACCAATGCAGAAATAGTAAAATGGATATTATGGGGGCAACCAACATCTTTCTGATTGTATTTAAGGTCTATTCCATAGGTAGAATGCTTGTCCCTAGTACTGCAGACAGTCTTTGCCAGACAGAAGAGAACCATTGAACACATGACCTCATAGCAGCCTTGACAGCTTGGACAATACCTGTATGAGATCAAAGAAACTAAAACTAGTCTGGATGAGGGAGTGTCTCATGACATTCCACACTCTAACTGAGGAGTTATTTGGCAATTGATCCATGCTAAAGGAAGAAGGATTTAAAAGGTTTATAGATTAGAAATAACTGAGTATTGAAACTAGCACTCAAGTTTTAAAGGATACTTCGAGTAATTTTAAGATGGACTTGCAATTTCACCTTCGTTTAAACTAATACTTGCTCAGAAGCTATAAAATGCTACATATAAAATTTATTATGTCCCAAATCCTCCTCTATAAGGCTTCACAGACTAGAGAGGAAGGCATATGTGCAAAAATAAAATAAATAACTTTAGTATTTTATGAAGGTTGGCAGTGGAATGAGATCAAAGAGTAAAGTCAACTTTTGCAGAAGAAAAAAAAAAACCTCAGGGAAGTTTGTCCAGAGGGAATGAAAATCCATTTGAGCCTTAAAGATTAAATAAAGTTCATCAAATGAATAAATGAAGAATAAGTGAGAGTGAGAGCAGCAATAACCCAAAGCATGTGGATATAGGAAGGTAGAAAGAACTATCCTGTTGGCCTGGCTGAGGCACAGGAAACTAGCAACAAGAGCAAGAAATTTTACTAGAGCTCTCCTGACAGATTAAAACTTGAAAAAAAGAACATGCTGTTACAAATTCAGCACAGTCTAGTCTTTTGAATATTGACTGTATTAATAAATCAACATATATATGTACATATGTATACACCTTTCATCTTATGTGGTAGGCAGTATAATGACTAACAATATCTACATAAGAATTCCTAGAACCTTTTTGGACTGAAATTGCACTCTGGATGTGACTAATAATCTTGAGCCAGTGGGTACCAATTTGAGTTACCTAGTTGAGTCTAATGTAATTGCAGAGATCCTCATGAATGAAAGAAGAATTTAAAAGACAGTATTGGAGTGAAGCAGCATGAAATGGACTTCTAAAGCTGCTACCTTAAAAGATGGAGGATGGAGCCAGCATCCATGGAATTCAGAAGGCCTACAGAAACAGGGAAGCCACCACAGGAGATTTTGGGAGTCATTTTAGACCTCTGGGACTCTGAAATAACAAACCTAGGTTCTTTTATGACACTAAGCATGTGAAAATTTGTTTGAGCTGTAGTGGAAAATGAATATACTCTACTACAGAGCAAGCTGCAGAGGAAAATGAATCATGATGGTGAAAAAAGTGAGAATAATTGGCACATGCATGCAATGATGCTTTTTGCAAACATCTAAAGAAATCTTAAAGTAGCTTACATGTTGGACCAGCTTAGTCTTCTCCCAATTTGTCTTATATATTAGGCCTCCCAAAACCACTCTAACCTTCACATTTGAAAGTCAATTTTCCTGGGATTCTCCTGACTGCACTGCTGGAAATAAAAACAAAACAAAGACTGAAAATCTTGTGTGAATGTTTTCTTCATTGGTTGATGGTAAGTCTCCCAGAGCCTGCTAGCATTCTGCAATCACAGCAGCAAGTTGAAATGAAGTATGAAATAACACCGAGAGGCTGGCCAGCTGTGTTCACTTGGGCAGGAAGGGGAAGAAATTGAACCATTGCTTGCCATGAATCCAAATATAAACACTGCCATGAAAAGACAGCTGTTGCCTGATATTGAAATGGGCACATTGAAGTAAGCACATTCTAATATAAGATAATGTATGACCTGCAAACACTACCTGTTTTACAATGGAACTCAATGTCTAATTCTAATTAGACTAGACAAAGATTACATTAATTCATGCTGTAAGTAACTGAACTTAATATCCTTTGCCTTTCTCACATATCTAGAAGACAAGAAAGAGGAACAGAATAGTTATTTAACCAGAAATTAAACCATGCAGCTGCTTTTCTGTGGTAGACACTGAAACTCATTCCTAGGATTCAGAAAACTCCAATGTTTTCTGTGTAGTTGAGAGCAACATTATATAATCCTAACTCTATCTGGAATGCCAGATTAGACTTTTCCATTGGAATTATTTTTTATCCAGGGACATACAATCTGAGTTGACCTTCTTATTTCACTAAGCACTGATCACTAGTTAATTTGATGTGTCTATTTCATTACACTTAAGAGATTTTCAGATAGCTGGTAAAGCATCATTTCTTGGTATGTCTATGAGGGTTTGGAGAAAGACACTGTCATTTTTTTAAATTAATTAAATTTTCATTTATTTTACATCCTGACTGCAGTTTCCTCTCTTCCCTTCCCTTCTTCCCACATCCACTATGCCCCTGCCCTCCACTCCTCTGGCTTTTTAATCACTGGTTGAGTTTGATGGCTCATATTGGTTATCAAGTTAATGAAGTCTGGAGTCACCTGGGAGACAAGTTTCTGGTCATGCCTGTGAGAGATTCTCTGGATTTGGTTAATGGAGGTGGGAAGACCCACCTTAACTGTGGGAGGGCAACACCATTCCAAGGGCTAGAATTCTGGAATAAGTAAAAGGGAAAAGGCTAAGCTTTACCTCTCTATATGGACGCAATGTGACAGACAGGTTCCTTCTACCATGACTTTCCCATGCTGGACCACTATATTCTCAAACTGTCAGCCAAAGCAAACTGTTCTTTACTTAAACTATTTCTTCTTGGGTATTTTGGCATAGCAAGGAGAAAAGTGATAGATACAATGGGGGTAAGGCAGATCTGTCCTCACTCAATGGGAGGCACCATCCCACCAGCAGAGGCAAAGGACAAGGCAAAGGAACAGTATGTTTGTCCTCTTGACCTTTCGGATCTGGAGTACCTTGTGTTGCCTTCTCATATTAAGATCAATCCACCTAAGTCTATTTAATGGGTAACAGGGATTTATTAAAATATAAAATGAGGAAATGCACTCACAAATACAGAATGGAGTAACAGCTGGTCGTTTTCTGATCTGACTGGGAGTGAATCCACCTTGTAGGCAGCAGGGATAAGGGACACGTGAACCTTCTCCTTTTCCTTATAAGAGGTCATGTACAATGGCAAGAAGCACTACCTCCTTTGGGCCCTATAGCCCAAGGTCATGGGTGGAGCAAATGCTATTACATTCCCCTTTTTGTCTAAGTAAGAAGGTTCTAATCATAATGCAAACTATATACAATAAAAATGATTATCAAGTGTTGACCAGGAAAAACAAAGGGTAATAACATAAACAAAAATCGAACTACAACCAACAAGAACATCATAAAACAAGAAAGACATGCTAAATGTCCAGAAATATCCAGATCATAGGTAAATAGCAAATTACTGAAGTCACTCCAATAGCTGTCATATCCTAAAAAATTCTAACTCTAGTACTTAAATATTAATATGTTCCAGCTAAGATACAAAAAAATTGTAACTGTAACTATCTAGTCCAGCTCCATCAAAGACCTGAGAAGGAACATAATAATACCCAAGAAAATGGAAAATGCAAGCAAACGATATCTGAAATTTTGAGAGAATGGACAATGACAGCTGACAGCCTTAAGTTTCTCAGCATCATTGGGGCATACAATTTGGTTGCAGGCCTAGAATATCTGACAGACCATTTTCAGAAGCAGGAATTTTACAAGACCATCTTACCCTGTCTTGTCAAGGTTCAGTAGCTGCTTTTCGTTGTGTCCTGCTCGCCCAGAAAGGACAGCGTTTATACTGTCAGGAGTCAAGACAAGGGCAGTTCTTTGCCAACAGGCCATTTTGTGCCAAGAAGAAGACAAACTCCCAAATGGAAATGTCTTAGAAGACCAATATTCTCTCAGGATCAGTAGATTGTAGTCTGGTTATCCTTTGCTTTACATCTAGTATCCACTTATGAGTGAGTACATACCGTGTTTGTCCTTCTGAGTCTGGGTTACTTCACTCAGGATGATATTTTCTATTTCCACCCATTTACCTGCAAAATTCATGATGCCATTGTTTTTTACTGCTGAGTAGTACTCCATTGTGTATATGCACCACATTTTCTTTATCCATTCTTCAGCTGAGGGCATCTAGGTTGTTTCCAGGTTCTGGCTATTACAAATAATGCTGCTATGAACATAGTTGAGCATGTGTCCTTGTGGTATGATTGAGCATTCCTTAGGTATATTCCCAAGTGGGCACCACTCCTTAAGTAAGATCAATCCATGTGAGTCTGTTTAATGGGTAATAAGGATTTATTAAGACATGAATTGAGGAAATACACTCACAAATGCAGAATGGAGTAGACAGATGAAATCATCCTCTAATCTGACTGGGAGTGAATCCACATACAATGGCAAAAAGCATCGCCTCCTTCAGGCCCTATAGCCCAAGGTCATGGGTGGTGCAAATATCACTACACTCTCTGAATTGGATCTCTGAGTTCTTTAGTCTCTTGAATTTAGGACTTACATTAAACCCTCTTTCTCCCTAGGTCTCAAGCTATTAGCCTATCACTGACAGTAACTCTATCATTCCCCTCGCTATTCCAAAGGGCTTCAATTATGCAATATTATTGGCTTTTCCAGTTGTTCATCTTATAGATGGCCTGCCCTGGGATTCCCTGGTCCCCGAGTCACAGGAGCCAATTATCCTAATAAATTTCTTGTCATATATGTCTACACACTTTATTTGTTGCATTCTCTAAATGCATATTTGGACAGCAAGGATAGCAAGTATCAGGGCAAGTCTGTCTGAAATGACAACATGATGGCTCTTTGAAAAAGTTTATATGTAGTATTTTTTACAGAGGTTTACAAAATGCTATGTAATGGATTTCCCAGAGGTCTCACCATTGGGCCTGATATGACCTTGACACTTTAAAAGGAATTTACTATAAATTGTTGTCTCCTGACTTCCTTTTTCCCAACTTCCGTAATTGCTGACTTAGGATCTGTTCTTTTAAAAAATGCCTTATTTCTGGATTCCTAAGCTTGGCAGACTCAAGTACTAAAGGTATAATAATGACTTATTACTATTAAATAAACATTAAATAATTATTATTGAAGACATAACAATAATAACAACTATATAATATAAATAACTTAGCCAAGGAATGAGATAAAATAAATGGAAGCTGATTGACATGAAAGAGGGTTCTTGAGCCAAGTACAGTGGTAGTCTTATATGATAGGGAAGTCAACCAAATGGGTTGTATTCTGTCACATCTGGCAGGAGAGAAATCTTGCTAAGGCCTTCACTGTAGTCATCGAGAGTGATCCACTTCTAACTGTATTAGTTATCATAGTACTTCAGTGATAAAGCACCATGACCAAAAGCAACTTGGAGAGGTTTATTTGGCTTGTATTTCCACATCACAGTCTGTTATTAAAGGAAAGCCGGGCAGGAAGCAGGATGCAGGAACTGAAGGAGAGACTATGGAGAAGTGCTGCTTGCTGGCTTGCTCCCTGTAGCTTGTTCAGTCTGCTTTCTTACATGCCTGCCCAGGGGTCACACTGCCCACAGTGGACTGGGCTCTCCTACATCAGTCATTAATCAAGAAAATGATTACAGGCTTGTAATCACAGGCTTGTCCACAGCCAGTTTGGTGGAGATATTTTCTCAACCGAGGTTCCCTCTTCCTGAATGACTCTAGCTTGTGTCAAGTTGACAAAAACAAACAACATACAAACAAATATTAACAACAACCAAATTTCACCAAGCAGTGACTGTTAAGATACTTGTGTAAAATTAAGTCACTGAATTTGAGTAGTTAGGAAACTAATACACCTCAAAAGTACCAAATTAGTGTTCTTGGTGTCTACAAACCGTTACCAGTCAGTATGTCCCAGCTCATCACAGCTGCGTCTATTTTTTAAGTGCTGAAAAGTCTTACTACGAATACAAGGAAGAGCCAAGAGTTTTCCCCTCTACAGATATAGACCTTCCACATTGAGTTCACCATGCTGGAAAACCTGGTCAATGACTTCTCCATCCTGAACCCCCAGGCTGACACCAGGGGCTTTTGACTCAGCTACATGGGAACACACTTTGTAGGCTTGTTTTACCTGGAGAGATTTCAAAAACGCAGGTGCCAGTTTTCATCTCAACCTAATTAAATTCTCATGCCTGGGTAGATCCCAAGCATAGTTATTAGGTAGGTGCTCCTGGATTGCCCTGACATGCCTAGGTCTTCCTAGGAGAGTTCAGGAAGCAACGATGTTGGCAATCCACTGGGCTAAACACCCCTTCACGACTTGTTAAGAAGTGATTGTAAATCAAAATAGATAAAAAAAAATGAGTTTTGTCTCACCCTACAGCCTAGTGTCTCAATCCATTTTGCCCTTATCCTTGGCAGTTAACTTACTCTAACACTTAGTAGTAAAAATCTGCTAAATGAAGTGTGCTGTTTGAAGTTAGAAAGGACCCTGTCACAGGGAAAGGTCGTGGGTAGAAAATGGTTTAAATCAGAATGGTTCCAAACTTTGCTATAGATGTGTCAATAAAGTTGATGAAGCGTAATTACATAGAGATCACAAGGAGATCCAGGTCAAAGCTATACAAGAAGCTTTTGTGATATCTTGATCCCCTTTATTTCTGTAAAACCAAGTTTGTACTGAAATCGAAGATGCAATTAAAAACAAATTCTGAGTCAAATGGTCCCGAGTAAGGGCTGTATGCATCAGTGCTTGTGCACTGACATGGTTTAAGGAGATGAATAAGTCAGGGCATGTCTGATGCTAATCACTCATCAAATAACTATGATTTCTTATTAGCATAGACAGCTCTAGATGCTAAATTAAAAAATAGTTCACATTTGTTTATTTTAGTTGGAGCTTCATAAACTGCTTTATCCAAAGGCACATAATGCTGTTTTTGTCCACCTATCTGCTGAGAATCCTTTGGAGAAAAGCATACACTCTCAAGCATGGCATGGGCCTGAGGGGGGTGGTCCCAGTGGCCCAGACTGACAAATCAGCTACCACCCAGACCCACATCCAGGGCTTTGAGTTAGGACACCTCAACATCTAAGCCATCTATGACCTGTGGGAGCAGGCAAAAGGACTGGCCCTGCAGAACCATAGCCACAGGATCCCCATGACTTGTAGCAACAGCAGGATATCCCAGAGGAGATTCAGTGAGGGTCCTGTATTGATGGTGTACCAGACGCCAGAGGCCTTGAACCTGACCAACATCCTGAACCCCCAGGCTGACACCAGGGGCTCTTGACTCAGCTACATGGGAACACACTTTGTAGGCTTGTTCACAATACAATGAACAGTTTCAAGCAAAAGTGGGTGGACAAAGGTGTATACTACACAACACACCACAGCTCTCAATGCCGCTCAGATGAATGAAAAGGTGTTGGAGAGTTGGGAAAGATGAAGGAGCAAAGTGGTCTTTTTTTGTTTGCTTTATTTCGTTTTTAATTAATTTTTTTTAGTTTCTTTTAGGGGGCATGCTATGGGGGTGAGGGACTGGGAAATGAGTGGAATTGGGGTGTATAATGTGAAATTTCCAAAGAATCAATTAAAAAAGTTAGGTTGAAATTAACAAAAAAAAGAACCATGTTTGGTTGGGAAAAAGAGGCCTGTCAGTAACTGCCCTGGAAATGCAACCAACAGCAGTGTAACTAACTGCTATAAATAACTGCACAATGGGTATTTGATAAATGTGAATAGAGACCATGGGACAATGACCAAGAAGGACCTGGGCTTACTCTGAATCTTACATCAATATTATGACTCAATTGCATGGTCCCTGAATCCTGTGGGAAGGGGTCATTAACGGACACATAGCAGGGCTCTGAAGCTGTTCTGATTTCTCCTAGTATCAACTCCATGTATATGCTATAGGAAGTTCTTTGTATTAGAAACAAAGCCACTTCCTGAACTCTCTCACATCAGGGTGAGAGAGTTTCCTACTCCCGGAAACAAAGTGGGTAAGTAACTGCTTTTATATTTTTCTTCTTTTATTGATTGATTTTGTGATTTGAAATCTGATTACTGACTTCTCCGACTCCCTCTTACCTCCTTCCCAACCCTATTAATGTATCATTTTCATCCCTCCCAGTAACTTTCCCAGGGTCATGACTTTCCATTTGGTTCTGGGATTCATTTAATCCAACAGGGGTTCTCTGTGTGACCACTGGATTTGAAACATCCAGTGGGGTCTGGTGGGTCACTGGTGGGTCCAGAACCAAAAACAATGATTTCCCTGTTCCTTCAAATGACCAGGAGCCAGTAGTGCAGTAGTGCAGCATGAGTGCAAAAATGATTCATGGGCTGTTTACTTTCATGTTTCAAAAAACATTGCACTGCTGCTGTATTCCTTGAGTTTTGACTTAGATGACCTCTGTTTCTGCATATCATTTCCCTCTTGTTTTAGTCATCTATTTCTTCCCCTATCTTCAACATAGTAACATGTAGACAAAATTCTAAACAGTCTTACTAAGTAAGAGACACAGAGCCAAATACAAAGTTAAAGCCAAGAGATCAGAGCAAGAGCCACGACTACCTTATCTGACCACCTCGCCACCATCTCTTCCCCCAGAGAGACCTTCTTCCTGTGTGACTGTCTTTTGATTGCCTTTCTGTTCTGCCTTCTCATTGGCTCTAAACCCAATAACATGACTTCCTCGTCACTGCCTGTCTATATAGACTTCCAGGTCTCTAAGGTTGGTACTGGGATTAAAAGTTCAGGTCACCTTGCTTGTCTATGGCCTTGACCACACAGAGACTCTGCCTGCCACATGATCAGATTAAGGGCATGGGCTACCACTGCCTGACTTCTGCTTAATGGCTATGACCTTTGATCTCCAGGCAACTTTATTAACATACAAATAAAATCACATTTCAGTGCAAATAAAATATCACCATAGTAACACAAAATTATTTACCGAATCAATATTTGGTGTTTGCATTATTGTACCATGCAGACATATTCAGAATCAAGACACTAATTCCAAATGTATTTGCCTTTCTAAATTGTTTCTGTAGTGGTAACAGTTGACAGTTTTAGTTACATATCTTCGTATGTGTATATGTTTTGTGTACATATTTGAATTATATATGTATATATATATAGATAATACACATATATATGAAGAATATATATGTTGCAAATTCAGCAGCTCAAACCTAAAACCTATTTTACAGTAGTTGAATCTCATAACCAAACAAATAAGGTAAATATTATGATCCTCTCTTTGTGGAGACAAGCCCCTCCTCCTCTCCCAAGATCATCCTTGTCATGTGTATTTACTTTCTCATGTTTGCTATGCAAGCATGCATGAACACATGCCATCCTGAGAATGCTCTTGGCCTTCTGCCTTCTACCTGTGTTATATCTTTGTGTCTTCCCTTCTCTTTGTTTATCTCTGTCTTTGAGGTATTCTTCAACCATTTTCTAAAAAAGATAGATACTCTGAATATTTTTATCATACCTTCTGATGTTGTTGATCATTTGGATTGACACAGGCTTCTAAGCTATGGTTTTGTTTTTTTTTTGTTTTGTTTTTTTTTTTTTTTTTTTTTTTGCATTTTAAGACTTTGCCTTCTCACTTTTTGTTCGCATTACTGTTAGAAGTCTGATGCCCCCAGATCCAGAATTTTATGAAGTTATTGATTTTTCTTCCCCACCTCCCTCAATTACTTCTTTGGAATTTGAAACTGGTTCTTACCAGTTTATGCTAGACATATAATGGGAAGTTAATCATTGAATCATCTTTTAAAATGAATCATCTTTCAAAAATACACACATGCACACATGTCCAGAGCTCTTCAACACTGCTCCAAAATTCTAATGTCATCATCTGGGTGGTTTGGGGACATTGTTTTTTCAACACCCTGGAAAATCCCCTTGAACAGCCAGCATTGAGGTGTAATTCTCTAAATCATTTGGTTTTCAAATCTCGTTGTGCATATGAATAGACTGGTATCTGACTGAAATCCACTTTGACTCAGGAGATATGGGGAGGAGCCTGAGAGCCCTAATAAATGGTCTGGTAATTCTGGTGGTGCTGATTTGCTGACTGGGGACCCATCCAGAGGGGGACTGTGCTCCTGAACACAGACATACCTTAGCTCCAGAACTTCATAAATCACTGCCGGGTTCTTATTTTTATCTCTTTATGAGTTGTGTGTGTGTGTGTGTGTGTGTGTGTGTGTGTGTGTGTGTGTGTGAGAGAGAGAGAGAGAGAGAGAGAGAGAGAGAGAGAGAGAGAGAGAGAGAGAGAGAGTTTATGAACCACTGGAGCAGAAACAATGGAGCAACACTGCCTACTGGCTCACATTCAGTTACCTTTCTTATAAAGGCCCAGACCACTGGCATAGGGATGGCATTACACGCAATCGGTTGAGCCCCCCCTCCCCAACTCGATCTGCAACTGAGAACATGCCCCTGCAGACATAGTCACAGGCCAATCTGGTGACAGCTTCTTTCAGTTGAGGACCATTCTTCCCAGGTATATCAAGCTGACAACTAAGATTAGCTATCACAGCAATTCAGTTAAATTGTGAAATGGAATTTATTCTCCAGTCTGATTTAAAAGACATACATAGTCTAAGAACAGGAAATTGAATGTGGGATAGTGTAATGAGGGGTACATAATCTCTTCTATTCAGTTTTTCTGCACAAGAGGCCCCAAAGATCGTGGCTGTTGGTTGTATGCATTACAGCGATGGTGAAGACAGTATTGGAACATATGACAGCTGGATGACTGGATTTATTGACATGCCGTAGTGACCCAGCAATCTCCAAAAATTCCAGGCTCAGATATTAGCAACTCAACTCTAAGTCTGGTTCCCCCATGGCTGCATTTTTCTGCATAAATTCATGGTATATTTTCTCCATGGGTTTGGTGCTTTCTACATGTCTATTGTGACCATGGTTGGTAAATTGAAGTTACTGATGATTTACTGATAGAAACAAATACCTTAAACTAGTCTGATGACTTGGTGCATAATGGTGTCAAGCACAACAAACTAAGATCCATGCCTCACTCTAAGGAGAAGTATCTTCCTTAAGGACATGGGAAGAGTATATCATATCACTGTAATCACACATCTACTTTCTTTCTTTATTCTTTCTTCAAAGCTCACCCAAAACTTTACCCTAAAACTTTTTTTAAAATGCTAAGATAATTCTATGTAATAAAACAAATTTGCTTGAATCCACTTACATAAGGTACATACTTCAAGGAAAGATGATGTGGAATAGCGTTTGATCTGTCCTTATACAGTCACAAAAAATCAGAAAAGCAAACCATTGGGAAATAATTTTGTTTTTTCCTTAACCTCATTAGGTTTATGTGGCTTCAGAGACACCAGTGAAATTGCTGTTGCTGTTTCTCAAATGTTCCATCTGTTCCTGCTGTTCATTCCCCTACTTGAAGGCTGAATCCTTTGGCTCCCCAGTTATTGTCAGTGCCCAACTGTGATGACGGCAGAGGGAGTGGTGGAAGGAAGCATGTGGAATCAAGAAACGGTGATCGGCTGTCATGAAAATATGTCAGAAGGAAATTCAAAGACAGAGAGAAGCAAAATTATAGACAACGTTACCAGAGCTCTGTAATCATTTGAGTGTCTTGAATTCTAGAAGAGTTTATACTTTTTTTTTGTTGTTGTTGTTCTGTGTCTGACATCTGAATACATGGACCTTGTTAAATGACAGGATGGAAGGAGGATTTCCTTGTTTGTATCTGTTGCTGTGACTAAGATGCACTAAACAGAAACAGCTTAAGTCAGAAAGGGCTTACAATTGGCTAACAATTCCAATTCCAGTCTACCATTGTGGGAAGCCAAGGCAGGAACTTCAGCTAGTGACATCATATCCACAGTCTAGAGCCAAGAAAAATGAATGCATGCATGCTAACTTGCTTGCTTGTGCTCAGCCTTATTTCCACATTCCTATGGAGCTCAAGACCCTCTGCCTAGAGGATGGTGACACCCACAGTGGGCTGGGTCTTCCCACATGATTAACTTGATTAAAACAACTCACCCACAGAAATGTACATAAGCCAAGTCAGTGAGGACAATCCATCATTGAGATTCGCTTTCCAAGTAATTCTAGGTTATGTCAAGTTGATAATTAAAGCTAACCATCACAGAACTAACGGTTATTGAGTAGTCACTATGTATCTGTGATAATACAGGCATTTTCATTTCAGCACATCAGAAGTTCTAAGTCAATTTGTCAAGGTTTCATTGGTAGCTAAGTAGGAGAGTTTGGCTACAACCCCAAATGTGATTTTGTGGCTTGTGATGTTTCTACTACCTAGATTCTGTAGGTAAAGGTTTAACTGTAATTTTAGGCCTAGTACCACTTTTAATTAGTTTCTGCCTACATATAATGCATCTAATAGTTAATCCTACCATATAGGCCAATTATGATTATTATGCAATATAATGAGTTTGGACTAATTATCATATCAATATGAGCTTAGTGAGAAAAATCATTAACCCAGAAATATGATGGGAAGAAACTTAGAGCAAAGTATGAGCAGGCTAAATCAGTGTAAGATGTCACACCAAAATTTTATGATCAATATAAAATTGATCAGATCATATAAAGATCCTATGGAAGGAAAACCTTTCCATGGGTTGTAAGAAAGTATAGTATATTCTCAATATATATGTGAGAGAATTTGTCACATATTGGAATTAACAGGAATTACCACCTATGAGAGATAAAGCATAGACATGACACTACAAAAGCATCCCCTGCTTCCCATCCTTTAGTCCATGCTATATTTGAGGCCAGTGTTTCTTTGATACAATAGGACATGTCTTATCTTAGCTAAAATTTTTATTTGCTGGTTATAACCATTCTTAAACCCCTGTGTTTAGTTGACATGTACAGTTGTCTACCTGCTTCAATTCACTTAGCTTAAATTAGTAGATAGGTTATGTATAGGGTCAATATCCTTAAGTCTACCCACAGACTTTATTAGCTATAACTACATTAGCACACTGAGTCACCTGAGATACAACACTTCTAATTATTTTAATGTTATTTGCTTGCATTTCCATTTTCCACCAATAAACCATAGAAGAGTACACTATATTGAAGCTGGAGTTTTCTCCAGTCCTGCCTGGCCCATGGTCAGGACAAATCTCTCTCACCTGCCAGTCCCACAGCCGCTCAGACCCATCCAAGTAAAAACACAGAGACTTATATTGCTTACAAACTGTATGGCCATGGCCGGCTTCTTGTTATTTAGTTCTTACATCTTAAATTAGCCTATTTCTATTAGTCTATAAGTTGCCACGTGGCTCATGACTTACTGGTACCTTACATCTCACTTGTCATGGTGGTGGCTGGCAGAGTCTCTCTGCCTCAGCCTTCCACTTCCCAGAATTCTCCTCTCTGCTTGTCCCACCTATGCTTCCTGCCTGGCTACTGGCCAATCAGTGTTTTATTTATTAACCAATCAGAGCAACACATTTAACATACAGAACATCCAACAGCACTATATATAGAATATTTTAAATCTGGGTCTTAATGCATTGATTATTCTGAAAAGTATCCATTGAATATATATATATATATATATATATATATATATATATATTCATTCATATATATATGAATGACTGCAGAAACTATACATTATATGCCTGTAAATAGATAATTAAACTTGAACTCCTCTTTGAGAATCAAACAATTAAATCAATACGAAACAAGACCAGATTAACTTGAGTAAAAACAATGTTTCCTTATGACAAGAGGAAGTATAAGGACATTCTTCAATCTTAATAAAAAGGAAAATAAGTTTAACTATGTGTTTTAACACACACATTGCTCTAGGCAACAGTGTGTGTATTTATCCATAGCATGCATTTTATTCATCTAGGTTTTACTTATCTATAATATGGCTGTGTGAGTCTTGCCCGTATTAAACATATCAATGTGCTAGTGCCAATTATAGACAGTTTACTTAGACTTCATGAAACTGATGGAAAACTTGAAAAAGAAACAGTTTCCCCCACTTTTCCAGTTAAGCATTTTATAATTTTTTTTATTTTGCTTTGATATTGTTCATTTTGGGTTAGTCATCTTGAGGATTTAAAGAATTTTGATTCAGTTTTACAAAGGGAAAGTCAGTTCTCAACAGGGATGGAACCCCTGGTGGGTTGCTCACGTCCCAGTGGATGACCCCACACATGTATGCAAATACAGGCAGCACTAACTGCAAAAAAGGTTCCCTCAAGTTGGGAGTGGCACGTGGTGCTAGGGCTCTAGGAAGAGATGCGGGTAGTGTTATGAATATGCATAGAATTCTCAAAGACTAAATTAAAACATATTTTAAAAAGAAACTGATATTTAAAAGCAACATTTGCAGCTTAAATCCCTTTAGATTTTATAGACTGTGTATTATGAAAGTTAGCTGGCCATTGCTATGTCATCTCTGGAACACTGATGGATAGCATATTTTAATAACCTCATTTGAGATGAATAGATAATACTATCACACATTTGTGGTACTTCCTATCTCACTGTGATTTGTAACTATAGGGGAATTAACGTATATAAAAGGCTACTGACTGGAGTTATCTTTGGATATCTAGTTGTTAAATCATTTATGATGGCAGTTTGGATTTCAAGTTTAGTTCAAATATAGTTTTGCCCCTTGCCTGTGGGAACATTACCAAGCTATACAACTTTATTAAGTCTTAGTTCTGGGTCAATAAATTACCATACTGAATCAAGAAGACAGTGCTGTAAGGTACATAAAAAAATTAAATTGATTACAAGCACATCTATTTTTTATTGACATTTATTCTCACAACTGTTTTCATGTGACATGAGGTTGGTAACAGAGAGATAAATGCTGATGAAATGATCACAACTTTTTTTTAAATTATATTGCCATTTGAAGAGAAATATACAAAAGGGAAAGTTTCCTGGAATCATAGCTTGCCTTTGCCAACAAATGCTCTGTTTTATGGTATAGCTTAAGCACTCTTGCTCATCACTTTTCTCCCAGTACAAGGAAAATATAATGTGTGACACATGAAGCCCCACTTTTTTCCAACACTGTACTCTGCCAGTGGTACGCCCACAAACCATATGCCCAAGAGCACACTCTCTTCTACATTCTGTACCTAAATCCTCCCTCTGGGGAAATCCTCTTACTTCTAGTGCTGAAGTGTGCAAAGAAATTATGCTATTGTTCATCAGCTATCATTTCACAGACTGGCAGAGGAGAATGCATTCATAACTAGTCTCATTCGATTTTGCACTGAGAAGATAGGAAAACTACTCTCTCTGTTTTGTGTCTTAGTTCACTTAATACCTTTCACAAAATAGCACCGTGTATACAGATGATTGACTTAAAGCCCAAGCTTAAATAAGTGCATGTAATGTGAGAGAGTCATATGTCATAAAGGCGTATTTAGAGAAAAGAAGAAATGACAGCCATCAATCATAAGCAAGAGTCCCTTTTATAAAGCTGGCTTACTCATTAGTCAGTCGCTGGGATTCTACTTTAGTCTCCTCAGTCCCTCTGCCCCCTTACAGTCTGTAGAAAACAGTGTAAATCCTTATCCTATAGGGCCTCCTCAGTCTCCCATCTTTTTGTCTAGAGCATTCTCCCCTCAGCATCTGTAGGAGCACGACTGATCCTCCATCAATGTTTAGTTCAAATTTTTATGAATCTCTAAATTCAAAATCTAGAGATCCTACTGTACCCTTAGTCACTGGGTTAATGGTCTTTGGGGCTTTACCATACTGCATCTTCTCTTCCATTTCTGTGGATAAATAGCATATATCTGTTGATATATGCATACATTTATATATCTATACTGTGCAAATACATATATAGGCATACAAATATGAAATAAATCTGCACTATTCATAGTATTCCTAAATACTGTCTTTAAATGAATTCTAATTTATTTCTCTCATAGCTGAAACCATTTAAGGAGAAAGTTGTAAAATTGCCTTATATTTTGGCTTCTGTTTTTCACATAATTAGAGTGGCTTGTTTTGTCAGAGAGTACATTGCTTCTAAATAACATACAAATTTTATTTTTCAAGTGTACATTTCCAATAATTTAAAACGAAAGCAATTGCAAGTAAAATTTGTGGATGTCTAGTACTAAATGATAAATACATTTTTTTTTAATACGGAGAAAAAAAATGTCACGGGGCTATGTCCTTCCAGACTAGCCATTGTTGTAGCTCATAGAGTTCACAGTGGGGTAAAGCTGAGGATACTTTTGTCCTCTGGTAGCATGCAGAGCACCTTCCAGACTATGAGAGCTAGCTAGTAGGGGTCAGTACCAGGGTGATATCTTCATGTTCTATAACTCAAGCATGTGGTGTCTTCAGCAGCAGCAAACTTCACATACAACTAAGATGAAATGTCCAGGATAAGCTCCAGAAGATGGGGATTGGAGGTGGTTGATGCTGTGCCTTTCAGCTTTTTACCTATAGCTGAAAGTGAATAAAATAGATTTGCTATTATATTAGGATAATGCTCCCATAAAAATATAATAGCATCGTTGTGGAGAAACTGTACTCATATACCCTTTGATTTTCATGTTGGTCATGCAATTGATGCTTTTGATATTGGATTGTTAGTGGATATGACATGTACTGACACTTTTACATGGTTGCTTAATATTCTAGCTCTTGCCATGAGAATGACATGCAACATTTATCCTTTGCCCCAAGAAAGATAACAGACACATTGAGCTGTCCCAGGTGACCCCAAGCATAGTTTGACTCCAACCTAGACTGGCTAGCTTTCAGACGACACACAGATATCACAGTGAAAAATTGTGTCTAGTATCATTTTAGGGTCATCTGCTAAAGGGGCTGACTGTTATAATGGTCCAAAACTGCAATAGCTAAACTGTTCAGTGGAAAGTGCTTATGATCTGTGCTGTGAAAGATGATATAAGTCTCTGTTTCCAGATAGTTTGCTCTGTATCATTAATTAATGTTGCATAGCAACATCATCCATTTGAGAGGACATCCACTGGGTATCTTCATTGTTTTAGAATTCCTGCTACTTCTTGGGACACAGAGAAGTACAAGACCTCATTATTGGCCTCAGGGAGCTTGTATATAATTGAAAGAGGAAGACCAGTATCACAACAATGAAAAACAACACAACAAATCATTATCATATGTACTGTAACAAGGCACCATCTCATTTGACAGTCAAACCACTCTATAGCTAAACTGGGACTATGACTCCCACAGAGTTCTGGCCTCAGGTCAACACAAAGCTTAATGGAGTTGTATTTATGGAATTCAGATCTCTGGAAGACCCCATTTCTTCAGAGCACATCTGAATATGAAGAAGAACTTCTTCAAAACTTCTGAACAAACATAATAGATACCATAATTTCTAGGTACCAAACTTCACTTACTTCACTTATAAGATTTACTGTGAGACTTGCTAGCCAGCCAGAGAGCACTTGAAAATTTCACAGCACGTCTTAGAGTGGTTGGTGAACATGCTTTCAGACCACAGCATGGCTTACATGTAGACATAAAATGGAGATAAGTGTGGTCCTATAGATCCATAGAGGTTGTGTCATTTCAAAGAAAAGGCCAAGTCTATGACAGATAGGGCCAAGCCATACAGCATGGAAGGGGACAACTAGCTCAATAGAGGTGACCTTGTGAATGTGTTTAGGAGTTTTATGATCTCACAACCAGGATTTCATTTCCCTCTTTGCTGGTTCCACAGTGGTTTTCATCATCAACTTAGCAACATGAAGTTTCACGAGGTCCCATCCCTGCTTTCCCAACTGTTGTTCATTTGAAGACACTGCTGCCACACCCATATCTTCTCACTTGGGACGCCACTTGTATTTTTTCTCAGGTTAAATGCTGTCTCCATGGAGAATGAGACTAACAGTTTGCTTTGTGAAGTTAGGTTGAAAGATGGGATGTCATGCACATAAAAATTCCATTCCAGTACTAACATTTAGAATGAGTGAATGAAGCAAATTGTGTCTGAATGTCAAGTTTCCTGAGCATGAGTTTTCATATAAGAATTAAGTAAAGTGACTTCCTCAAATATTGAAATGTTTCTCCATCAAAAAGTAGCATTGTATCATCTCACATATTTCACTTACCTGAAATCTTCAAGGACCTCCAGTTAGGCATCAAGTAAGGGAACAAATAACTATTTTCAATTTGTCTAATAGATAATGTTTTCCCAAATGGACACTCTCTTAACATTCCCCAAAACTTCTAATTCTATCTAGAGAAACACATTGTTTTCAACTGTCCAAGTTGGGGGAAAAGAAAATGTTTATTGTAGCTTTTTTTGCTTCAGGATAACTGGCCTGTTTGTGTTATCATCTCAACTCTATTGACCGTCACACACATCAAAAGACTTAATTAGAGAAATGAAAGATGCAATTCAGAGATGATAAGAAGGTGAGTCATGACAGATGCAGCACAGCATACTGCTTTCTTTAGCAATGGCCTGGTCCGACTGAAGATCTCTGCACTGTAATTACCATGTCCTTTGGCACAGTTGTAACTATAACAGATTTGTCCTCTCTGGCAACAATCTGTGTTTTGTTCACGAGACAAATCAGTTTGCTTGTTTAGTGGCTAACACATCCTTTGTGCTTTCTTTACATTTGCCGGAAGATCAAAACAAAAACTTGCTTTTACACTTGTTTCTCTAAGACAGCATGGAGAGTAGTTTTAAAAGCTATTTTTGAAAGTGGTTCATACTGGGAAGATCTAAAAAACTGCAAACTACTACACAGTGAGCAAGACGTAAACTTTCCTGATATTTCTAAGGTTGGGGTGCATTTGAAAGGTCAGCAATGAGGCTGAGTCTGCAACTCAGTAGTAGAATGCTCACTGGGTATGCAGAATAACCTAGACTGTGATAATAATAAAAATGATGATGATAATGATGATGTTGTTGTTGATGATGATAAATAATGCAAGATAGGAAAATTTCAATCCAGTGTTTGATCTGTCAACATAAGAATGTCCTTGCCTTAGTCTCTACATTGGCCACCAAGAACTTATCTCTTCAATTTATAAAATATAGACTGAAATGTCCAAGTACTAAATGTTTGCTATAATAAACTTCACAATAATTTGTGTCAGTTTTATCTCTTTATGCTAAAATGAAATTCAAATCAATCAGCTAACAGAATCTCAAGGGGCTGTCTTATAAACACAACATATTTGGGGAAGTGTAAGATATGAAAAAGTCTCCTTTCAAGTTCCTTAAACCACATTTACCTTTGTCATGCCACTTAATTAAAATTTCATGCCTTCTTCCTGCATCTCACTTTTGTCATTTATAAATTACTTACTGAGTATAATTAGAAACTAATTATAAAGCAATTATCTCCCTACTACAGGAAAACACAGAATTTAAAATAATCGCCACATTGTAGTTTCAAAACTGTCCCTACCTTCTCGTAACACACACACACACACACACACACACACACACACACACACACACACACACATACACATACCATACATACACACAGCACACATAGACCACACTTACTAATTCTCTTTCTCTCCCCCTCTCTCTCTTCCTTTCTCTCTATCTCCCTGTCTCTGTCTCTCACATGCATGTGTGCTCTTCCCTGCCCTTCCTCTCTCCCTCCTTCCATCTATTTTTCTTTTTCCCTCTGTCTGTGTCTCTCATGCATATGTGTTCTTCCCCAGCCTCCCTCCCTCTCTCCCTCCTTTCATCTGACTGTCTGTCTGTGTCTGCTGTCCTTTGAAGGGCTACTGAAGGTGCTTCTATTTGGGTCATTTCTTTTTCCTGGCAATTAGCTTCCAGTGTCCTGGCACATTCAGGTCCACCTCAGAACTATAATCCTGCATAACTACATGTGTTATATATATAGATCTTTCCTACAAATTTCTGTTTTTTTTTCAGTTTCATATTATCATTAAAGTTTTTCTCTCTTTATTAATAAAGTACAGTTTATTGTACATTAGGGCAAAAGTCTTCATATTTCCTATGATGAGTGTGAGAAAAAGTTGTTTAAAAGTATGAGAGACTTAGTACTTTGATTAATATCAGATGTCTGAAAATCAATGCTAAAATCTGAAAAGATGGGCTTAATATTTAAAAGCGTATTTTTAAAATACACTATCTAAAAAGTACACTGATTAATAGAAATGTGCTTTGAAAGAGCTGAATTAATGACATTCATGAACTTGTTTTATGAGTCCATATCTGTACCTACTTCTTTTAGATTTCCTTGTCCCTCACTAACATAGGGTATTGTCCTTTTAAGAGGAATATTTATTGCATTCACATTTCTTATGATGTCTGATGGTGTGCAGCTTTTTGAGTGCTTTATATGCTTAGTAGCTATGTCTACTAATTTTGTTGAGATGTTTTCTGTATTTTGTCATGTTGGTATAGCAGAATCATTTTATTTTGACACCAAATGTGAATTAGTCAGTCATACTGACAAGAAAAAGGGTCTCAATTTTTTAAATTCCACATTGTTTTCTTATGCTTCAGCTCTGTCATGGAATTCTCTTGCTTGAAGTGCCCTACAAGAGTCCCAGTAAAAATCAGACAGTGGAAGCCTTAAGCCCTGCATAAAGAGTTGGGCATGGTCTCTCAACTGTCTTTTTTACTTCATATTCTACCATGAACCCAGGACCCATTCTGCTTTGGCCATAATAACACAGGGTCTGCATTTTAATCTCACCAGGTACTTTCTTCCTGATCTTTATCAAATCAAACTCAGTATCTCACCTTAAATACTGTGCACTTAGATCAGTCACCCCTGAGCAGGTAGTCTAAAGCATCCTGCCCACATGCCATCCCTCTGTGTGTGTCTCTGCCCTGCAGTTCTTCATTAATACTTCTCTCATATTGATATCTCTCTTACACAATGCTGTCTTCACCCTCTAGTACCGGATCTTGTCCATCTTACTCACATTTCATCCTCACTGTTTCTTTCAATGTGATCAGTTAGTAATATTCACTAATAATGTGAAATAGAAATAAGGACTGGCAGGTTTCTACAAACTAAAATCAAAACTGATCACAGCGATTGGTATTAAAGTCTCCACGTCACTGCTGGGTCTTGCATATGGCAGGGAAAATAGCTGATCCTAAAGACATTTCAGCTATGGTTAGTCAACTTTTATGTAACCTAGTGTTGATGGGTTGATGAACATCCATATGTGCAAACACATCGCTCTACAGCAATGGTTCTCAACCTGTGGGTCGATACCCCTTG
Organism: Peromyscus leucopus; assembly: GCF_004664715.2. Lineage (NCBI taxonomy): Eukaryota > Metazoa > Chordata > Mammalia > Rodentia > Cricetidae > Peromyscus > Peromyscus leucopus. The sequence goes on from NC_051074.1 coordinate 29,563,832, forward strand.
ATGGTCAAACAATCTTTCACAGGAGTCACAGATCAGATATTTAATTATAATTCATTACAGTAGCAAAATTAGTTATGAAGTAACAATGAAAATAACTTTATAGTTGGGAGGGTCACCACAACATGAGAAACTGTATTAAAAGGTCACAGCATTAGGAAAACTGAGAACCATTGCTGTACAGAGTCAATTGTTACACTCACATAAAACCAGAATAATCACTGATAATTGTTCTAAAATCTTATCAAGACCTACAAGAGACCCATAGCTCAAATACATGGAGCGATTAGAAACATTTTGGGGTTGCTATTTAAGATCCCTTTAACTTATAACTGTATAGTTGTTACCCTCATAGGCCAGGGAAGTATCCCAAGAGCAATAGCCTGTTTGGTTTGTTGTTGTTTCTTTCAAACAATATGTTCAGAATCCTCATGTCTGGAATTAACTTCTATACTATTTTCATTCATCAAAACCAAATTTTTCTTTGTACAGAATGTTTGCCCTGGACAAAAAGAAGGCTTTCTTTGAGCTGACAGTTGAAAGCTGTGCCACTAAAATTAGAGGCACTCCATTGAAATATGAAATTTAATTGCCAGAAAAAAACAGTTTTTAGGACAGGTATATTTCATGCAATATGCTGGCTACAACATGCTAACTATTAGATTTATCTGTAGGGTGTATTTGACCAGGTAGCCTCTGTATGAGCAAATAACTGTGTCTAAGGTCTACTCTTCAGTCTCATGTCTTGTCCTTGGCTCAGTCACAGCAAGGAACCTACTTATAAAGCACTCTTCTTGCTGCCTTAGGCTTCCCAAATGTCAAGAGCAAGTTCACTAATGCCTTGGACCCTGGCCCCTAATGGGATTTTTTTTGTCCCTCAGTTTAATAACGATTTAGGCCCAAGATTTGGAAACATGCAGTTTTTCATTCTGCATCTATGGTTGCTTTTTCCCATCCAAAGCACAATTTTCTTTTCCCCAAATCTTCTGAGACTCCATTAAAATCACTGGTTTACCCCATCCATCTGACAAATGGCTGTTTAGCCAGTTGTTCAGTCAAAAATCTGAAGTGTTTTAGGATGATAGCAGAAGTGGGAACTGGCTTGTGCTTTTAAGTAGTGCAAAGTATCCAGCAAACCTGGAAGGGACATAAACTGTGGCCACAGCAGGGAATCATCTCCTTTTATGTGCAGCCAGAAGTGTGTTTTCATTTAGCAGGCAGAACTTTCTATGCACTGGGGAGATACCATTCTTGTTTTCTATGCTTAGTTTTAGAATATGCTCCAAGTCTGCACAGGTAACTCTTCTTTCCTAACAGCATTTACGGTGTGCAAAGGGGACAAGGAAGGAGAATTTGCTAAAAGATGTCAAGGTGCCCTTGTGGGCATTGCCTAACCCTCTTGTGTTTTGTTTCTAGCAGTAGTAGGCGTGCATACTGAACCCTCAAGCCTGCCTGCCTAAGCATAGACGATGATGGGCACCCTTCTTCCTGTTGTATAGACAGCCTCCTCTCACAGCACCCTTCCGTTTAGCTATTAAACACTTTAATACCGTCCTGAACTATTGCCTTTTGGAACCCAAACCACCCTTAATACATTATGACCAATGATTCATCCATTGATTAAAAAATCTTTTATAAATATTTAATCTTGTTTCTCTTTGGGGGAGGGGTGAGGAAGGAAAGTGCTATTAATAGCTCTAGAAATGACAAGAATTTGAGGTACTTTTAAATATATGTGTGTTTTTTCCTGTTTAAAGACTTTTTATTTATTTTACGCCTTATACTATTAATTACTATATATTACTTTAGATAAGGAGAGAAAATGAGCAAATGTTCACTATTTAAAGATGAGAACATTTTAAAAGTGATTATTTTATATATGTTTGTTTAACTGTTTTTTTTTTTTTGCTTGCATGTATGTGTGTGCACTGTGTGCATATCTGTGGAACTAGAGAGGGTACCAGATCTCCAAGAACTGGAGGTAAGGACAGTTGTGAGCAGCCATATTGGTGTTAGGAGCCAAACCTGAGTCCTCTGGAAGAGCAGCCAGTGCTCTTCAATGCTGTGCCATCTCTTCAGTCACACGTCAACATTTTTTTTTCTTAAAAATATTTTTAGATTTACTTATTCTCTTTTATGTGTAGGAGTGTTTTGCCTGTATGCATGTATGTCTGTGTACCATGTTCATGCAGTACGCATGTGGGCTGGAAGGGAGCATTAGAGCTCCTGGAACTTGAGTTACAGGTGGTTGTAAACCACCATGTGGGTGTTGGGAATTGAACCCAGGTCCTCTGCAAAAGCAGCCAAGTGCTCTTAACTGCTGAGTCATCTCTCCATTTCCGCATGCCAACATTTTATAAAGGAAATAATGGGCACAGAGTTCAACCAAACTGTGATTTAGTTTGAATACAGCCTTCCATCGTACCAGGATCCGCTGAGATAGGAGACACACAAGAGAGATGACTGTATCTGCATTCATTAATAGGATTTGCTTCAGGGAATAAACATACACTATTCTTCAACATCAGGAAATTTGTGACAATTTGTTATATTTCCTATTATGCCATAAAATAATAATCTTTATGTAACAGAGAGATTTCAGGGGTTTCTGTAATCACCATGTTTGATTTTTTTAGGAAATTCCCTCTGAGTTAACAACAGAGTTTTTAGTGACATGTCCATTATATAGTCGTTATAAAAAAAATTATCATTCAAATTGATAAACACATTTTGAGACATGGTGCTCTAAAAATGCAGAAGTTAGTGAAAACTGCATAAAGTCTAAATAACTCATTCAATTATAAAAGGCATACCATAATTCCAGCTACAATCTGCAATCAAAATCAAAGTATATGGAACAGAAATTATTTAATGTTATTAAAATGACAGGAATGGCTGAGGATGAAGGGAGAGAAAGAGTTTTTTCTTGAAGAAAGATGAAAATATATGGATATATAATCATATTCAGTCTTGTGCAAAGGAGAGACAGAATTTAAAGCGTCATATGTCTATTTGACAAAGTATCTAATATAGTGATGTGTGATCTCGACATTTTACACACAGGCTGTCTTATTTCTCTCCCCATATCAACCTCCAGTTTCATCATGTTGTGAAAAATGACAGTTTATCTTCTTCTTATTCTAGATTAACTAATATCCCACTGTACATTAACTGCCATAAAATGAGACTGGATCCTTCCAATGTATCATTCTTTTAAAAATTGTTTTAGTTATGTTGATTCTTTTGTCTTCTCTTAAATTTTAGAAAAGAAACATCTAATCTATAGAAACCTTTATGGAATGTTTTTAATTAAGTTAGTTCTTTGACAATTTCACACATGCATGTAATTCATTCTGGTAACTGTCTACCACCTCTCTCTCTGACTCTGTCTCCCTCTCTGTCTCTTTGTCTATTTTATTAAGAAAGGATTTCTCTGTTTAGTCCTTGCTGTCATGGAATTCACTTTGTAGAACAGGCTGGCCTTGAACTCAGAGATCTACCTGCCTCTGCCTCCCGAGTGCAGGGATTAAAAGCTTGTGCCACCACCGCTGGGCCTCACAACTCTCTCATCGCCCTCTCAACTCTATCAAATCCCTTCTGCCCTACTGGCCCTTTCCCCAGATCTCTGACTTTGGTTCTATTGTGTGATGGAATTTTAATGGGGATTTTCTTATGCCTGTAATCACTTTGGAGAAAACAGACAGTTTGCAGGGTTGAGTCTCCTAACTCAGGAGCAAATTATACCTTCATGATTAGCTATCTTTCATTTGTTTCATTAAAACTATGTAATCTCCAGGACCAAGGGAATTAATCATACAAGTTTGAAGACATGAGTTCAGATCCCTGCAACCCATATAAAAACAAGATTCAGGTTATGTTTGAAGCCCCAGCACTCCTGTGGCATTATGGATGTGGAGGTAGGGAGCATCTCGAAGAACCTCATAGGCCAGATGGTCTAGGGTACATGGCACAGCAGACACCAAGAGATAACTGCCTCAAACAATGGGGAAGGTGATTATTGAGCCCTAAGGCTGTCCTCTGACATCCACATGCACACTGCTGCGAGTGCATGCCCTCACACATATAAACAAATAAATAATAAATATTTTTTTACATTAAAATTATGTTGTTTTCAGCACACAAGCTCTATGTATATGTTTTGTGAGATTTTGCTACAGTATTTCAGTTTGGATGAAATTATAAATGGCGTTGAATTTTAATTTTGGTGTCCATATATCCATAATGGATTTTGTGCACTAATCTTACATCCTGCTCACTTTCCATTTCCTTTCTATACCTTTCTCTTTCCTGCTTGGATCTTTGACAATTTTGTTCAGTAGTCTGTATATAGGCAAGGAACCAATTAATAAAATTAAACCTATAGTAATAAAAGGATCCAAGCAGAGAAGAGAAAAGTATAGAAAGGAAGCAGAAAAATCTCTCACTTGGGTGATGATATTGTTCCCCTAAGCACAGGCATAATTGTCAGACTTTCTCCTTAACATGCAGAGAAAGTTTGAAATATCTGCTCCCAATGTTCCATCTAATATCACACTGGATGACTTATCCAAGGTGATAAGGCAAGAAAAAATAAAGAATATAGACCACAAATAAACAAACTGATTTTCTTTTCTGATAATTTAATTGTACTGAAAGACTCCCAAAGAACTTAGGATCCTATAATAAAATTAGTTTGGCAAGATTATGAAATATAAAATCAACACAGAAAATGAGACATACTTTTATGTAGTGGAACACTTGAATTCAAAATAAAAATCCCACCTGAAATATTACATAAATTGTGGAAATTATACACAGATATAAACTTAATGATAAAAACATATAGATACAAACAATGTGTACAGTCAGTGTACCAAAAGATACAAATTACTGTCAGTCTGTAAAGAGTAAAGAAATGGTGATCCAGGGCCACACTTGCTGGGAAAACCTTCATCTGTGTGGTTCCCTGACCCTGTAAGGTAGAAGACCCTGAACATTCAGAATAGGAAAGATTCCCAGAATCCCTTCCACATAATGTCTAATAAGTTATTTCCACAACTTTTCCACATTTCAAACCCAAGTTCATTGCATTATTCCCTAGAGGAAGGTGACATTCTAACGTAAGGAAAATATAGAAAACATCTAGTCATTTCTCATCAAAATCAAACATTGAAAAATATCTAGAGAAACGGAATTGGTTTTTCATTAGTGTTATGAATAAGAAGAAAAATCTCCCAGAAATGTATTGATAATAATTACCTGTTCTTTTACAGGTCTACAAGCTTAAAATGTTAAGTTTATGGAAGTTGAATCTGAACAGGAAATAGTTTAATAATAAATATTTTAGTTATGCAACCATTATTAATAAGCAAAGTAATATTAACATTTGTAAAATGTAGACTTTGAGCTAAATAGTGCAAAATTCAACATTGCTTAAGTGTCCCTAAATTGCAAACTACTATAAAGAGTTTTGTGGATCTCATATATATCTTTACTAATTTACTGGCAGAAAAATGAATTAAAAAAGCAAGGGTGACCTTGTTTTGTCATGGAGATTTACCTGGTTTTCTCATATCACATTTGTGATTAGGATTTGAGTTTCAGTGTTATTTTTAGCAATAGTAAATTAATATTACTTTCATGTATATGTTCCTATTTGTACATTAACACATGTATTTACACATGTGTATTGCATAAAGATTGATATGATGAGGAGTAAAATTTAACACTGATTTTCCTCAGTCAGTGTCTCTATGGAAACAAGGCAACTGACAGAAACATAAAATCCAAATCCCCTTGCAATGACATTGGCATAATTTTCCCATTTTTTTTTCTGACAAACAAAATAGCTGTGTTCATGCTAACCTCTTCAAAATTATAGTTTCAGAACCCAAACTAATGGTTCATTTAGAACTCATCTACTTTCTAATTTAGAACAAATTCAATTTTTATTAAAGTTAATTTATTTTAAATTTCTCCTTGAAAACCCATTAAATCAAACATAATATAATGCATATGAACTATAGTCTGTGAATAAATTCTAGATTTCCGATGGTCTGGTACATGGTTCAGGAGACAGTGTTCACTATCAAATTTTAAACTTAAAGGTCTAAATGGTGGGCACTTAATATAGTCCTTAGGGGTTGTATAAAAATGGCTCATGGATCACAAATCAAAAACTGATAATGGTTTGAAGTAAAATAAACAAACTAGACCTAATGAGTTATGTTAAACCAATGGCTATTGAGTGTGGCCAAGAAATGGATTCATTGAAGGTTTGAGTACTTAGTCATCACAATAGCACACATCAAAAAAATTTTAACTATACAAATTCACCGAGTTGTATACAGTGGTTGGGGTTGGGGAGAAAGCACGAGGACTTGAGTTTGGCTCTCCAGAACCAGTATAAAAAGCCACGCTCAAGGGCGCATGCATGTTACTCGACCATGGAGGGATGACACAGGCAGATCCCAGGGGTCTGCGGACCACTGAGTTTAACTGAAATGGGGGTAACAGATTCAGTGAGAGACCCTGTCTAAAAAGAGAAAGATGGAGACTATCACTGAGGAAAATGCCTGAGGTAAATTCCCAGCATTCACATGTGTGTACATATATAGTATCTGCAGTTCTTTCTTTGCATCAATCATATCACCTGTTTAAAAACAACTGATATCTAATCAGGAAATTAAGCATTAAAAATCGAACATCCATTTTCATCTTAATCAAGAAAATATTTTGATATATTGACTGAAGTCTTGACGTATATTTGCTTTCATATTTTCCAAAATTATTCTTGAGTAATTAATGCTGTGTATATATATTGCTGTATATATATATATATATATTTGACTATATATCAAATATTGCTGTACTCAATGAACTATCTCACTTACTCTTCAATGCAATTAAAAAATAGGAATGATTGTAATTACTTGTTTAGATGCTGTGTATATTTTGACACCCTTTTAGGAATTCTATAAAATATATGGAATTGTGATTAAAATGTGGGCTCTGGAATCAACAGATACTTTGGGAGAATAGCCCTACCATGTGCTCCTGGGACGCTAAATCCATACAGACCACACAACAATGCTGGAATCTCAGCTAATGAATTTTGGCAAAATCTGCATGGCTTTTTCTCAATAAGCAGGGGAGAAAGTACTTTGAAACTCTCATTTATTTGCCTTCCTATGTAACTTACATTCTAGATGATCCATGATCTACATACCACATACAGAGCTGAAGTATACAAACAAATGGATCATCAGCAACAACGGCTTCTCAATTCACTGGTCCCTTTTGTTTTATTGCCATCCATTTTAATATACTGAATAAAAATTCAGGCTCTGCGGCTGAAGAGATGGCTCTTAAGAATGCAATGTGTTGGAGACCAAGCATTTAATATATTAAATGTGGCTGGAATGTCAGACTTAAACTATAATGGATAATATTATAATTGTTTTAAATATTCCTCAGATTAGAAATGCCAAGAACCTGGAGGAAGGAGAAATGCTATTTACTGGCCTGCTTCTAATTCTTTGCTCAGGCTGCTTTCTTATAGCACCAAGACCATAAGCTCAGGGGTTGCAGCATCCTCACTGGCCTACTCTCACCTACATCATTCATCAATCAAGAAATTGCACCACAAACTTGACCATAGGTCAATTTAGTGGGGACGATTTTTTTTTCGGATGAGGTTCCCTCTTGTAAGATGACTCTAGCTTTTGTCAAGTTGACATAAACTAGTCAGCATAGTGAGTAAGAACAGGAAGCTGACAGGACGATGCTAGTGTTCTTGCTCTCTTATCTTTCTGCTTATATTCTGTCCAGGCCCCAGCCCACATGTGCCATTCACATTCAGAATCAGTCTTAACACTAGTCTTCTCTGAGAATGTCCTCAGGGGCATGCCCTGAGCCATGGTCAACAAGACAATGTTTAACCATCATATAACAAAGCATACACACACAATAAGAAGTTTCTACAGGGAAGGAATTTACTAATAACATGTGGTTGAGGAGATCATGGAGTTGCAATTGTTGGTTAAATCTATAGTCCACAGATAACTTGCATGAGGGTTGGATGGAATATATTCCTAAAGCAGATTATCCACATACCTCTAGGGTGATGACTGGGTGCTCGTGGGAAGCTTCCATTTCTCCCCACTTAAGTGAATAGCTTTGTGATGGCATTGACATTGCTTCCTTTGAAGAAGGCAATCCAGATAGTTGTTGTCCTTGGTAAGGACCTAGCTTAGGAGCCACAAGCATCATCTCTCTGTGATGTATTCTATTGCAAAGAAGTGAGACACTTAGAGCCACGAAGTCCCCTCCAGTGAGGTTAATCAACAATAGTTTCATGGAATGTGTGATTCAAACACTCTTAGCTCTTTATTTCATTTAATATTTATAGAATATATAACATGAACTGATATACTATAGAAATAATATAAAATATCTTATAAAAATTGCCTCTCAGGCTAGCTCAAAGACTCACTGGGTAAAGGTGCTTGCCACCAAGCCTGACAACCTAAGTTTGATCCAGGGGACAGAGTAAAAGGAGAGGACAAATCCCCACAATTTACCTCTGTCCTCCACATATATACATGTAGACTTACATATACATACACACACAAGTGCAATATATAAACATAAAAAGAAACTACCTGTCAACATAAAAGACATTATGAATAACCATATTAGCATGGAAGAGCTTTATTTTATACACAATGATCATAATGGTCCATTTCAGCTTCTGTAGCAAACAACTCAGACTGGATAATTAATGAACTGGGATTAGTTCTTAAATTTTTAGAAGCTAGGAAGATTCGGTGTCTAATGAGGCTCATTCCTCTTACATAATACAACTTGTGTGCCCTCCTGTATCAAAACTAAACAAGATCCTCCCATGATCTTTTATAAGGTCACTAACAACGTTAGTCACCTCCAAAAGGCTTCACTTCAGGGCCTCATTTCCACATGTGACATTATGCCCACAGTAGTGGTTCTACATATCTGAATTATTGTTCTGTATGCTTGAGATCTGGATAATAAAGACAGAGTACAAGAAAATACAGAGAGAGAGAGAGAGAGAGAGAGAGAGAGAGAGAGAGAGAGAGAGAGAGAGAGAGAGAGACTATAAGTCCAACTTTGTGCAATGACCTATATTTAGTGGTGAGGATCAACTGTATTGTAGCTACAATATGGTGAACAAGGAGGAAAAAGATTAATATCAGAAACCTAAGTGGAGCAATTTCTCATTCAAAGGTTGGAAGTGTGTGTGTGTGTGTGTGTGTGTGTGTGTGTGTGTGTGTGTGTGTGAAGAAGTGAATTTCTTCACTAACATAATATTCTGGAGGAACAAAAGACATGGTAAAGGCATAGTGTACCTGAGGTCAGAGATGTCAAACATCTTACACTATGAAGTCATGCCCTGACACATCTCTCACATTAAAAACTTAACCCCATACCCTGCCTGCATCAATAGATTTACTATTGAAAAAGACCGAACTTTGTATACTATGATAGAAGCTTTTTAAAAGATTTTACCAATGGAATGAACTAGGCCAACAGAGAGACAGGCAGACAGACAGACACAATTCTATGGAATTAATATCTTGGGGGAAAAAAAAAGTAAAGAAAATAATGGGGCCCACTGCCACACAGCTCACTGAACATAGGGAGGTTGAGCTTGTGCAGTGATGTGTTGCACGAATCCTAAATTGTCTTATAATAAAATCCAAAGTCAGATACTAGGGTAAATGCTAAAAGATCAGAGGAAGCAAGCCACAGCTACTTCTCACCTCACCAACTCCTCAGCCCATTCTGTCTCCATAAATCCTCAGACTGAATGCCTCTGACCCTCAACCAAAAAGGGCACTCAAGTTCCTATCTCCTCACGCCTTATATGCCTTTCTTCACTCAGTCATATAATTTCCTGCCTCAACCTTCTCAGTGCTGGGATTAATGGCGTGTGTGCTTCCCAAATACTGGTAGCAAAGGCATGAGATCTCAAATGCTAGGATTAAAGGCATGTGACTCCCAAGTACTGGGATTAAAGGTGTGTTCCACCACTACCTGGCTCAGTTTCTATTTTAGACTGGATTAATTTCGTGTAGCCCAGTGTGACTTTGAATTCACAGAAATCCAGATGGATCTCTACCTCTGCCTCCTGAGTGCTAGGATTAAAGGTGTGTGACACCACTGCCTGGCATCTATGCTTAACTTTGTGGCTATCTCTATCCTCTGATCTTCAGGCAAGCTTTATTAGAGTATAACAAAATATCACCATAGTAATGGAGTCTTCACTCCTAAGTTCTGGTCTCTTTGACCTGAGAAGGTACTCTGCAGGCTACAGAAAAAGAAAGCTGCTCACCAACCCAGCCACAAAACCCTCCACCTACAATCTGTCCTGTCTGCAAGATGTGCTGGGGCAATGACGGTGCAGAACTTGCTGGGGTGGCCAAGCAATTTTGGTTTAACTTGAGGCCCATGCCACAAGAGGGACCCCATGTTCTACACTGCCTAGAGGTCCAGGAACCAGAGACTGGGCAGCCCAGAGACCTACAGTAGAACCGAACACAACTGGAAAAAGAAAAATCAATGAAATGGTTCCTAATGATGTTCTGCTATTGTCATAGGTTGGTGCCTTGTCCAATTTTCATCAAAAAGGCATCTTCCAGCAGCAGATGGGAGCTGGTACAGAGACCCATAACCAGACATTACGGGGGGGAGAGAGAGAGAGAGAGAGAGAGAGAGAGAGAGAGAGAGAGAGAGAGAGAGAGAGACTAAATTGGGGGTCTCCATCTGGTCTCTCCCCACAGAGATCAGGGAACCCACAGATGAGGGGGAGGAAAAGATTGTAGGAGTTAGAGAGGATGGTGGACACCAGGAGGACATGGCCCACTGAGTCAACTCAGTGGGACTCCTACGGGCTCACAGACAAAGAATTAGCAAGCATGGGGCCTGCATGGGTCTGCACCAGGTCCTGCACATATATGTCATAGCTATTAGCTTGGTGTTTTTGTGGGACTCCTAACAGTGGGAGCGGGTGTTTCTCTGATGCTTTGGACTGGTCTTGAAACTCTTTCCCTTCTATTGGGTTGCTTTGTCCAGTCTTGACAGAAAGACTTCTGCCTTGTCTTATTGTATCTTGCTTTGTCCTGTTTGGCTGTTGTCTCTGGGAGGCCTGCTTTTTTTTTTTATGAAGAGGAAACCAAGCGGGAGTGATCTGGGGGAGAGGGGAGGTGTGGAGGATGGGACTAGGAGGAGTGGAAGGAGGGGAAACTGTATTCCGGATGTATTGTATGAGAGAAGAATGTATTTTCTTTTTTTTTTAAGAATAATTTTTTTTATTGATTCTTTTGGAATTTCACATCATGTACCCCAATCCCACTCATTTCCCAGGCCCTCTATATCTGTCCTTCACTCTTGAAGCATCCCACAAAGGGAAAACTTAAAAAGAAATAATAAAAATAAAATTAAAATTAAAATAAGAATATTAATAAAAATGAACAAACAAAAACAGAGAGTGAAAAGTTATATGATCTTGAAGTATCCAATCCAAGCAGAACTCTATTTATAACCCCAGGAATGTGTCACAGCTACTTAAGAGAGTGTCTTTGATTAGTATTTATCAACTTAAGTTGGTTCCACTTAGAACCTGAATGGCTTCAAGCCTAATCTTACAAACAAACTTACACATTATCTAAAAGAAGAGATTAGATCTCATCATAAATGCATGGATTATAAAATTCAAATTCTCTTATCATCTGTAATCATTTTCACACTTAGTACAATTACAATATATCTATCAATCAGATGTCAAACATTTATAGTCAACCACAGAGTTTATCCTGGAAATGTAAAGTGAATCTGTGGGATTTGTATGAGGACATATAATTGAACCATTTTAAATACCCAATAGACACACTTTTTCTTAAGTCTGGTACAGAGTTACTAATACCTGGACTATTTATTTCACCAAATGGGTTTGAGTTCTGCTCATCTACTGTGTATCCATTATCATTTTCAGTGTTTATGTCACCATTTAACAATGTGTCACGTCATCTTAACAGGCTTAATGTATTTAATGGCCATACATTTTCAGCAAAGATTGATGTTACACACTGGGCATTTTTGGTGGTTCTTGTGGTCACATCATTCCTTGTTTCTACAGTGCTATGAAAACCTAAAACCTCACATAAGCCCTTCAGTGGGACTTTGTCCTGTGACCCACCTTCTTGTTTAGTTTCCATCTTGCTCAGTTCTTTTATCCAACTTTTATAGACAGAAAGCTGCAAAATCCTAGTCAGAACTGTGACTATGGCCACCAGAGGGAAGAGTCACAAAAAAATGCCTGCTAATGATAAACCAACAAAGTAGTGAACAAAATGGGAGCAAGTTATTGGCACAAATGCACACATCACACTTTGAGCAATCCACACTACTAGAGCAGTGGGCCATGCCCAATGGCCAGCAGCTTATTGCCTCAAAGGAGATATTCCTTATATGAGACCAGTGAAGAGGCTAGAGCTTCATAAGTACACCAACAGAAACAGCTAAAGCCAGTAAGTCTGACAAAGATGAGAATGTGAACATCCAGCAAAAGCTTATTGAATTTAGCCTCTTCCAACATTCTGACTTTTATCCTTATTACACATTAAACTTACTACTTCACAATCTTTCCTTAGTTTGCCCAACATATGGATTAAAATCTAAAATAGCAGCTTATTTTCTGCTGTTTCTATGTTAGAAAGTCTCAGTAGGTGTTGGAATCTGCATTTGCATTTTCTTCACCAACAATTTGAGATTATTTTTCCACACTTCTTTGCTGGCAAACAAATGTGGTGCAATAATTATTCCTGATTATTAATGACCTCTGTATTCCAAGTTGGCACAAATGAAGGTTGTTTTCTTTTCCACTCATCTCAGATGTATGCAGCATGCCCTGCTGACCATGGATGATAGAAAATGAAACTACATCTCTGTCTGTTTATCATGACAAATAGCTAAGCACTCAAGGCGTCTGTTCTGACAATACCCAGCAGCTCCACCACCACCAGGCCCTGTCTCTTAGCATGAGTTTCCAGGAAATAGACTCTAAGACAAGAACTGTATGCAGACTCTGGGAGAAGAACCAGGAGTTGCCCTCAGATGACACATGTGGAAACTGATATGCCTCATTACTGAAAGTAGGGCGTTAAACAGCTCTTTGCAGAACTATGCAGATGGGACAGGGCTTCAGAGTTGTCCAAAATCATGAAAAAAAGTGATTGGACCTTTGTACCTCTACTCTTTAGAGAAGCTGATCAAGAACTCCTCTTGGCAGAGGAAATTCCTAATGAGAAACAAAACTATAGTCAGCCATGGTATTTCCGGAAACTGATAAGAGAAGTAACTGTGTAAGGCATCCATAAAGAAGAGATCTCAAATTCCATACAGACCTCCAAAAACATTAATTCCATGTGTGCACTTAGTCTGTGCCCACTGAACTCACCAGTCACACAACCACAGCAGAAGGTAAGGAGCCACCCAGTCAGTTTCAATGCTCAGAGCAATTCTTCAAATGGTAGAATTTATATATTTGGTTATAGGAGAAAAATATAGAGAAGATGACATTGATCCTCTCTCAATTTTTTTCTGAATGAAGATGTTGAAATTTTACATTAATTTTATTTTAGGTATTCTAAACACAACTCTGATGAAAAAAAAACAAACATTAAATAAAAAATGAATCAGCCATACTTAGGCCTGTAATGGCCTGAAGAAAGAGGGAGAGAAAGGGGGAGGAAGGGAGGGCAGAAGAATATAGAATGGGAGAAAAGAGAAAATTAAGGTAAAATAAGTGTTTTATGGCAAAAATAAAATTCATTATCCATAAACCTGTAATTTAAAACCTGTAAAGAACCTGGAGTGGGGCTGTCTGTGACTCTTTTGCCTGCCTTTGGGACCCTTTTCCTCGTACTGGGTTGCCTCATCTAGCCTTGATGTGAGAATTTATGTGCCTAGTCTTACTGTAGCTTGTTATGCTGTATTTGGTTGATGTCCCTGGGAGGCCTGCTCTTTTCTGAGGGGATAAAGAGTGAGGTTGGATCTGGGAAAAAGGAAGGTGGAGCAGAGAACCTAGGGGGGGGGGGAGGGAAAACTGCTGCCATATATGAGAGAAGAATAACTTAAAAGAAAAATAAAATAAAATGTTACTAGGTAGTTGTCTTAGCTTGTGTTCTTTCCTTGTGATGGACCACTGATGAAAATCAACTTGGAGAGGAAAGGGTTTGATTTATTTGTTTCCACATCACAGGAAGACAAGACAAGAGCTTATGACAGGAAATCAATGCAGGAACTGAAGAAGAGACCGCAGAGGAATGCTGCATACTGGCTTGCTCTCCGTGGCTTGCCTGTCTACTTTTAGGATACAACCCAGGGTCACCTAGGGAATAGCAGCACTCACAGTGAGCTGGGCCCTTCTGTATCAATTACCAATCAAGACAAGGTCTCACAGACATGCCCATAGGACAGCCTGATGAAGACAATTCCTCGATTGAGATTTCTTCTTCCCAGATTTGTCTAGGATTATGTCAAAAATTTACAAAAAGTAAATGGAACAACAAGAATATGGCTCTACATAGAAGGATTATAATGAAAATTATATTATTTAATCTCTACAAATTAACTTAATTTTGAAAGCAAATAGAATGTATTGTGAAATTTATAACATTTGTACAAGTAAAATGTATGGTGGCAAGAATCCAAGGATCAACAGGAGAGACATAGCAACTCCTGAAGTTTTATAATGTTTGTAAATAGTACCACAGAGCTTGAAGGAAGACTGTGTGTGATAAGTAAAAGTTATTATAAGCCCCCAAATTACAAGTAAAATGGTACAGTGCAGAGTTATGTGCAGTAAGGTCAACCACAATTGAGACCGAATCCCAAACACCCATTTCTCCAACTGAACTCACTGATACCAAGCTCAGACACAACAAATAGCTGTTCAGAAGGATCATTGTTGTTCCATGGTAGGTGTGTTTGCCCTTAGACATTAGAATTCACCAGACTGTAAACTTCAAAGTTTCTGGAATTTACTGGAAGTAAAAATTCTGTCAAAAAGGAGTTGCTGTATGAGATGGTAGGAGTGGTTATTTCTGTGGTAATGTCATGGTGAGTGTACAACTCATGAATTCTGATTCTATGGGAGGACGGATGATATTAAAGTCTGTAATCCAACATCTTGCCAGCTGATGGGAGTGAAATGGCTGCAAGACCCAACTCCAGGGGCACCTGACAAAATGATGCTGAGTGTTCTTAGAGATGAGAGGAAATTGGAGTTGGTACTTGGGGTCACTCCTGTCTCTACCTCTCAATTCTCTGACCAGGACACCACTAGACTGAGGTTGCAATACGATAAGGTCAGTGTTATTTGAGGGCTTCTATTTATTCTGGGGGGAAAATGATGCTGTGTATTCACAAGGTATAATATCTAGGTGGTATATCAATTCTCCATCAAGATCCATGCAATCAAGATACCAGAATGTTTCCTTCTGATGACCTGAACTTGTGGCATAATTAGCATGAATTGAGGTTATGTACTTACAGCCATGTTGCCTTTCCTATAAAATGTGATTCTTGATGAATTAGATAATTGGAGTCCATATATGGCAGTGCTGACTCAAAATTTATGTCTATGAAAAAGAGTATTCCTGCCTAGAAGGTGTCCCTTCCTGCATGGAGCTCTACTAAATGACTTGTCTCTTTGACATATAGGGATTCAAGAATATTCTTTGTTAGAGTAAACTAAATTTAATCAATAGATGTTGCTAGATCAATATTAGTGATTAAGAGTGTCAATCATAGTCTTTATTTTTACTATGATGGCTTCTCTGTATGTATCTATTATGTCATGCTTAAGCCAACCAACAAAGGAAACCAGATCTTTTTTATCAAGCAAATGATCCTAATCAATTGGTTGTTTTGATCATCATCCACAGTCAGTATTATTTTGTGTATGAAAATACACAATGTAAAGATTTCCACTTTGTGTATATGGGTTATGGTGTATTGAACGTAGAGCTGTATACTCTAGAAATGTGGGATAGTTGTGATAAAGATTAGGGTAAGATAGAAAAGTGATTAAGTTAAGATTATAACTAAGACTAGATTAATTTTCCAATATTTTTCTCAAACTTGAGACCTTAGAATCCCTGATTCTAGACAAAAATTATATAAATCCTTATGTAAACCTAGCAGTTAATCAATTAATTCTTGCTCAAGATTTTATCAAGTAACATTGCTTCTCTCTATCTGTTTTCCCCAGTTATTAAATGAAAATACAAATAGTAACATTCTCCATGGTGCTGCTTTGAAAGCCAAACTTCTTATGCAATTGGCATTATGCAAAATACTTGAGTTTATTAAATACTTCTTGAAGGGAGGGGGCACACACACACACACACACACACACACACACACACACACACACCATATAGAATGTCTTATTGGCTATCTTAGTTGTTCATTGTTGCATAATAATGCATCATTAAACTTAACCAAAAGGAAAGTTTATTATTTTCTGCCATGGTTTTGTCCTTTGGATGCGCTAAGCAAGGTGGTTTGGCTGTCTTTTTTTGAAGTCTCAGTCAGACACTGATGGAGCTGTCATCGTCTGAAAGCCAGACGAGGTTGAAGTTGTTTGAAGAATTCATATTGCTAGCAACATCTGCTAGACGTTTGTGGGAACTTAGCTAGATATACAGTTTCTTTAAGGGACTTGATTTCTGAAAGCAGATTTTTTGGAAAGCATGATTTCTGAAGGAGTGTGCCCTCAACCAGTGTTCCAAGATGCAGGAGGCTAAGATGACCAGTCTTCTTAGATTTAGGTTGTGCAAAAATTACAGTGTCACTTCCTTCAATTCTGCTGCCTCTTAGGGAAGCCATCTTTGGAATCCAATCAGCCACAATAATTATTTAGTAAAATCCATGACAATGGAAATTATTCTACAGTGAGTTTATTTTATGCAGGAATTATAGTATTTATGACATCCCTAACATGTATTCCTAGAAGACTTGGACAGATAAAGTATAGACATGTGTAATTGGAATTATCAGATTATTACTAATTAATATGAAGAAATAATTATTATCCTGTGTAAGTATAATTATAGTATAGCAATAATCTACAGTTTTCTTCAAACTTATATATTGATTTTTTACAAGGATTCATGTTTAAATATTCTGATTTTACAGTGCTCCCTGAAAGAGACAAAATCTTGAATTGATGTGAGAAAGGCGGGGAGTCTGTGAGTGGAGAAAACAACTCTGTGAGCACAGAAGGGGAAAGAATGGCCTTCACAGTTAGATCAGATCATGAAAAAGAATATCATGATTAAGACAGAGCTTTGCCTGAAGAACAGTATTTAAATCTCAGTTCTGTGTAACTTGAGATACATTTTCCTCTTAAAAAAAATAGGCATTACTTTTATCATTGCATCTGCCAGGTAATAAAGGACAGTGATTTTCTTATTTATTAGTTCCATCATTTCTCTTTAAAAATTTTGAAGTATGGAGTAGAACATTGCCTGTATCAAAGTAGCCACATGAGCAGGGCAGTGTTGGCATCGACATCCTCTGTGGACATTTTAAAGGTGTTTCTAGCTGAAAACCACAGCAATTGGAATTCTATATTTAGAAAGGTTAGAATGAGTGATAGTATCTTGGATGTGTTTCTCTAGACTTCTAGCTTTAAAGGCATTTAAAAATGGAGACAATTACATCCATGCCTTTTGTCACCTGGAATAAATGTTCCCTGGAACATTTTAAGCCAGACTTTGTACTAATGCGTGTCCTTTTACTTTCCTAATTTTCAATACTTATAGTGGTACTTATGAATGTTTTGTAGACATTAGTAATTAAACAAATACTGGTTAAATAAGAAACTTTTCAATACTACTAACATTCTTCATTACCACATTGTACTCAAGAGAATTTTTCCCCTCCAAATAAGGACAGAATTATGCTGCTAAAGAGGCAATAAGTCCAAATTAATCTGATATATTTTAATCATCATGAGTTATTTTCTTCTATGTCACTAAATCATTTTAAGAGTCTGCAGTCACTAATTGCCTAATCCTTTCTTCTTCTGTCAGCCCTTAGCATTCTCAAGCAGATATCTGACCTTATAGTGGGACAGAAATAGCACTTGTTAAAACTGTGAATGGTGTGTCTTCATGCTAATGATGATTTCTTAGCTCTTTTATAGTAACTAAATTTCACTTCTTCTTGATTTGAACTAAGTAAATGTTGGTGTAGCAAACTATACTTTAGTTTGAAGTATGAATTAATAGCTGCATTTGTCTATTTAACAAGACCCTTCTCGGTACGTAGCAGACCAATAATTTTAACAAGGTCCTATCCTAGAAAATTTGGGTATGACATTGCTAAGGTGAAATTCAATAGCAGTATGACCTTAGCTCTGCCCTCAATAGAAATGGGTCAAAAAAGATTGACAGAGATGTCATTTATGATCAGCGCTGTGCAAAAATAATAAATCGCAAATAACTGCTCTCAAGCTTACTATAACCAAAATAATAATAATAATGTAGACATAGTAGAAATGGGAATTTAGACTGCACACAAAGAAAAACACTATCATTACTTACTGAGCAACAAGCCACCACACCTTGCACTTACAGTCTTTAAAAGATTGACATGATTAGAACAAAGCACTCTCCAATCATTAAAAAAAAAAGGCACCAAAAGTGGAAAGTTAAAGAGTAAAGTGAGGCAATAGTAACAGGAGTAACAGGTCTCCCTTTCTGGTGGTGATAGGACAGCTGACTGTGTAGTAAAAAGCCACTTTCTCTTGTCTTTGGATGTCCGTGTCCTTGTGTGTGTCCGTGTGTCCGTGTCCGTGTCCGTGTCCGTGTCCGTGTGTGTGTGTGTGTGTGTGTGTGTGTGTGTGTGTGTGTAACAACTGTCCAATTCTAGCTACAAGTATTTGGCTACAATTGAGATTATGATGTTTGTTTGCATATGTATAGTTATCTTGCCTGCATATATGGCTATGCCCACAGATGCCAGAAGAAGGCATCAGATCTTGAGGACTGTTACAAACAGTTGTGAACCACCATATGTGTGCTTGAAACAGATCCAGGTTCCTATGAAAGATCAGTAAGTGCTCTCAACCACTGAGCCATCTCTCCAGCTAAATTTAAGGCCTGCCTGGGCTACAACACAATTTTCTGTCTCTAATAAAGCAATGCATGAATATGTACATAAATGCACAAAAAAATAAAATGATAAAATCTATGAGAACTTTAACACTATAATTTTTAAAAAGGCAGCATGGGATAACTCATGCCAAACAGGGTAAACCAAGGCTACATAAAGATACTCTACTTTTAAAAACTGTATTTTCATTCTTGGTCTGAAGGTGCACACCTGTAGTCCAAGTGCTCAGGAGAGAGGGAGATAGTGAGTTCAAATCCAGCCTTAGCTACATGGAAAGACTCACTCTCAAACCCAGACAAGCAAAAGAAAGAGTTGCTTCAAATTAGCCTTCAGAAGATGGTAGGAAATGAATGGATGGATAAAAGCTATTAGGTGACAACTAATAAAAGTTTTCTGAACCTTTTAATTATATTGCACTCGTGAACTGAAAAAAAAATGATAGAGACATTTTATAAACCAAGGGGTGAGACATCCGGATACAACTTCAAACCTTCACACACCTACACACAATCCTCCTCCAGCTGTGTTGTTCTATGAACTCAATGGGATAAGTTGTATACTTTCAGCTCAGCTTTATTGAGGTCAAGTCAAAGAAATCAACAATGGAAGGACCCAATGCATGTAGCAACATTTCAAGTCCTAGTTGCCGTATTATGGAAAGGACATTAAGAAACCACCAAACAGCCTCTGGACATGGATGGCCAGAAAAGTGTGAAAAACCATGCTGCAGTTTAGGAAAGTTCAGCTGCCAACAAGAGACTAGAAACCTTCATATTGTGTTTGACAGAAATGAATTTCTTCCAACAAGTTTGGTGCTAAAATTCTACATTAAAATTAAAATTTTGTGCATTTTATATTTGAATAAATCTTTAAATTTGGATTATTGAAGTCTCATGGAGTCAGGGTAACACAGATTGCATACAGTTTAACTGTTGTTCACAAAACTAAAGTTAGGGTGCATTATTCAAAACTACTGAGGAGATCCAATGAGTCATATGCATACTGAACATATGTCTGGTTGAGAAAAGAAATAGTAAAAGAGACTTTTTTTTAATTTAGTTTAGATGGCAAATGTTAAAGCTACAAGACAAATTTGCTGATCAATAGTTTCATTTGCGCCTTAGTTCACATTTTGCTGACAGAACAAAATGCTAGAATCTGGCAGTTTATAAGGTATAGTAGGACAGGCCCATAGGGTTGAGGAAATCAGCTCACATCAGTTGCCAAGGCATGCACATAATGTAATCCTTAAGAGCCAACCTGGAGTCTGCCTGAGGACTGAGCAACAGTTGCTGTCAAAGTTCCTGATCACTCCCAGCCAATGAGGGAAAATCACACAGACTGGGCACTGGGAGGAGGGTATATAAGGCCTTTCCTGTTA
Source organism: Peromyscus leucopus (assembly GCF_004664715.2). Lineage (NCBI taxonomy): Eukaryota > Metazoa > Chordata > Mammalia > Rodentia > Cricetidae > Peromyscus > Peromyscus leucopus. The sequence continues at coordinate 29,584,434 of NC_051074.1, forward strand.
TTGAATAAATGAGTTTGCTATTTGCCTTCAACAGACTCCCAGTGTCTGTATTGTTGATGCTGTGCCTTCTCACCCCCTCCCCCGGGGGAGCCATTAGAATCCAAACAATAAGGTACAAAAATTTATTTCTCACAGTTCTCAAAGGGAATCCATACTAAAGGCATCAGTGTCTGGTAAGAACTTGCTTCCTGGTGCATACTCCATATTCCTGTATCCTAGTCCATATTCCTGTATCCTTGAATAGCAGGTCATTCTCTGGGACTCCTGTTTTACAAGGACACCGCTTCTCTTCTTGAAGACTTTGTCCCCATTTCCTAATCCTCTACCAGAGGCCCTACCTGTTAATAACACCACAATGGAGATTAGGCCTCAATTTAAGGATTTAACAGAGACATCAAATTCATACCATAGCAGTTGAGAAGACAGCCAGCACAGGATCTCATGGAGATGTTTAGTGCAGAAAAATAAAACATGCCACATATTTGAGTACTTTTCTTCAAAGTTATTTGAACAAATATCATCCCATAGGAAGGTTTTCATTAAGTACTTCTTTTGTGCACAGTGTTTGTCTAAGTTGTGGGTGAGCATGCCCTAGATTTGAAAAATTATTCGAAGAACATCTGTTCAGAGAAAGGTCATGTGTTAGTCTCCCTGTAAGATGGTAGCTGCATAGAAGCAGAAACTTTATTTAATCTGTTAGAAACTCATTGTTTTCAACAATACCTGATGCTAAAATAAAAGCTTAAAATAGTTTGTTGGAAAAAAAATGTGTAAATTTTCATTTCTACCTACACAGGTCAGTAAAGGAGACAAGATATGATATACTGAGTTCCTGTAAATGGTATGATTATAATGTACTTAGAGGTTTTGAAAATACATTTATTGTTGTCTCTCGTTCCTGCAGTTTGGAAAATTTATAGTCATGATATTAACAGAGCTGTGTTGCTTCTAGGGGAGAATTCATTTTCTTGCTTGATTGCAGAACAGGTAACTCATGATCATCTTACTTTCACTACATTCTGAATTTAATCAGGTTGGGAACATCTTCCTACTTACACACTTGCAAGTTTGGAATACGCTGTTTTGTACATGTACAGAGGAGAATCGAGTTTTTTAACCTATGACACCTGGTGAATTCCTCAGACACGGGAGACACAAATAATAGTGCCAAACACAGATAAGCAGGTTGTAAGTGTGATATTCATGAGATACAACTTTAGCATCTCTCCTCAAGAAAGAACCTGTCAGTGTACACTTCTTCTGCAACCATCACAGCTTTGGAACTATTAGCCAATGACATAACACATTAAGGCTTCTCAAGCCTGACCATTTCTAGCCAATATGAGACTCCATTACCAGGAAGTATATGTTGCACCTTCCTCTTCTTTCCCAGTTGGCAGATCACCATCATAATCTGTCTTGCTTCCTTCCCCTTGTCTACTCTTAACTCCAGAGTCTTCTTGCTCAGCCAGCACAATGTTATTATAACAACACTCCCCATTGGTCAACTGAACCTCATGAGATTTAGAAATAGAAGGTAAAGATTATGAAGCATGGAACAATCTGAGAGAATCTTATGGAGAGGGGCGTTAGACCTCTATTCATAGACTATAGGAGGGAGAGGGGCGTTAGACCTCTATTCATAGACTATAGGAGGGACTTTTAGTGAAAAAGACCCAAAAATGAGTTACAAAAGCATAATTTTTGGAGAATGACTACTTTCTAGAAAGGCCCATTGATGAAATCTATTAATATAACAACTCGGTACATCAAAACCTTCTGGAAAACAGCATGGACTTATCCTTAGGTCTACACCTGTCAGTTTTACTGTCTGTATTTATTTAGCATGTATGAGTATTGTGTGTGGGTGCTTGTGTGTATGCATGTTCACAATGCTCAGGTTCATGTGCGTGAGCAGAAGCATGTATATGCCCACATGTGCGGGTCAAAGATTGACATTGGTTGCCTTGATTTCTTCCATCTTACTCATTAAGGCAGACCCTCACTGACCCTGGAGCTTCCTGATTCAGCTAGTCTGTCTAGCTAGCAATTCCTGGGGAATTTCTGCCTCCTAAGCACAGAAATACAGGAGGACAGCAAAGCCTGCCTGGTTTTTGCATGGGTGTCAAGCTTTTAAACTCACATTCTCACACCTGCTCAGCAAATGCTTTTTCTACCAAGCTACTTCTCCAGCCCTGCTCTTTGTATTCATGACAAAACTTCAGTGTATTTGTTAATTCAAAAAAGAAGCACAATTTGAAAATTTTAAGCAAAAATGAAACAATCTTTTCTTGTTACTTTGAGTGGCACAGATAGTATTAAATTCTTAGAATTCCCTTTCTTATTTAATCTGACAGTAAACCTCACTCTTTTTTTTTTTTTTTTTTGGTTTTTCGAGACAGGGTTTCTCTGTGTAGCTTTGCGCCTTTTCCTGGAGCTCACTTGGTAGCCCAGGCTGGCCTCGAACTCACAGAGATCCGCCTGGCTCTGCCTCCCGAGTGCTGGGATTAAAGGCGTGCGCCACCAACGCCCGGCTAAACCTCACTCTTAAGAGACTACCAGACCACAAATAAAATATGATTTTATTCATTTATTTCTTTACCTCTTACTTAGCTAAAACTATGCTTAATCTAATAATTATTATTATTCAATTGTGAAGATAAAAATGTTTTCATCTAAGCAGAGCTCGTAGGGGCTCACAGAGACTGATGAGACAATCACAGAGCCTGCATGGGTCTGCACTAGGTCCTCTGTATATACATGATGGTTGTTTAGCTTGGTGTTCTTGTGGAACTCTTAACAGTCAGAGTGTGGGGGGGAAACTAAATTTTAAAATATTCTTTCTAAATTCAAATTTTAATAACATTATAGATGTGGTAAGAACTGACATTTTGATTTTGGACTTTTATACACAAGGATTATTAGTCAATAATATATTTTAAATTGACATGTTCCTTGCATACATCTGGTTGCTTGAATATGTATGTGCAGAACACATGGCATCCTCAGCTTTCTTTTAATTATTTTATGGTAATGCCAGATGTTAATATTTTATCATTGACTCTGGACTAGCCCCAGTTTCTCCTAAAGTATATAATTCTTTTCCCATCTCAATATTTTTCATTCTATTAGAGAAGAAAAGGGAGACAGTGGTGAAAAAGGAAGTCCAGGGACTTACAGATTTTATTTTAACCTTAAGATCAAGCTTGAAATTTGCTCTGTAAATGGATAAATTGGGTCCCAAAATAGTAACACACTTGTGCTGACAGATGGAGGTATGGAGACAGAAAAATATGCCTGGCAACTGCTGCCCGAGGCGTTTCCATCTGTCACCAGGTCCCCACGATTCCTGTGCACTCAAAATTACCCTGTCCACTAACGGGCAGCAGTTCATGTTTCTGCCTTCATTTCTCTGGAAGGTGGGCTAAACTTCTCAGAAGGATTTCTGAACTAAAGGGAATGGGGACTATAACCAGACCAGAGTCTGCATCTATGGTACTAGAACATCATCACTTCAAAAACATCACTCCCTCCCTAAGATAACATATCTAGGACAAAGAAAGGATGATGAAGAGGGACTGGTAAGCTAAAAGATAGGAAGAAAAAAAAAGGAAGATGGAAATACCTCCTACTCAAGCATTTTCTTAAAAAACAAAACAAAACAAAAGGTCCCCCCCACAATAACAATAATGTAAGCTACTTAAACAGTATAAAGGTAAAATTCATCGTTCCTATTTTGTAGGCAGCACTGTTAGTATAATCCCAGGTTCTGCAGCCAGATCACTTGGGTTGGAACCTAAGCCTCCCACCACCAACACTGGCAACTCAGGTATGTTTCTGAGCCTTTTAATTCTCAATTTCTCAGGACTAAGTAAGTAAATTAATAATCATGGCTATGCCAATGTTGTGGTGGGTATCAAATCATTGAATATGCAGGAGGCTCATAGAGCATTCCCTGTTACAAGGTCATTCCTGAAATCTGTAGGAGGTTTCGTGCTAGACACAGCCAGGGGATATCAGTGTGAATTTGCTGGAAACTATCATCTAAACTGAAGCATAGTAAGAGTGTAGGATGGATTTCTAGCTTCTTTGAGCTCAGGTAGACTCCCCATAGCCAAAGTGGATCATCTGTTTTCAACCTTACCTCTTTGATCACAGTGCACAGCTCGTCCAAAGTGCACAAGTACTTTATACTCTTATAAAAACAGCTTGTGACATTTTGGCCTCAAAAGATTAAAGCCATTTCTCCTGTCCTGAACTTCATTCAAAAATATGAATGTCCATTTCTGGGTTTGGAAGAAAAACCTCCCTTCCTAGAGCCCTGTTTTTGATCACTTAGTAAACTCATGCAGTGTGTGTGTATGTGTGTGTGTGTGTGTGTGTGTGTGTGTGTGTGTGTGTTTAACATGTAAAAAGTAAGTAAGTTTGATCTTATATGATTTGAAGACCAAAGAATAATAGAAACAGCTAGGTTCAACGATATCAAACAGAAGAGAAATAAGTTGGTTTCTAAGTTTTACACCTAGGAAATTTTAAATTGAATGAGTAGGTGGTAGAAAAAAATACCCTGCTGCCTACATATATGTCTTGTTCCCATACATATAATTCAATAAAGTAGAAACTTGGGGAGCTGGACTTTGGTCAGGGCATGTACTGTTCTTCTGCTTCTCATTTATAAAGTAGACCTGCTCAACAGCAAGTCACAAAGTGTCCACACTAACCCTAATTCCAACTTTAATAAACTGGGGGGAGCATCCAAAATAGTGATCCTGTTTACCATTATGCATAGTCAGTACTGTGTGCCCAGTCACAACACACTGACAAGGACCTGACAAAACAGAGTCATTGAGGGAGGGCGGAAAGTGATAATAACTGTTTTCTTTTTCCACATCTTTTCTTTTTCTCTTCAAAGTCTTTGGACTCCTGAGTACTACTATTCCTATTTGTTGCTTTCTAAAAGAAAAACAAAGAATTATCTGCAGCAGGCAGGAAATTTCTAGATGTGTAAAGGCACTCCAGCATGAAGTGTAGGAAGAAGACACAAAACTCCATGAGCTGTGAGCAACAAGGACAGAAAGGCTAGGGAGCCACTTCATTGTACATTTGTTGGTTTTATAATCCACTCATGGCTTAGTAGCAAGAGGAAAATCCAATAAATAAGCTGGTAAAGCTCTCTCCAAGTAGTCCTAACATGCTGCTCTCTGTGTTAGTTACTTTTCTGTTGCTTTGATAAAACAGGATGACCAAGGAAACTTATAGAAAAAGAGCGTATTGTGGGCTTATGGTTCCAGCCTGATAAGAGTTTATCATGGCAAGAAAGCATGGCAGCAGGCAATAGGCAGTAGGGCACAGTGGCAGGAGCAGGAATCCGAGAGATCACATCTTTAACAGCAAACATGAAGCAGAGAGAGCAAGTGAGCTAGAACTAGGGTTAGCTGTGAACTCTCAAAGCCCATCCCCAAGTGATGTACCTCCTCCAACAAGGATGCATCTCCTATTCTTCCCAAAACAGCATCATGGCTGCAAACAAATGTTCAAATATCTGAGGCTATGGGGGATAGTCCTCATGTCAACCACCACACTCACTGATGTCTCCCTTCCCGGGCCTTCTCCAAACTCTGAAATCTTACTGATTTCCAACCCCTGTACTTGGGGTCTAAAGCAATAGCCAGTATACATCAAGGCATGGATTTAGGGATGAGAATGAAAATTTTGCCTATCTCATAAAACCTATTCTGTGACAATTAAGATAGTAAGTGGTTTCTCTAATATCCTTGGTTGGCAAAATATCCTTAAAAACTAAGCAACTATATTACACGTTGAAGAAATATTTCAACAATAACTTGGCTGTAAGAAAAGGCTGCTTCCCTTCATGCATGAAATGAGTACTGATTCCCATATGTTAAGCAGAGAGCTCTTGTTCTCTGGTTGATTTGAATTTCACTGAACCAGCTACACTCTGTCACTTCATTGCCATTAAGAACAAAGCTACACTCTTGTCAGGATGCTGTCTGGGGCCTGTCTAGACTTGCAGCTTGAGGCCTCACAACTGAAGGGCCACTAAGGGATTAGCTTGTCCTTCTCCAGCAGTGACTCTACTTTCTAGCCAGCTCTGGGTTGTCTCATATACATTTTTCTTTCTGCTTATTTCATACCACCTAGAATCTTCTAAAATAGGAATGAGTGTTGATGTCTTCTGACATGTATTCATATTTGCTCAAAAAATGTGAAGTTCAATTGATTCAGTAGAATGTAATGAAACAATTAAAAATAGCATTTATTCTAAAATGTTGGCATTAGAATTACAAAAGGCAACATTTTTACTTTAATAACTCAAACAATACTTTCCTTTATAATTTCCTCAATTAAAAAAGCCTTCTGAATTAGCGCTATTCCTCTGAAGCCTTGCTCTATACTTGATTTCTTTATAAAACCATATACACAAATAAAGGAAAGATTAGACCTGTATTTTTCCTTCAAAGAATGAAATATAACTTACAACGTATGCAGTTTTGAGGGTAAAACAATGAACCTGACGCTGAGATTCTCATGTCCATGTTGGCTTTTCTAGACAGACCTGAAGCACTCACTCTCACAGGTCACAATGTAGAGCCTTAAAAATGAAACCTCTGATAGCATTTGCCATAAAAAGAACATTTTCTGTTTCAAAGTAATTGACAGAGTTGGGCTGGGGAAACGGCTCAGTTGACAAAGAGCTTGCCATACAAATATGAAGACTTGATTTGCTCCCTAGGACCAACTTTAAAAGCTGGGTTGAGGGATGCTTTTGTAAATCTTAGTGCTAGGGAAACACAGAGCTGTGGATACATGAGCTCCCCGGGAGCTGTACTTACCTCTTGTCATGTTTTAGGCCAATGAGAGGGCCTGTCTCAATAAACAATGGCTCCTGAGGAATGACACCTGAGTCTGACTTCTGGGCTCCATGTGTACATGTATTACATGTATGCATGCTTACACACACACACACACACACACACACACACACACACACACACACCTAAACTCCCCGCATGTATACATACACACACATAATCACACACACTCACATAAAACTAAATTACCAAAAGCATATTTAGATAAATAATATAAGTCACCTACAGATAAGTTGCCTCGAAGTTGTGTCTCCCTAAGCACTTGTCTCATTCTTGTGAATGTACCACACGCATATGTCCACAAATATAAGTTCAAGTTTGAACAATCATGAACTATGGATACTTGAGTCAATCAATGTTTCTCTCAAAAGCATGCAAAGAAAATATTTCCTTCCTAAAATTATTGTCAAGGCTAAATATTATTAATTACTTACTGTGCATCATTGTAAATGCACAGCATAAATATCAGTAATTTGAATAATTACTCAAGGTTCTGTTTTATGTATTTAATCAGAGAATCAAATCTGAAATGAAATTAGGGGATAGCTATCTAGTTCTGGAACTATAGTTGAAAAATAAACGGAAATGACACTTTTATAACTACTCAGCCAGCAGACTGCTAGTCATATTTAATATACATTTTGCTAAATAAGATCATGTATTATCCAGTATATTTACTGTTACAAAATTAATGAACTTTTAATTAAGAAAATATTTAGCCATTAATATTTAATTAATTATTAACCTTTAGTCAGTGAAAAATAAAACTACTAGAGGCATCTGACTAATTTATTCAATTCCCTGACTTTAAGTGGGTGCTACAGTCTATCGCCTAGCTGTTGCACAAACACATAAATCTAGGAAATAAAGAACATGGTTGTAGTTGGTGATCTGGACAAATCTCTCCCACTCACATCCCCCAAGTAAACACACAGAGAATTATATTAATTATGAACTGGATGGCCTATGGCTCAATCTTCTTGCTAGCTAGTTCTTATATCATAAATTAACTCATTTCTATTCATCTATGTTTTGCCACGTGTTCCATGGCTTTACTGGTCTGCAGGCATGTTGTTCCTTGGGTGGCAGGCTGGCGTCTCTCTGCCTCTCCTTTCTCTTCCTAGTCTACGTACAATTTTACACACACTGTAAACCATTTAAATTCTTTTTCCATCTGAATCTGTCTTATTGTGAATCTATTGCTTTAAACTGCAGTGGTCAGTACTGAAGCGGAAGCCTTGGCTGCTGACTTCACCTACCTCAGCTTTTCACCATGACGGAGATAATTCACTGCCAGCCCTGGGAGTCATGCTCTCTGCTGACTCTGGGAGGTAGTGGGTCCATGCCTCCATCCAGTAGCATGTAGCCCAGAAACCACCTTCTTCTTCTTCTTCTTCTTCTTCTTCTTCTTCTTCTTCTTCTTCTTCTTCTTCTTCTTCTTCTTCTTCTTCTTCTTTTTTGTACTAGCAAATCTATATCCACCACAGCACCATGCTGTGTGGCTTGCAGATGCCACTGTGTACAGTGGCAGGAATCCACCATGCTGTACTCAAGCCCATACACCATAAACCCGGCCATACCCACTCAAGTCCACAAGCCATGGCATTTCTGTACCTTGACATCTCTATAGCTCAACCCCCATGAGACATGAAGTAGAGAACTGTTTTTGGCTCTGTTATTGTGTGTTTAAAAGACCTTTTTAAACTCTTTTAGGCCTTTAGAAATTTGAGAGTCCCACATTGGTATGCCAAAGGTATTGTAACTGTAATTCTTGCTTGATAACTGCTTTGTTATACTTAATTTTACAGTGTTAAAGTTAAAACCTCCCTTTTTGAGGGCCGGGCAGTGGTGGTGCACACCTTTAATCCCAGCACTCGGGTAGGCAGAGCCAGGCGGATCTCTGTGAGTTCGAGGCCAGCCTGGTCTACAGAGTGAGTTCCAGGAAAGGCGCAAAGCTACACAGGGAAACCCTGTCTCAAAAAACCAAAAAACCAACCAACCAACCAACCAACCAAACAAACAAACAAACAAACAAACAAAACCTTCCTTTTTGATTAGACAGAAAGGGGGAAGTGCTGTGGGATGGCATTCTGTATGCTATGAATATGTGTTGCTCTGATTGGTTGATAAATAAAACACTGATTGGCCAGTAGCCAAGCAGGAAGTATAGGTGGGATGAGCAGATGAGGAGAATTCTGGGAAGAGGAAGGCTGAGTCAGGAGTCACCAGCAAGACATGACGGAAGCAAGATGACAAGGCAGAACTGAGAAAAGGTACCAAGCCACATGGCTAAACATAGATAAGAATTATGGGTTAATTTAAGTGTAAGAACTAGTCAGTACTAAGCCTGAGCTGATGGCCAAACAGTTTGTAATTAATATAAGCCTCTGTGTGTTTACTTGGGGAACGTGAGTGGGAGAAATTTGTCCCTTTGGCTGGCCAGCCAGGACACAGGAAATCTGGCTACATGGAAGTCTTAAGGAAGGGCATGGAAGTGTATGTATGCCCATTTCTAAATTTGTGATCAAGATTCCTGGGTGATTATGGAACAAAGAACGTGTGTAGCTGTGGACCCTGAAGAGAGAGGCATCTGCCCCAATCACTGTGTTCTCTCGCTGATTTCATACTCACACTTGGATGAAGGCTTGCCAGTGGAAAAGGACTGGCTAAGGGGCTCCAACCTGTGTATCAAGTAGCCAGCCGAACAGCAGCCACAGTATCTGTCAGCGTTTTCCCGCACTCTCCAGAAGAAAGGGCAAGATCCCTGCACTCTACATATCAAACTCAGAAAGGCCTTGAACTCATTTTAACAAAGAACAAACATGCTTTTCCGGTAGAGGGAGGACAAACAGAGCTGCACACTGAGGTTTGTCTTGTTATGTTCTTTACCGGCATTATCACGGGAGCCTCTGCCATACCACCTCCTAATGCTGGCTTCTGCAGTCAGAGAACAGACAACTGCTGAAAAACCCTGCCATCTTTAATGAAGAGTTTTATAAATAGACTTTGTTTCCATATCCAGGATACTTAAGTGCATTCTTTTTTTTCCCCCTGTGGTGTAGTGTATGTGGACACGAGTGTCGGGTGGACATGCATGTGAGTGTATGGGGTACAGAGGTTGTTGTGTATCCTCTTGGATGGCCCTCCACCTTATCTTTAGAGGGGAACTCTTTCTTCTCCAGGCTCACTGATTGGCTAGCCTGGCTGGCCTCCACTGTTCATCCTTTACTTCCTCCTTTCTCCTCCTATCTCCCTCACTATTAAATTTCCTTTAAAAAATTTGCCTTTTGGGCAGCAAGGAAAATTTCTGGCACTAGCATGTGAAGCCAGGCATTCAGGTAGGCACAATGCAGATGTGAGAAACATCTGAAAAAGGCACCTGGGAACACCAGAGACAATCTCTATCAGATCCAGCACTGTTGGTATTTCTTGCTCAATAAAGCTTTCTATTATGCAGTGAACTGAGTCCCAAAACAGTCTAAAATCAGGGGTTGATGTAAGGAGGATAAAGGCAGCAATTTTTCATTCCAACACCATTAAGTCACCTTTCCAAAACAGATAATAGTCAGTAGCCACAGCCATCTGTCTCTTTCTAGTCAAAGACAAATCCTAAATTTAATTGGGGAGAAAAAAAACCCTGTCTTTCATTTCCCTGTGTTTTTGAAAGATTTATTACATAAACAAGTAGTTGTCTCTATAGTTAAAGCCATAAATATCCAGATTCTATAGAAGTTTGAGTTGGATGCTATGACTTTCAAATAAGGAGTCTATGAGGCTATTTCATATGGAAATATAAGTAAGTTCTCTCCTTTTCATATTTTCCTACATATGAATTATTCATAAGTAAAAAATATGAGATTTATCTTCCAGCATGAACATAGAGGGAACTGTATTATAAGCCACAGAATTTACATCTTAACAGATATCTTAGTATCTCAAAGGAGTCATAAGAAAAACATAATGATTTTAACATGATTTTTTTAATCAAATATTTTTATAAGATTATTTGGACAGTCCACCACTATAACGGATGCCCAGAGGAAATTAGTGCTTCATACTGAAAAGGAGGAATCATACTGAAAATATTAGGAAACACAGCAGAGCTTACCTTGTGTATATGGTTGAAAAGAACAAAAAGAAACATCATATCTAAATCCCTAAATTCCCCTGGTTATCATTAAGCAAATTCTTCCTCCCCAAGTTACTTTATAGGGCTGTGGTTCCTGTGGAAATACTACTGGAGGTCATATTTTATAGAATATCTGTTCCTTCCCAATGTCTATATAACCTGCATCCACAGACCTGCAGCTATACCAGGCTATCTCTAGTGTGTCATAGTGTTATAGTTATAGGTAATTCTCCTGCAGTAGATCCCTAGATCAAGCACATAGTGAGAGACCTTGTGAATCTGGTGATGAGGTCACAAGAAAGGAGAGACAGAAATAAAACCATCACATTTTGTTAAGCCTAACTAGGTCGTCCCTGGGGGTTAGCACAGATGGTAGATGCACCTCAAAGCAGGGTGAGGAATACTCAGCATTGGCAAGCTCTCTGTTGGCTGTAGGACAAAGGTGCCATCAGCACTGGAAAAGAGAATGGCTCTGGGGGGCAGGGTGCATCACTAATAAAGTCTCTGTTGGATGAAATGCTTTCTACCTTCTGTACATTTCTTACTTATTCTTTTGTTTTGTTTTGTTTTTTTATTTTAATGATAGTTTTATTTATTTATTTTGTTTTTTTTTCCTTTTATTTTATTTTACAATACCATTCAGTTCTACATATCAGACATGGATTCCCTTGTTCTCCCCCCTCCTGCCCCCCTCCCCTCCCCCCCAGCCTACCCCCATTCCCACCTCCTCCAGGGCAAAGCCTTCCCCGAGGGCTGAGATCAACCTGGTAGACTCAGTCCAGGCAGGTCCAGTCCGGTTGTGGTTCTCTGCATTAGTCCCCATCAACTGCACGAAGCAGAGTCACCGGTGATGGCTAAGAGAGGCACTGGTCCATGGGTATGGCAGAATGTCATTAGGGGTCAGATTAGTGCTGTGTTTCTTTAGACAAATAACAGCATGTGGTTTTCCCCTAGGCTCATGGCCTATCTCGTCTTATGGTTCTCACTTTTGTATTTTATTTGTATGTCTTGCTTATTCCTTTATTTAAAAAAAAACTTCATTTAACCAGTTTTTAGGTTTGTTTTGATAGTTGACAGATATTTCTAGTTTTCCATTGTAGTATAGTTGACAGATATTTTCTTTTATTTTCATATAATATATTCTAATTGCAATTTCTCCTCCCCCAGCTCCTCCAATACTTTTAATTTTCCTTGGTAGAAGGGTTTCTGCTCCCTCTTCCCAAGGAAGAGTCTTGCTAATTGTAGATGTAGCAATTAGAGCTCTTTTCTGTTGTCCCCCAGGACACCCCCATATTGAGATGAACAAAATGATGAATTATGCGGCCAAGATTTTTAAGGTGTGGTCCTAACACCATTTCATCAATTACAAATTCTCTTGAAATAAAGGGAAAACAATCCACTCAACACATCATTAAGAAGAAATTTACATGGAAACTGTGGGACATAAAAATAAAATAAATTTTAAAAATTAAAAAAAGGGAATATTGGTGGATGAATATGAGTGGAGGGGACAGAATGAGCACACGGGAAGAGATATCAGCTGCAGTCATCACATCTGAGGAGCAAAGAGGAAAACTGATTCATTTAATAGTGAACTGAGAGAAGCCTCAAGGACATACAGGATCAAAGAAAACTCAACCTGTATATCATCAAATTCTCAAGCTAGGAGGAAGGTGGTCCTGGAAAACTTTCAAAGAGTAATGGATGTACATGTCACCAGATGGTGATACAAGCATTCACATACATCCATGACCTTAAGGAAACTACAGATAAGACACACCCAAAGAACTCTATACAATGAAACATTATACTCAAACTGAAAGAGATGGACAAGAAAAAATATTTTGGGAATACGCAGAGAAAAACAATCATTTCTCCAGAGGGACACTGATGGGAAGAATTTCATGTGAAACCATAAATGCCAGGGGGATCATTGTCTAGATAGTGTGTGCATGTAAGGGGAGAGGTTGACTAGGGAAGTGAAATATTGCTCGGATGTGGTGTTGTCTATTTGAACATTATGACCATCAATTTAAGTAGAGATAATTGAAATTGTATGTTTTTCATCAGAAAGACTTTGTAATGACTTGGCTAGAAGATTGGAGAAATTGGATGTAATGCTGGATTCCTCTCTGAGTATAATGAAGACAGACAAGAAAGAGAAAGCAGTCTATGCCAGGAGAAAGACTATGGTGGTGGCTGGTGGATTCTGGTTTGGGCACAGAGGATGTGAGGAGAAGTGGTACAACTGAAGGCCTGGAAGACTGAGTGTCAATGAAAATGTACTTGTCTGTCCTGAAAATTTATGAATTTGTGTTTGGAGAGCAATGAACTTAAGAGGGAATTGGCAGAAGTGTGGGAATGAGAGCATCTAGAAAATGACAATAGAAGTGGACAGTGAAATCGGGATGGGCAATCATATCATGGGGATGTAAGTCAATTAAACCAGAACCAATATTTAGAATGTTGGAAAATATTATAATTTATTCCTAACATAAATGAAAGGATCATTCAAGAATATTTTTAGAAGAGTGTAGGGAAAAGAAGGGCCCAAGTGTTAAAATATAATAATTGCAAAGCAGTTCACAGTCAGTCCACATATACCTACTAGTTAGACAAAACATACGCTCAATGAAAATAACTCAGATTATGGGCATGGGGGAACACTACAATAGTCTTCAGTTCTGTTTCCCATCCAGTGATCATCACTTTTACAAGTTGAGAGCACAATCTCTAGCTTCTCACCACATGACCTATACATACATGTGCATAAGCAAAAGACTACTCTTCGTCATGGCAGAGCAGTTAGGAGCAACATTTTAGGATTCTAATAAGGTTATATCTGCATGACTTGCTCAACCTAGAAATATTAATGTTAGTACTGAATGAAATTGTTAATTCTACATGAAATTTATATTTATGCAATTTTATACATGTAAATGTATTTAATTTCTACAATTATAAAATAGTTGGACTGATAGTTGATACGATAGATAGATAGATAGATAGATAGATAGATAGATAGATAGATGATAGATAGATAGAGATGGATAGAGAGATAATAGATAATTTATACGTGATAGAAGAATAAGAGATGATAGGTGATAAATATAGATTAATAGGTTGATGATTGATAGATTATAGAAACAAAGCTCATAGATGACAAATAAAGTCATAGATAAATATATGGGTGACAGATAAATACATAGATACACAAATGATGGAGGAATGTCTTTCTGTACGCTGAGAATATGTGTTGCTCTGATTGGTTGATAAATAAAGCCATTTGGCCTATGGCAAGGCAGCTTAGAGGCATGGGGAAAATTCAAAGGGAGAGACAGGAAGTAGGCAGGGGAGATGCCAGTGAGCTGCCCAAGGAGCAACATGTAATGGGACGCAGGTAAAGCCACAGAATATGTGACTATACATAGATTAATAGTTATGGGCTAATTTAAGATATGAGAGCTAGCTAGCAAAAGACTTGAGCCATGGCCATGCCGTTACAATTTATAAGCCTCTGTGTGTTTACTTGGGCAACGTGAGTGGGAGAAATTTGTCCCGATTGCCGGCTGGCCAGGACACAGAAAAGCTCTGAATACACACAAATAAATGCTAGGTGATTGGTTGATAAATTATAGAAAGATATAAAATAGATTATTGATAATAAATTATAGAAAGTAATATTATAAAAGACAGATGTTAGATAAATTGTTTGATTGACTAATAAAGGTGAATTGATAGATACATAGATAATTTGTTCTACTTAATTTCCAATAAACCAAAGGGATTTGCCCTTGACTTTCCCCTTGAGTATTCAATTTTTCCCTTATGTAAGATAATACATTTTATAATGCTTTCATACTTTGCTGAAACTGTTACCTATAAATGGTGAAATTTTTTAGGACATTTATTCATCAGCAATAATCAAAGAGAAGTTGTAGGCATATCAGAATAACATCTGAATTTTCCGTAGCATTGTTATAGGAAATATGAAGATTCTGACATTCTTCAGAGAGCCTCAGTTCCTGCTGAATGTGATGAAAAATGAATAGCACATTGTAAGAATATATGATGAGACAATCAAAAGACATTTATAATGGGTCAGTAAGAGAATTTGAGTTTTTTACTGTTTCTTTTTACTGCTAGATGACTTCTGTGGTGGTTTTAATGAGAATGACTCCCATAGGCTTATATGTTTGAATACTTGATCCCCAGTTGGTAGAACTGTTTGAGAAAAATTTAGCTTAGTTGGAGGAAGTATGTCACTGGGGAAAGACTATGAGATTTCAAAAACCCACACCATTCCATTAATTCTATGCCTCCTGTTCGTGTTACGAGATGCAAGCTCTCCACTACTGCTCCAGTACTATGCCTGCCAGCCTGCTGCCATACTCCCCATCATGATGGGTATGGACTCTAACTAACCCCCTGAAGCCGTAAGTCCCAAATAAACTCTTTCTCCTATAAGTTGCCTTGGTTATAGTGTCTCATCATCCCAATAGAAAAGTAACTAAGACACTTGTTAAAATATAAAAATGAGTATGTAATTATAGCAAAGAAACTATGTGGATGAATGGGAAGTTTTGTGTAATCTGTCTATTCTTCTACTCAAGCCATAAAAAAATAAAAATGTTGGTGGCGTCCATTACACTGATGGGAATGGAAGCTCCCTATTTTATATTCCAAGGAATAAAAGTATAATCTACCCAGTTTTAGGAACTCTCAAGCACTTTCTAATTACATCTATAACACTTGGCTATGCTCTATTTACTGATATGAAGCTTTCTCTGCAGGCTAATAATAAAGGGTGATCTCTTGGGAACCTGAACTGGATCTTAGAATATGAAAATAGCCAGTAATGAAAATATCATCCTTTGCAAAATCATTCTCTAAAATATTCATCACTTCTCAATTACAACTGCAATAATACTGTGTGATCTTGGGCTGAAGTGCTTATAAAATGTCTAATGCTTTGACCTAGAAGGAAAACTTTTCATGAATAATCTTTGGTGGTAGCAAATTGGAACAAATGGGTGCCTGACTTTGTATGACATAATGGTTAGAATAACAGGTTCTAGAATTGAATTATCTGTGCTTAAATCCTAACTCTTCATTTATATGAATCATGGAACATTGCAATTTTTCATTATATTTTAAACTAACCTGTCAAAGCTACTTTGACTTTACATAGTTTTAAAGGAACTATGAGTCATGGTTTTAATTTAAAAATTAACTTTCAAGATGTATATATTTATTTGAAGAGAGATAAATCAAGGAGTGCTTACTTTGAGTTAACTTGTAAAAGGGTTATAGGACATAAAATCCTGATTTGAAAAACACAATTTATTTATTTATTTTTATTTTTTATTTTTTATTTTTTTTGGTTTTTTGAGACAGGGTTTCTCTGTGTAGCTTTGCGCCTTTCCTGGAACTCACTTGGTAGCTCAGGCTGGCCTCGAACTCACGAAAAACACAATTTATGACTTGTAAAAAAAAGTAATTTTTACCAAATGTGATTTTCTTTTCTAGGCATCTTTGTCTTTAGTGGTGAAAAGAAAAAGTCATCTAAACTATATAAACCTAAATTTTACGTAAAAATACCCTTTTCTTTAATGTAAAACTAAAATGTGTGATAAGACAAAATAAGTATCAATTAAAATAATTGCTATGGTGAACATTCACTGATTTTTTATTTGTTTGAACAAGCCAAAATGACTGAATGAGTAATTTTTCTCCTGAAAACACCTGTGTATAAAGTCTGCCTTTATTGTACGACATAATGACATTTCTCTTTGGTCATATTTTCTGAACAAGTCTGAAATTAAAAGTACAGAGCTACTAGTTCCTCGCTTCTGTACTGGAAATGTGGGCCATCATAAATCGCTCCTTCTTCTAACCCTCAGTTTTCCCTGCTCATAAATGGGGCTGCCTGTGGTCCTTCTATGATAGCCTATTTAAGAGAATTAAATGAGAGTGGTGCCTCTGGAGGAGGAGGCCTCTCTTTGAAGAGTATGTGTTGCCTCTGACCCCTCCTCTCTTGGTCTCTGCTTCCTCACTGCTGTGAGCATCATGTCCTCTGCTGAGTCTACCCACAATGATACTTCTTCCTTGCCAGCAGCCTTAGAACAGAGCCGGCAAGTCATAAACTGGAACCTCTCGAGCCTCCTGTCTGGATTTTTGCTCCTTTAACCTGTTTATGTCAGATAAATTGTTCCAGGAACAAGATGACACTAACACAATGTACTAAGACTAAATCTGCCTTTCCCACCTTCATGTTCTATTTGCTCCTTATTCATTTACTTGGACTTATCCTTTTATTAATTGACATGTTTATTCACTTATGTGATATGTTGTCATACTTTGATATATGTGAGCAACATGCTGATCAAATTTGGGTAATTAGTATTCTCATTCCTTTTAATATTTTCCCTCAGTTTCAAGTTTTTTTTTAACCATTTTTTTAGAATTCACTTTTATTTCTACAAAGTGTTTAGATGGAATCAAAGATGGCTTTGTGGGTAGGAGCACTTGTATGCAAGCATGAGGACCTGAACTCTAATCACACTCTGGCTTTCATGTTCACAGGTACACACACACACACATACAACACACACATACAAATAAACATACACCACCAGCACCACAGTGTATAAAACTAATCAATAATAAAGTGTTTCGAGCATAGCTCTCTAATCAATCTTTTTCTGTTTGTGTGTATGCATGCATTTATGTGGGTATGCACCTACATACATGCACAGACACCAAATTCCATGACAATCATCTTCTATTGTTTTCTGCCTTATATTTTATGGCAAGGTCTCTCACCAAAACTGGAGCTCATGGATTTGTCAAGGCTAGCCTCTATCCTCCACTTCCCCAAAGCTGGGAGGAAAGGCATATGCTACCATGCATGGCTATTTATGCAAGTTCTGGGAATTCAGACTAAAGTCATTATATTAATTTTATGGCCGGTAACATTACTGAATCTGAAATTAACATTCCTAACAGTGCTATGTAAAATCTGTTTCTCTCTTTATAAAATTATATCATGTGCAAACAGGGATGACCCTTTCCTATTGGGAAAGCCTTTTATTTATTTGCCTTGTTGATCTGGATAAGACTTTTAAACAATATTAAATAGCATGATCTAGAAGTTTCTTGTAAATTTAAACACCATACAGTCAATTCGTTCCACTTCTAGGAGAGAAACTGAAACCCCTATAATCAAAAATGAGACAAAAATGTCCACTCTCTCCTTTCTTATTTAATAATAATGCTCAAAGTTTCAGTCACAGCATTTAGATTTTAAAAATGTACATAAAGGGAATAAAATAGAAGAAGTCATACTGTATCTATTTGCATTCGATGTGATTCTTCACTAAAAAGCCTGATAGTCTACTAGCAAACACTTGAACCCAAACAACACGCATGGCAATCACTCTAAAAAAAAAAAACAACAAAAAACAACAACAACAAAACCACTAGGCTTTAGTTATACCAAAAGTGTACTCTCTGAAAAAGAAATTAGGAAAACAATTCCATTTAAAAGAATTTAATAAATTTCAATATTTAGAAATATATCTATCCAAAGAAGTGAAAGATCTTTTGTGGTATTGTATTCCCCCAAATATTGTGCATGCTAATAAACTTATCTGGGGTCAGAGACAGAGCAGCCACAATATTAAACATAAAGGATAGGCAGTGGTAGCACATGCCTTTAATCCTAGCATTCCAGAGGCAGAAATCCATGTGTTCAAGGATACATCCAGGCATGGTGACTTATCACGCCTTTAATCCCAGAAAGCAAGTCTTTAATCCCAGGGAGTGGTGGTAGAAAGCAGAAAGGTGTATAAGGCTTGAGGACCAGAAACTAGAAGCATTTGGCTTGGTTAAGCATTTGGCTGGTTAAGCATTCAGGCTTCTAGCAGCAGTTCAGCTGAGACCCATTTGGATGAGGACTCAGAAGCTTCCAGTCTGAGGAAATAAGACCAGCTGAGAAGTTGGCCAGGTGAGGTTAGCTGTGGCTTGTTCTGTCTATCTGATCTTCCAGTGTCCACCCCAATACCTGCTTCAGGTTTGATTTTATTAATAAGAACTTTTAAGATTCATGCTATAATCTTTCAATAAAAACTTGGAGATATTGAAGAAGAAAACCATAGAAGATACTGGAGACACTCTGTGCTCCTGGGTTTGCAGAATCAATATTGTGAACATGGCTATACTACCAAAATTAATTATAGATTTAATGCAATGCCTAGCAAAATTCCAATGTCATAGTTAACAGGTTTAGAAAAAAAATACAAGTATTCACTTGGAACCACAAATAGCAAAAGCAATATTAAGGACTAAGATTACTTCTGGAGGCATTATAGTATCCAACCTCAAACTGTATTACAGGGCTATAGTATAGCTAATACAGCTATTCTGATCAAATTTTATAATTAGTATTTTCATTCCCTTAAATATTTTCCCCCTGTTTTGAGTTATTTAACCATTTTTTAGAATTTATTTTTATTTCTACAAAGTGTTTAGAGGAAATCGAAGATTATAGGAGGGACAACCTGGTACAGGCATTAAAAATAGTCAAGAAGACCTTGTTCTTCCTCATATGTGGAATCTAGCCAATGATATATGCATATAGGTCAACATGCACACACATGGGTACAGTAAAATGTAGCTAGAGTTTTCCTGCCTTGCCCACAGTCAGGACAAATCTTTGTCACCTGCCAGTCCCACAGCCACTCAGACCCAACCAAGTAAACACAGAGACTTATATTGCTTACAAACTGTATGGCCATGGCAGGCTTCTTGCTAACTGTTCTTATAGCTTAAATTAATCCATAAATCTATACCTTGCCACGTGGCTTGTGGCTTACCGGCATCTTCACATGCTGCTTGTCCTGGTGGCGGCTGGCAGTGACTCCTTCTGCCTTCCTGTTCTTTCTTTTCTCCTCTCTGTTAGTCCCGCCTATACTTCCTGCCTAGCCACTGGCCAATCAGTGTGTTATTTATTGACCAATCAGAGCAACACATTTGTCACACAGAACATCCCACAGCAGTAACACATGTTGAAAAGAGAATAACAAAGACTAAATGCTAGAAGATAAGGGAAGGCTGAATGCAGGAAGTGAACATAAGTTAAGAAGGAGGATATAAAGCTAACTGTCTGTTTCTAACTGTGTCATTAACAAATTCCCCCCAAGTGCCTGCCTTGAGGAGATTTCTATCAGGGTCCAGAACAGTAGAACAAATGCTACAGGCAGCTAAAGATACTAATCTGAGGAATACCAAATGAATCTAAGCACACTGAATTCTTTTGTCCATTCACTTTATTCTTCTATAACAACATTTTATCAACACAGCTTCAGCTCTGTCCTCACATTCAGCTCCTCTCTGTGCCCACCTTTCCTGTCCTCATAGTTTTAGTAAGCTCCTATGCTTTTAACCTGATCTGTGTCCTCTGTCCCTTCATCCTCCATCTCACTTTCTAGCTCCTTACTCCTGGCTCTCAGAAAACTCTACCTGAGATCTGCCTTATCTTCTACATAACCTCTGTCTTCCTCTTCTCTCTCTGGCCACGAAGTTCTGTGTCTGCCTCTGGAATTCTGCTCCAGTCCTTACTGCACCTGGTTATGCAAAAAGCCCTATTGTCCTCAGTCAGTCTCTCTGCCATGACCCTAGGCCCAAGGGAAGGGGATGCTCTGAGCTTTATTTGCACAAGAAACAAAGCTATACATACATATAGGAGCCTGCTTGTCTCCTAGGCTCAGTCGGGGGAGTTAGTTACCTAGAAGTTGAGCAGGTCTGAGCTTACCTATTTGCCAAACAGTCAATAGTTTTTGGGCACACAAGAATTTCATAGCAGAAGACAGCTGAAGTTTTTAAAAACAGGGTAACACCAAATATTCCATAATAAATGGCTTGCCTTTTGACAAACCCTTGGCTGGTCAAAGTATAGCTTTAATACACAGCTGAATCTCTATAATATATTCTTGTGGCCCACAAGATGTCATGGATTTTCAGTGCTAATTAGTGCATTAAACCATACTTGATAGTGAAAATGGGAACTCCAGGGTGAAGCACCATAGTTTTCATTGCTATGTCTACTCTAACTGTATAGAAGATGTTTGTTGAGTTGCAGAGTCTTTGGGTCTGGTTGATTTTGTTGACTTATTTACAATATTTTTATAATGTTTAAAATATTTTCATTAATTAATCAATTGAAATCATATGCTGTGCAAAATGGGATGGGCCTTTCATATTGGGGAGGCCTCTTATTTTGTTTGCCATCTTGGTCTGGATAGGGCTTCTGAACATGATCTGGCAGTTTCTTGTAAATTTAAACACCATGCAGTCTATCCCTTCCACTGATGTTTATTTCTCCATGAGATCTGAGCATATGCCTCTGCAATGACTTACATACAAATATCTGCAATTGCTTTTGCATAGAATACAACTGTTGAGGAAAGTTCAAATGCTCATGAATAGGTTGGCAGATGAAAGGAATGTGGCATTCCCACAGTGAGGAAGGAAGCTGAGCAAGCAAAGGAAGAACAACTGACCCAGGCAGCAATACAATGTCATCTCAAAAGGATTGCGTTCAGCAAAAGCTGATACTCAGTTATATAAAACTTTAGAAAAAAGCAAAGTATTCTTCAATGACAAAAAAGAAATCAGTGGTTATCTGGATATGGTAACCATGGAGAACTGAGATCAAGCATAGTTGCCCAATAGCTTGGTTTGGAGACAATGACTAGTTCATTCACTTTGTGGATAAAACGATTTCATGAATATACAGGGGTATCAAATTTTATTAACTGTAACTTTCAAAATTCAAATTTTAACTGTATATTATTTGTATTTAATAAACCATGTAAAAGCTAAAGGAAGAAAGACTACTTTGAGAGTTTATAGACTGCTTCATTCTGGGATGTATGTCTCACTCCATAGATTTGTTTGAATTTGGAACAGAAATTCTTGATGAAAACAAACAATTAAAATATGTTAGACTAAGGCTATAATTAACTGGCATGCCACTGGCATGCAAGGGGTTGTGGATTTGATCCTCAGTCCTTTAAATGAATAAAATAAAAGAAAAGGAGGGCTTAGGGATGACCCAATACTAAAAGTGCTTATTGCACAAGCAAGTACTGGAGTTTGGATCACCAGACCCCAAGTTAGTGAGAAAGAATGGTAGCTGCTCTGTAATTCTAGCATCAGTACATGGGGACAATTTTCCCTGAAGTAAGCTGGTCATTGAGACTATTCATATCAGAGAGTGCTGGATTTGACTGATAAACCCTGCCTCAAAAAGAAGGTAGGAAGAAATGGAAGAAGATTCTATATCAACCTCCTCTGCAGACAGGTGCATATGTGCGCGTGCGTGCGCGTGTGTGTGTGTGTGTGCGCGCGCGCGCGCGCGCGTGCGCACGCGCACGCGCACACACACACACACCATATGCATACACAAGAAAATAAAGAAGAAAGAGGATCTGAATGGGGTTGCCTGTGGCCCTGGCACTTGGAAAACAGAAGCAAGAGGACTGGTGAAAGTTTAGGCCAGCCTCAGAGGATACACAGGTCATGAGTTCAAGCACATCCAGGGAAAAATGAGACCATCTCAGTAAAGCAAGCAATAACAAATAATAAACACTAACTAATAAAAACAAGTATTCATTGTTAATAACACTCTAACCAATCTACCCAAGAAAATTCATAATGCAAATAGCATGCTCGAGAAAGGACAATCATATTTATGTGACATTTGCTTAATTTTTTTTGTAACTTGATAAATAGTAAGATACAAGAGGGTCCCAAGGAAAATCTTTTTACTTCGGATATGCTTATGGTTCTATCAGATTTTGACACGTCTCTGTAAACAATTTTCAAAGTCAGTGATATTCTTGAAACACAATGAATATCCCATCTATCAGAGCTTCAAAGTGTAAAGAAGCTTCAAATGT
Source organism: Peromyscus leucopus (assembly GCF_004664715.2). Taxonomy (NCBI): domain Eukaryota; kingdom Metazoa; phylum Chordata; class Mammalia; order Rodentia; family Cricetidae; genus Peromyscus; species Peromyscus leucopus. The sequence continues at coordinate 29,607,419 of NC_051074.1, forward strand.
TTCAGATAAAACAGATAAAGACAGAACTGAGCCTGTGGGAGCCACTCAGCATGTTTCCATTCAGAAGATCAGTCATGACACAAAGCCAGTCTTTGGCGACAAAGTTTCTGTTAACCAAGACTAAAAAAGATATTGTTTAAATATTCAACGAAACTGACAATCTGTGTTCTAAAGCTGGTGTGAATCCCTATTTCTCCCAAAAGCAATTTTAAAAGGAAAAATTCTTCTCAGAATGTTTCTTTCACTATTGTGTTGTTAACTGAGACCATCATGGGGCATATTAATTTTGAGTTCCCCTAATAATAAATGGGCATCCTGTTAAGTTTTGGGGATCTCTATTCAAATTTGAAATTATTTGTCCATCGGGGGATAGAATTAGGCTAAATTCCCATAGAAGTGTTTAGCATAAAGTGACTGTTAAGCTTATGAATCAACCCATATTTTTTCAATTAGTGTGTCACTAGCCTGTACACAGCCTAAGGAATGTCACAGGTCAAGAATCAGCAACACTTGCTTCTTCCCCAAAGGTCCATAAGCTCTTATCACACTACCCATACACAGTGATACATCTCATTTCATACTGGGAATCTCTCCTTCTCAAATAGGGGTGCGGCCCTTGAGGTAAAATCATCTTCAGTGCTTAATGAATTTTGTGCATATCGAATCATCACATGACTCCCATTCTCCCAAAGTATCAGGTCTGTGCAAATAGATAATATTCAGGAAAATACTCAGGCTCTGCAAGGGCCCAAGGCAATAGGGATCAAAGTATGGATGAGCCACACACATCAAACTTGATCACTGCTATCCAGAAGCTCAGATATTCATCTGTATATTCATCTTTAACCTGGACACAGGTGGTTACACTGCTTATCAAAGGACTAACATCCTTGATAGTTGGATTAGGTTCTTCATACCCTCTTTATTGCCTCAATCCATTGGCATGCATAGTTGGATGTATTTTAATGGACATATTTGACAATCATAGAAGACACTGGGTATTTTGAGTTCTAAGGAAATTATTTCAATTGAAAATCAGAGATGACAAACAGGGAAAAGATCCATTGTTCAGAGCTTAGTTTTGAATGAATTAAAAAGGAAGCAGGATTCTTCCTACAGCATTGTTGAGTACACTCCAGGTAATTGTAAAATGGTCATAAAACAGAGCTAGGGCAATGAGCGGTCTCAAAGATGAATATCTAGTGAATAACCATGCAATAAAAGAGAGAGAAGTGAAACAGAGCATAGAAGTATGCTCAATTTGCTACTAACAAAAATGTCTTTATCTGGCATGAGCCCAAAGTAGTAATGCCTCTACTGAGGCTTATAATTTTCCATTTCCTCTGATATTCTGAAGCTTAATTTTGGTTTTCATCTTTTATTTGTATTTATCAGATTTTACTTCACTTTTAACTAGACATGTATTGCAGATATGTGCACATGAGCAGGTGCCCGTGGGTGCTAGAAGAAATTGTCAAATCCCTTGGAACTAAAGTTACAGGCAGTTGTGAACCCCCTAGCATTGATGCTGAGAACCAACACAGATCTCTGCAGGAGTAGTACACACTCAATCATGGAGCATCACTCCAGGCCCTCATACTTATTTTTTATGAAATAAAAGTATATGCCTGTACTTAATGACCAGAGTGAACAAAAGGGGCTGGAGAGATGGCTCAGAGGTTAAGAGCCCTGCCTGCTCTTCCAGAGGTCCTGAATTCAATTCCCGGCAACCACATGGTGGCTCACAACCATCTGTGATGAGATCTGGAGCCCTCTTCTGGCATGCAGACAGAACACTGTGTATATAATAAAGAAATAAATCTTTTTAAAAATGTTTAAAAAAAAAAAAAAAAACGAAAAAACCAAAGCTTCAATTGTAGACCAGAATATACTATGACCTGCTGCTGAGGGTTTTCCCACAGGAAGCTATGTTACCTGAGATTTCTACTTCACCCATTTGAGGTCCAGTTTTCATCAGTGGCAAAACATGGCACATCAACTGTTTCTTTCTTGTTTGGTGCACTGAGTCAAATTAATGCTAAAAATGCTAATTACGAGTATGGAAACATCCACTAATGCCAGGATATCCTACCCAACACTAACAACCTACCAAAGAATAATGATTCTCCTTACCCAGCAGCCATCAACTGCCAACAGCTCCTTAGCTAGGAGTGGGGCTTACTTAACCCCATATCCCATGGATGCTGAAGTGTTTAACTGACCTGATCTTATGTGGGAAACGGTATCTACTGTGGGCTCATGTGTACAGCAGTCATGTCATGTCCAGAATACAGCACTCCACATCACTCTCCCCATGCTCCAGGTCTTAGCCTTCTTCTTTCTGCCTCCTATTCCTTGTTGTTTTCTGAGTCTCGTTGCGGGGACAGTGGGTGATATTGATGTCCAATCTATGATCAGGAAGTCATAGTTCTTTACTCTTAATACTTTAAACAGTATGAGTCTGTGTGCCGACAACTATCCACCACAAATAAGTCCTTTTCTGACCAAGTTTGAAAACAGCACAGGGACAAATTATGCTATAGACTAAAGGTGATGGCCTGAAGACAGAAACATGTAAAGACAGCTACTGACTACCACAGTGCTTGGCAACTACAGCTCACCTGTATCTCTCCTGCTTTCCCTACCTGTGTGCAGCCTCCCATAAAGACAGTAGAGGAACCTGTTCACCATGGTAATTTTTACTTTATGGGTGATCTATTTTTCTCAACCACATTGCAGAAGGTAAGCTTAGGCAAAGTTCTCCAAACCACCCCCCACCCCCACCCCCACACACATAAAAATACTGACTAGGTTGCATATAAAAGTGACAGGGCAGCAAAACTGTGTCTTTTATTTACCTCACGAGAAGCTATAAAGTGGACTACGGTACATGCATTATCTCAACTGGACTATTGATTCTAGCAACACAATTAGTGTTTGGGATGCATCATTTAGTTGAGGTACTGAGAGCCCCTTTGGAATATTTTTGCAATCCGGTGCATAAAAGTACATTAACTGTTTTTTGTTCAGAGTGTACCATTACATCATACAACTAAAAAGTCAACCAAGAGATGGTAAGTTGTCATTTATGCATAATTCTCATTGCAAAAGCCTTTCCTTCCACTGAATATGAAGAAACAAAATTTCGACTTGATAAACCTTTAATCTAATGGCTCTGGGTCTTGCTAGGAATTATAGAAGGCATATTCTTGTTTAATATCCATATGTCATACATAGAAGGATGCATGATCTTAACCAAAAGGTAAGAAGTGATTGGATAAAGTATTCCAGATGGCAAACAGTGTAATTTTGCAGCCATCTATCAACATCTATTCTGCTTGTTAGATGAATTTCTTATTCCTACAAGTTGAGCTGATATAAGATACACAGGGAAACAGAAAATTTTTCAACTTAAAACTGAAGCATTCATACTCCATCATCTCTCAGCTTTCAGTGTACATTGCTACTGTGATTTTATATAAAAAATTCTAGGGGTTGGAGAGATGGCTCAGAGGTTAAGAGCACTGCTTGTTCTTCCAAAGGTCCTGAGTTCAATTCCCAGCAACCACATGGTGGCTCACAACCATCTGTAATGAGATCTGGTGCCCTCTTCTGGCTTGCAGGGATATGTGCAGGCAGAACACTGTATACATAATAAATAAATAAATCTTTAAAAAGAATTCTAAATATGTTTATAGTATATGTATAATGGCAATGTGCTTATATTACTGGCTTTCACCAGTCTACCAACTCCATTCTTGAACATTGTCTTTTCAAGTTCTAACAATTAAATGCACTCGTCAGATTAATATTTTATTTTCATCAGCCTTTATATACAGAAAAAAAAACATGAAAATTCCAAAAGCATTAACTCTTTCCATGGATGCCAGATAACTTTTAGAAATAGCTGCCATTAGCTTGGGACAAGGTGATTATCTTTTACTAAGTCTGGGGTCATGTTTTTATGGTTTATTGTTTTCCTGGTATCTGAGGGAGATATGAAAGTCTTGTAGCTTCATGATTTCTTATCTTACTACACAGGTTATAATTCAATTATAATAACATCAGAGGAAATCAAGGGCACTCAGAGTTTTATATCTACAGACTCCAGTTACTATCGACCTGAAGCCATTAAAGAACACATGTGACACAGTTTTATCAGCTAAATATATATGAAGTGAGAATATTCATGGCTACTTTTACCTTTTCAGGAGGTAACCATTTCTCAGAAAGGAGTTAACACAGCGGGCTCAGATAGCTTCCTTTAGAAGGTTCTGGTTTTAAGTTTAGGCTCTTGGCTTGTCTTCAAAAGTGTTCTCTAAATGGCAAGGTGGCTGTGCAGGAAGAGTGATCCATGCAATGATTTATGATGGACAGTTCCCCTTTATGATGAAAGCATGAGATTTTGCTGGTTGCTAAGTGGAGAATGTCTATGTGGCTGCCCTCTGATAACCTCCTATAGAGAAGACATCTCATGGAAGGTGCAACGTTTTTTCCTGCTGAGAAAGAATGTGACCACACTTAGGGAAGAATAGAGAAGCTATGGGCCTGGTTCAGACTCCTCTGAATGTTTCTCCTGTTTGTCCAGCTGTGCATATTTGCAATGTTTATGGGATAAACTTCATGCATATGGCTCTCTGCAGGTTCTCCTGAGTCTCCCTAGCCAAGCACTGAACAGATGGCATTAGATGCTCTCCAAAATACTATATAATTAGTATTAATTAAAACACTAAAATTTATCTTTTCCAATCCCTCAGTACTACCATAATGTTTTCCCCATATCATATATGTTACTTTCTGTTTAAAAATCTTCCATTACTATCCATTCTCTTTTAAAAATCCCAATTCTTCACTGGCACTTACCAATTACCCACCCCTCGGTATGTCAGTTCATTTGTCCCCTTGCCCAAAGGCGTCCGTCAACCCATTCACCCCAGTGGAGAGTTGTACATACATTATATCCACTCACCAGATTGGCCTGGCTCTTCTCCATTCCCTTAACACCAACACAAATTTACTGCCTGCCTTGCCTAAGTTCCCACCACTTGTATCTGAGGCATAATTGCAAAGAACTGACAACTAGATATTAAAATTAATCTTCACATCTTGACGGTTGCACTCCTCATAGTTATTTATGAGCTGAAGATATCTAATCTGGTAATCCCTTTCTAAGCCACAGTAGCTGGTGTGGTGTCTGTTGAAATATGAAACTTTCACACCTGGCTAGATGTGGTATAAACCACAGGATAATATGACTTATGGCTCTAGACTATCTACCACACAAGCTGAGGCTTCTGCATTTCTCTCACCTTCCCTATGGAGCTAGAATTTCCCAGCTGACATTCTAGGAATCATATATCTAGATTAATGCAGGAAGCAAGGAGTGAGTAGTATAAGGTGGTAAAATAGTTCTCTTCCAGACCAACCACTGGCAAAGGTAAATATAGAAGACTGATCAAATCAGTCAGGACTTATCCCTAATGACTGGACAAAAGGTCTGAGCATGTTGGTGTTGAACAAGGTAGGAATTATGTTCATAGTGAAAATGACCTTAGTTACTGAGTAGAGGAATGGTTTGGACCATATAGGATGTCAAAGTCATTTTGGAGTACTGATTCAAACTTAGATTGGGCATGAGAAGACCAGCTTCCAAAGTTTCTGCTTAAGTGAATCTGATGGGACTAGAGAGTTAATTTTTTAGCAACATCTAGTATTCATGCTACCATTACTATTACTGCTTTGGAGATCATTCTTTGAAACACTGGAGAGACAGACAAAAGCTTGTCCCATATAACTCCATAGGTTCTGGATGAGCTTGTTGTAGTTTTATTTGCAAGTATAGGAGTCCTGTGATGATTTTGCTATAGATGTACATGGAACTGAGCATCTCACCTCTACTTGTAGGTGAGGATCAGTGCTGGCCTCCAAGATAAAGTAAGATCATTTGCTGAATCTATGACATTCATCATAGTTTCAAAATAAAATTTACGGTGGCTTCACCATTTCTAGTATATAGGAAAATAAACTATGAAGGTATACTTTGTAAGACACAAATGAGCTGTTTGATAAAAATATTAGCCAGTTCATATCATAGCAAATAGCCCAAACTATTATATTTAAGTATAGTGTGATATTGAGTTTTTTCTCCTCAATCCTGAATGTAAAGTGAAAAATCATAACAAAGCTCTATATTACTTAAAAATATTCCATACAGGGAAATATACTCTTACCATGAATTAGCCTCAAACTAATTAGATCTTAAAAAAAATCAGTCCAGAGAATACATTTTTTAATGGTCAAGTTGAGAAGAATTAAGAGGTCATATCTAAGAGGATATTTATTATGCTGAAAAAATATTTGAATAAAACACATTAAGTTTTCCACTGATAGGCACGTGTCAGTAATGTCATTAACGAAAGCCTATTCATATCATATGTTATCAATATTGTTTGTTGCTCATCCCCTATACATGTGTATAAAGTCTCATCCCTTGCATGTGTGGATAAAATATTGAAGCAACAAAGTGTTTTATGATATTTTGTTTGTGTTCTGACAAATAAAGCTTGTCTGGAGATCAGAGGATGAAGCTAGCCACTAGCTAACAATAGAGGTCAGGCAGTGGTGGCACATGCCTTTAATCTCAGCACTCAGGAGGTGGAGACAGGAATATAAGATGGGTGGGGACAGGATCTCAGCCTGCCCATTCAGTCTGAAGATTCTTAGAGACAGGATCACCCATTTGGTAGGAGATTTCATAAAGGTAAGAAATCTCAGGTGGCTGGCTGCTCTATTTCTCTGATCTTTCAGCTTTCACCCTCAATATCTGACTCTGGGTTTTTATTGTTAAGACTAATTAGGGTCACACACCAACAAAGTTTGCATAAACACAACTCTCACTTCAAAAAGGATCAGAGATGGTTCATTCTGGGGCCGAATATGATTGTCCATGCCCAGGAACACATATTTAAGTCACTTCTAATTCCATGTGGTAACAGTTTGATGAAATTTTTTAGGAAGAGAACAGAGCCTTAAATCAAGGCACCTTTAAAAAATATCAGTGGAAACATTAAGTAGGTAAGTAAGTTGAAGCAAAGCAGAGAAACCCTGTTAGAGACCTCAGATGCTGTCTGGCATTATTCTTGGCTTTTTGGTTGGTTACTTGGAAAATCGGTGCCTTGTTTGTACTTTCTAAGTGATTTACTCAATGGTCATAAAGGTGTTAGTTAGGTCAGGTTACAGAGAAGAGGGCTAAAGATGACTAGAGATAATTTGGCTCTAGACTTGAAACATCCCAAACTCTCCAATCATCAAAGTTCTCATCAGCTACGAGGAAGGTTCAGCTTCAAGGTGCTGCTTCTTTCTGGCCACTTTCATTCATAGAACTTTTTAAACAAAACACAAAAGCCTGAGAAAATAGCCTCTAATGGTCTTCAGTAGAAACACTGTAATAAAGTGTTCTTTTATGCTGCGAGCCACAGGAAAACGTTCACAATGGGCGGCAATCTGCCTCTTTGGTAAAAGGTTACTTAGCATAAAATAGAATTCTGAAATAAGATAATCAGGAAAAAAGGGCAAATATATGCAAGAAATGTTTCCTTCCTCTTGTGAGCCTTCCTCCTCCCTCCAGGAAGGAATCAGTTTGGACAAAATAGCTATCTGACAGCTCTGGCCCGGCACCTTTTTCTCTAGAGAATCCTATAATGGTGAACTGATTTGATTATTTTCTTAGAGAGGTGCAGTAATAGCATGCTTAAAGAACCCTAGCTCCAATGGGTGGAGCTGGGGAATCTGTGTAACAGTAAATGTTCAGCCTGTGTGATATCCTAGGTTCAATCCTCAAAATTAAACAACAAAACACTAAGGCATGTATTATAGTTCTGAAGGCAGTTAGTCTGTTTAAAGTCATGACTTCCCCAACTATTAAAGATGTTACCTTGAACTTAATATTTAACCTTAGTGTATACCATTTCTCAGATTTTTTTAAGATGGGAATGACAATGGCTACATTCCTCTTTATAGATTTGTTGAAAGCATTAGCTGTAATGTAACATGAATAGGATCATCGTTGATATACAGAAAACATGCTGCAAATGTTAACTACTATGTTATAATTTGTTATTACCTGTTATTATGCTGTAATATAATTTAAATGAATCTGTACTTAACACATAACTCCTGCAAATGTATTGTTAAAATTATAAAGATGATATAGATAGGGTTCTAGACTTAAGATAAATGTAATTTTCTAAAAGTCGGTGACCAACTGAAATGTTTTAGCTCCTTCATCTCCAGTGATCCCTGAGCCTTGCAAAGAGAGTTTGTGATGGAAATGTTTTGTTTTGGGTTGAACATTTTCTAATCTCTTATTCTCTGAATTCTGACCAGTTGTGTGTCTCTGTGTCAATCACAATCTACTGAGAAAAAAAAAAAAAAGCTCCCCTAATGAAGATTGAGAGATGCACTGAATTATGGGTATAGTGATGTTAGTTATTAAGTATCTATTTAATACTATGTCTGTTTAGCAGGAAAAATGTATATTTTTCCATAGGTCCTATGATCTAGGGCCACAGGTTTTCATGAACTTTTTTCTTTCAGAATGGGCTTTAAATCTACTAAGAGAGTGGTTGGTTACTCCCGTGTTGTTGGTGCCATTATTTCACCAGTGGAAATGCCTTGCCAGGACAGTTATTATTCTAGCTCACAGAGTTCACAGCAAATGAAAGCTAGCCAGTAGGAATGAAGCTTCCAAGGGAGTACCAGACTGATTTATCTATGTACTATGGCTCAAGAAAATGATATAGTCAGTCATCAGTTCTCTTATTAGCATGTTCTAGAGGGTAACCAAGGGCATTGGCAATACCCTATAAATGTATGCTGTTCTATTGAACATCATTACTGACAACTCCCAAAGAGTTAACCTGTTCCTGAGACAGACTTTTATTTGTTACCCCATGGTATGTCCTATGAGCATTGCTATTTTCTAATATAGAGCAACTCTGTATGGTGTGTGTGTGTGTGTGTGTGTGTGTGTGTGCTTTAAAACAGCTTCTACAATAGATTTCCATATAACTTTTCCAAATGTTTTCTGTGTCATTCATCCCTCTTCTTGCCATACATCCTCTTCTACAGGTCTTCCATTCCAATGGCCTGGTTAAACTCAATGTATCACAAAACAAAATAAAAGGACATGAACTTGTAAAAGGGACTTTAAGGAGGAGCGGTTTGCTGATGGTGTAGAAGGAAGATAGGACAGGGTAAGTGACAGATTAATCTCCATGTATCCCATATGCATACAGAGTTGTCAAAGAATAAATGTAATTAATAAGAAAGAAAATTGAAAATAAAATATAGTATTTGAGAAAACAAAAGTTTAAATGATTTGCAAGACATACATATTTAAATGTATTAACTGGCATGTTTAATTTTTCAGTAAATAAAAATTAGGACTGAAACTAGTAAGTAGATAAATAAACACAAAAATTGAAGAATTCATCTAATAAAATATATGTATAATCTGTGTGAAGGAAGTCATTTTATTTTTTAAAACATTTAAAAGACCTAAAAAGTGGAGATTTAGCTCACCATAACAAATAAATGGAATAATTTTATTCCCCCTCCCCAATTTGATGTAAGTATTTTGGATCATTTTAATAAGTATTCCAATAGTATTTCCTATGAAATTAGACAAACTTATTTGATACTTTATTTTTAAAAGCAGGGAAAAGTATTTACAAAATATTCTGTAAGAAATAAAACCCAAATATTCTTTGTTCTACCAGACATAAAAATCTTATGACAGCCTTAAAATTTATGCTGTTAATTTTTGTGTAGTGTAATAATTCACAAATCAATTAATTAAGAACAGAGGCTCCAAGGAGGCTTTATGTAGCATTGGAAAAGATTCTTAGGAAAAGGAATAATCGTCTAACATATAAAAATAGGATATGGACTGCACAATGGAAAATGACATTTTCACTTTTATTCCTGTGTGTGTGTGTATGTGTGTGTGTATCAGGGTTTGTACTGCTGGTGTAACCAGAGGCCACATGGCTGCAAAGGGCAATTAGTTCTATAAGAATATGCCCGCTTAAAACTAGCATCATTGCATCGTTTGTGTTTATATGAAAAAAATATGCAGTATGTCGAACTGTCTGCCACTGAAACGATGCAGTGTGGTAAGATGTCTGTCCTTCAAAGGTAAAGTCAAAGCCCTGCACATTCTTAAGCAGTAAAGTGTTGACAAAGCATTGGAAACACCAGTCTGTTTGTGAGAAAATCCATTGGAACAAAATGCAAACCACTAATTCAAGCGTAACGCCAGTAAGTGTAGCATTCAGAAAGAGACAAGGGATAAGAGCCTTGATTATTACTTCTAGAGATTGATTACTGGCTAATACATTGGTTTTTAATTTCTGAAGTCAACGCTTTTCCTCTTGTCATTGAATATAAAGCAAGTAGGAATTATCCTATGTCAACTAGGTTTGGCGTCATCACTTCCCTCCATTCTCTTCTCTTTCTTTTAAAAAATTTAAGTAAAATATAATGACATCACTTCCCCTTCCCTTTTCTCCCATCAACCCCTCCCATATACATATATATAAACATATATGTGTATATATAAACATATATATGTATATGTACACATATATATGTTTATATATATAATCTGTTGAATCTATTTTTGTTGATGGTATGTATATAACTTCAGAGATGGCCATTTTGTATTTGATAATCAAATGGCTCATGTCTTAGAGAAACTAATTCTCCCTCTCTTGGCTGTCTTTGGTAGCCTGTAGTCTTTATCTCAGGGTGAGGACTGTGAGAGTTCCCCCTCCACATTAGCATGTCTGTTATTATTGTCATTGTTTTTAAAGCATCTATTTTTATAATGCTTGAAGAAAAGTAGGAAAGACAGTTATGCCATCAGCAAACAAATAATTGCTCAAAAAAGCACAAAAATAGCCTATCCTGAACAACAATCAGGAGCAAATTGGAGTAACATTTATTTTAATTATGATATAATTTTCTAAAATTAAAACCCAATATAGGATACAGACTGTGCAATATATATTGTTTCATTAATGCAGTGGTCCATTGAGTTGAAGTGTCACGCTAAAAATATCAGATTTTTCATGGAAATCTCTCTGGATAGCACATATCTTTTCTTCAAATTTCTTTGGGGAAATCACAGAAGTGATTAAGATAGATGACACAATAACAAAAGTTGAACCACTCCTCAGAAGTCACTTGTTTTGGGCTTTCTACAAATACTAACATTTTCATTATTGTAGGACAACTGTCAGAAGTTATCTCTATTAATCTCACTTTACAGACGAGAAAGTTCAAATTCAGAAAGGTTAACAATTTACATTAATAGAGCTTATCTGTATAAAATACAGATTTAAACCAAGATTGGTGTATTTCCAAGTACTTGTTTCTACTATCCTAGACTGCATTCACTCAAACACAGTATGGACATCAACATTTTATGTTATCCAACACAAGTACCTTTTAAAAGGATGAACTTCTGATCTTGATTCTGGTCTGTTCCTTATATTTATTTAGCTGATAAGCATGCAATGAACACTTTTTCTGTGCCATAATTTGAGGGTAGAGGATGGGAATACAGTCTCTAGAAGTAGAGGGTATTTAGTGGCAGGTGCAAGAAAATATGTACAGGAGGAAAACACCTGCGAGCATAATTCCCCAAAGAGAACTGACTGTGGTTGCCAAAATCACAGGTTCTCACAGGACAAGAGATTAAACTGTGAATAATTATTACAATTATGAATAAACAATAACCACCTGGAAAGATAAAAGTTGAAGAAGATAGAATTCTAAAAAAGGTTGGAAGCAAAGAATTGCTCTTCTCTTTATGAACTATGAAGACTTGAATATTTATCACCTCTTGCCATGTTTATCTCCTGGGCTATAATCAGGGAAACGATTTGTTCTGTAAACCCAGAAGACAATATATTCCTATAAGCTGGGTATTTGTGTATCTACCTAAAACTCACCTGTTGAAACTAATCACCACCGTGATGGCTGACAGCTGTTACCTTGCCCCATCCATAAATAGCTTCAAGACGACACCTGTCACGGTGATTAAAATTCTATGTATGGGTTATTGTAGACTAGAAAGCTAATGAACTGTGTAACAGAGCGGATGGAGTTACCAGAATGTAACACAACAGCGGAGATGGAAAAAAAATGAATGCAAGATTGAGGGAGGATAAGAGGAGAGCTTCAATATGCTCTCTGTTCAGAATAAGGTAAAAGCACTAGTGTAAGCGATATCAATATGGCCAAGAATAGCCCTGCAGAAAGATAAAGACCAACAGGCAGACGATGCTGCCAGACTAGGAAAGAGAGGATGTGTTTTATTCCAAGGCCTCCTTCTTAATTCACATCCCCTGGGTGTCTTACTCAGGCTTCTCCAGAAGAACACAGTAAACAGGATTCACATAGATTAAAAAAAAAAAGAGATGTGTTATGGGAATTGACTCATGTGGTTAAGAAGGCCAAGAAGTCTCACTGTATGACATGTGTACCCTGGAGACTCAGGAAATCCCATGATGTAGTTCAGCCCGGGATCTGAAGTTCTGAAAGCCAAAGGAGCCTGTGATGCAGGGGCTTCTGTTGAAGAATATGAGAAGGTTGCTCAGTGAGGCAGGTAAGTCCCCCAAAGACTCTAAGACACTCATACATCTAAGTAAGGGAGATAGTTTACTCAGTCTATCAATTCAAATGCTAATATCTTCCAAAAAATGCTTTCACAGGCATACCCAAAAATTTTGTTTTCTGGGCACCCATTAGCTCAGGCAAATAACAAATTAATCATTACACCAGAGAAGGCAGTAAATTGGATTAGTAAATATGGGCGGGGGGAGAAAGGGGGCACTAGTTAGGTGTAGTGGCTCACCCATTAATCCCAGCATTAGAGAGGAAAAGGCAGGCAGAGTTCTGTGAGTTTCAGGCTAGCCTGGTCTACATAGTGGGACCTTGACTTTAAAATTAAAAGGAAAGAAGAAAGGGAGGGATGCTGTGAAATGTCATTCTGTATGCTGTGAAGGTGTGTTGCTCTGATTGGTTGATAAATAAAATATTGATTGGCTAGTAACCAGGCATGGAGTATAGGTGGGGTAACCAGACGAGGAGAATTCGTTAATTTAAGTGTAAGAGCTAGTCAGTAATAAGCCTGAACTAATGGCCAAGCAGTTATAATTAGAATAAGCTTCTAAGTGATTATTTTATAAGCAGGGCATGGGACTGTGGGGGTTTGGCGGGACACAGAAACTTTCAGGTACAGAGAGAGAGAGGGAGGAAATGAGAATGGGAGGGGGTGTAACTGAACACACTCACTCAAATACTCAATTATCTCTGTCTTTCCAGATTGAAACTAACCTGTCTACAAAGCTGATCTCTCTGTCCAATGATGCCTAGAAGAGGGAAGTGAGCTTGTCTAACCCTGAGTGAGAACCTGAGGAAATGAGAATTCACATCCTCTGGTGGGATGATCAGCTGGCAGCATTGCATTAGAAAGCAACTCTGCCAATATTAATATATCCCAGAAGGGACAATATAAGTTATTTGTCTCTGCACCAACAGTTGTCCTCTAGAATAAGATAAAAATCTCATGACAGTCTCTCATTGAATAGTAATATTATATTAAGAACATTAATCACAACACTTGGGAAAACACCCACATGCCTATCAATGGGCATATGGTATAGCCATATAATAAAATACTATGTGACATTAATATTTATGACCTACATTGATTTGTATCAATATTTATAAAGTGTTAAAATAGCATATTGAATGAAATATCATACAATTAGTCAAATTTTGTGAAAATACTCTCCATAATTTATGGACATATGCAACTATGATAAAATTAAATAATTTAGACAAAAAAGGCATCTTCATGATCGAGGGTGATGATTACTTTTGGAGATGGAGAAGTTAAATTTGAAACAGTCTCATTTCCCTGTCTAAACATACTTCCCATTTCATCCTTAAAGAGAAAGCCTTTCTGGTCCCACCCACTCCTATTTACACATTTCAGGAAGCAGTCACATTTGTTTCCATTCTCATTCCCACCTCTCCTACACATCTCCCCAGGGAGAAGCTGTGTAACTCATTTGTGAACTAGAGAATGGATGCTTGCCTCCTTGCCCCAGTCTTCTGCTTCTGAAGGTTCCACCTCTAAGGTGACTCCCAGTGAGTGGTGGGATGAGTCTGCTTAAGTGGCTAGAGAGATACTAGGAAACTCTTTTGGCCCCTGGTCAAGTTTAGCTCTACTGTCATGCCTTACTCAACAGTTTCATCCCTATCCTCTTCCCTCTTGAATTTTTCAGTTGGTTTTTCAGGACTTGGAAGTAGAAAATTGCTAGCAGTGAGTCTTCTAAAACACCATTATTCCCCAGTACAGATACTTAGAATATAGGATTTGGTATTCTAAGTATGTTTATATCTAAGTGGGGTCAAATGGAATAATTTTTATAACTTAATCATTAATAAATAAACAATTATGAATTCAGCAATACAAATGACAATAAATATGCCAATTACCACATTAGCTCTTAATATTTCTATGTCTAGAAAAATTTCAGTGGCAAACCATTGTTACCCTCATTGTTCTCTTGAGGTCACTGAGAGCAAACCACTTAAGTGAAAGTCATAGGAGTTGAATCTCATGGAATAATCTGGCCCCAGATCTATTGAACTTCTGTAGCAACTAAGCCTAAGATTTAACTTTTCCTTGAGTCTTAGCCTTTGGGGAAATCACTGGTTATGAAATAAAGGGCACTTGGGTTTTATCACTAAGTCGTCAATGGCTCAGTGGTAAAGCAAACAGATGTTCTTCTTTTCATGCATGTTAATCCCTCTTATTATGGCCTGAAATCTCTTTCACAGAAGAGCACACATCAGGCCAAATAATTCAATGTTAGAATAAAACTGAGTTTCATATTTTACTGCTCTTGCTTAAGGCAACATTACATAACACACAGGAAATATGTCTGGGTTTTATTATAGGTCTTGGCAATTTTGTGAGGGGATTGAGATTCAAAACAATGCTCTCATTTTTAAAACACCAATATAAAGTATGAAAAAACAAAACATATAAATATTCTAAATAATACTGGTTTCTTGGCCATTAATTTGTGGAGATGCATACAAGAACTATTTTGTTGGTTTACAGAACATATTGTCTCTCTAGACCCTTCCCATTTCTAAGGTCCTAAAAACTGTTTTGAATGTGGTATTGTTTTTCACAAGTGCTAAAATAAAGTGTATGTGTTAGAATTTCCTGGCAGTTGCAATGGCTAATTATCTGTGCATCTAGAATGTGCTAACAGGTCAACCACAATGACAATTAATATGCAAAGTGTTTCCTTCAGTATTCCTACTGTTCTAACATCTCAATTTTAAACCTCCCTGCTTCACTTGTTGAGGACACAATGATCAGTGCTCTTCATCACTCCTCACAGGGATGCTACATTACAAGGTACAGGAGAAACCATTCTCAGTCATGTTGAGGTTCATGGAGCCATTTATGTAAACTGTATAGTGACAGGTCCTTCCTAGGACTGGGCCACATGCTTACCCTCCCCTGGCCATCTAGTCCCCTTTCCTGTCTCTTCCAGGCCTCTGAACAGCAACCAGGCTGGCTTTCATTGGTTCCTCAAGCATTTCACCTTTACCCTTCTGCTGTGGGATGGTCTGTATGTCAAATTACTCTGATTGGTCAATAACTAAAACACTGATTGGCCAGTGGCTAGGCAGGAAGTATAGGCGGGACTAACAGAGAGGAGGAAAGAAAGAACAGGAAGGTGGAAGGAGTCACTGCCAGCCACCACCATGACAAGCAGCATGTGAATGAAGATGCCAGTAAGCCACGAGCCATGTGGCAAGGTATAGATTTATGGAAATGGATTAATTTATCCTATAAGAACAGTTAGCAAGAAGCCTGCCATGGCCATACAGTTTGTAAGCAATATAATTCTCTGTGTTTACTTGGTTGGGTCTGAGAAGCTGTGGAATTGGCAGGTGACAAAGATTTGTCCTGACTGTGGGCCAGACAGGAAAACTCTAGCTACACCCTTCATTACAGTTTCTGCCCTTCCTGCTCCACTGCTCTTTCATTCAACAGACATTCTGAAAGTGCCTTAGACATGTTCTGTGCCATGTGGGACACTGGTGCAGTCACTGAGCATCCATGGCATTTATATCTTGCCTGCATAGCAAAACAGAGATTGGGCTAGAGAGACAGCTCAGAAGTCAAGAGCACTTGCTATACTTACAGAAGACCAGCAGCTGACTACCATCCCTAACTCCAGTTCCAGGGGATCTGGGACCTACTACCGGCCCCTCCAGCCACCAGGTGCACACAGAGTGACCAAACGGACATTCAGGCAAAGCACTTATACACATAAGATAAAAACTAATAAATCTTTAGAAGTCTATAAAGATATAGACTTAGCTTTAATAAACTTATAAACAAATCTTCATAGCCAACCGAATATATTCTAAAAACATATACTCAGGATACAAATGAAAGTAAAAATCAAGCATGGGATAAAATACAACACTGTGTTTTACTGTATTTTTTGTCAGGATTCACTGAGAAGAAAGACCATTTGAGGAAATAATGCACGTGGTGACTAGGACTCAGTAACTTTGAGGGTTCTATAGGACTGAAGACAAATGGTAGAAGAATCTTCCACAAGGCTCCTGCTTCTGGAGGTCCCTCCACCACCAAGCAGAACCACATTGGAGACCAACCTTAACATGTGAGCTTTTGAGTATAGACAGAATACCTCAGAAGGGGATTGTGGAGTTTGAGACCTAATGTTGATCATCTTTCATCTACTTCCTGGCCCATTTCACAGAGTCAGCTGTCCCACAGGCTCTTCCTGTTTTTAGCACACATCCCCTTAAGACACAGGGCAATGCATCTGTCTGATCTTAAACTAGAACCTGCAGAGGAACTATGAGACAAAGAAAACTTTTTCTCTTTAAAAACGTTTTTATATGGGTTTGTTGTTACAGCAACACAAACTCCCAAAAACAACAGAGCAGAAAATTCAGCATGTAATAAAAAGTTCATGCTGGGAAATACATAATATTTGTCTAACTATTCTGTGTTCTTCTGCTCTTTCTGCTTCTGTGTTCATTCTCAATGGCTATTTGAGTTGTCTCCACATTGCTCTTTGATGTTATGGAGGTTTCCTTGAAGACCAAGATTCACCTCATCAGGGATTGTGATCCAAAAGGAAGATGCAGCTTGTTTCTCAACAACTACACATCAAATGTAAGGGTGGACTAATTGGTTTTGTTTAGCCAGTCATTCTTAACTAGACCACTTAATTGGGTAATAAAAACCCTTCATACATTTTTAATTGTTAAATTGTATTCATGGCTTAAATATCAATAACAAAACATTGAATACACTTGCAGAAACATTGTTATCTTTTATCACTTGGAGGCAGGGGCTCTCTGTAGTTCTTACTGTCCTGGAATTTGTAGTGTAAACCAGGCAGGTTTTAAATGCACTGAGATCCACCAGTCTCTGCCTCCTGAATGCTAGAATTAAAGGTGTGTGCCACTACCACCTGGGTGAGGAATATTTTTAAACAAGTAAGTATTAACTAACAGGAAATCATCAGGAGATTATATTTTGCTTTGGTGCACAAAAAAAAGTCACAATGAAAATAAAAATATAAATTGCAAGTTATACACATGGGTTAAAATAATTATAAATTTAAAAATTTTTATATATATAATACACAGGGGAATTCAGATTTAGCTTAGTTTTAGAGTGGTTATTTGGCACATTCAAAGTTCTAATTGGGATTCCCAGAAGAGAAAAACATGGAGCACAGACCAAAGTATTCTAAGATTCAATTTTTAAAGCATAGATAATACACCTGAAAAGAGACAAAAAAACACAAAAAAGCAATTCCAGGGGAATAAAAGAAATCCATCTTGGATAAGAAATAAATAAAGGGATGTGCAGTAACATAAATGAATAATAACATTGCATCAATGGTGTGGGAGGGATCTCTGTTTTCTGAGCCTTATCTCCAAACTACACAGCTGGCATATTTTAAGACTGATGATTGTGCTTTGAGAAAGTACCACATTATCTTTTAAAGTTGAGTATTCATATATCTGAGGTTCAGCAATTATACTTCAAGATATAGCCAATGAGAAGTTTGAGTAAAGACACTATAACAAAGGAAATTCAAGTAAAGACAACAAGGATATTCAACATCAAAATGTCAAGTAACATTAATTTGTCACCATAGCAAGCCTGGAGCTAGATTCTGTCTTTTGATAGATAAAAATTCCATTAAAGGACAGCGAATGAGTAAATATCTCACAAAGTGGAACATGAAACAATTGTCACAATTAACAAATTATGATGACATGCAACAAGGTCAAAAATGATAGAAAATCAAAATATTTTAAAAAATAAATACCAAATAATCAAAAGAGGATATACTTATTTGTGGTGATATTTTGTTTGTGCCCTAACAAATAAAGCTTGTGTGAAGATCAGAGGGTGAAGCTAGCCACTAGTTAACCATAGAGGCCAGGCAGTGGTGGCACATACCTTTGATTCCAGCACTTGGGAGGCACACATGTGCTGTGGGATGGTCTGTATGTCAAATTGCTCTTATTGGTCAATAAATAAAACACTGATTGGCCAGTGGCCAGGCAGGAAGTATAGGCAGGACTAACAGAGAGGAGAATTGAGAGAACAGGAAGGCGGAGGGAGACACTGCCAGCCGCCGCCATAACAAGCAGCATGTGAAGATGCTGGTAAGCCATGAGCCATGTGGCAAGGTATAGATTTATAGAAATGGATTAATTTAAGACGTAAGAACTAGATAGCTAGAAGCCTGAGCCATTAGGCCAAACAGTTTAGACATTATAAGTCTCTGTGTTTACTTGGTTGGGTCTGAGCAGCTGTCGGACTGGCAGGTGACAGAGATTTATCCTGACTATGGGCCAGGCAGGAAAACTCTAGCTACACACATGCCTTTAATCCCAGCACTAGGAAGGTGGAGACAGGAACGTAAGGTAGGTGGAGGCACAATCTCGCCTCTTTCTCTCTGAAGATTCAGTAGCGGTAAGAAGTCTCTACTGCCTGGCTCCTTTACTTCTCTGATCTTTCAGCATTTATCCCGATATCTGACTCTGCATTTTTTATTATTAAGACCAATTAGAATTCACGCTACACTTATTTCTTAACAAATATAACAGGTATAATTATAGTAGACAAATAAAAACAAGGGAATGTGTGCTGCTTACATCATGTAGATGGAGGAAGGACAGGAGAGAATTAGTAGCTCTAGGTCGATTCAACAGCTTAAAGTGGCATGCTTATAGACGCTTGCTGTACTATTTCAAATAATCAGGTTGGTGAAAGTGGTTCGTGGGCTAGTCAAATGAAGACACTGTGTCATGACTCCAGTGTCTATGATTCCACAAAAGTCACAGTCTATTATTCCCACAGTAGACACAAAGACACTGGACAAACCGAAGGAGTAGGCAATTCCAAACTGAAGGATATGTAGGTAAATTAGGTGAATGTGGTTTGGAATTTTCCAAGGTAAACCAGATGGCCTGTTACTAGTACTGGGCATGTTTCAGGATTTCTGATCTCTCTCTGTCTCTCTGTCTCTCTCTCTCTCATACTGAAGTTGAACACAGAGCCCTCAGCACTGTGCAAGCACTTTGCCACCCAGCCCTCTTCATATTTTCTATTTCAAGAAATGATCTCACTCAGTTGTTTGGAATAGACTGGAACTCCAGTTGTAGTCAAGGCTGGCCTTGAACTTATGGGTGTGTTGTTGTTTGCCTCCGTCTCTCAAATAGCTGAGATTACAGGCTTGTGTCACCAGGCTTTCATATCTCTTTTAATCCTTGCTACTGGGAATGTTTTCCCACTTCACAGATTTAAAAAAAAATGTCCAGGGTTTATTTTGTCCTACAACTCAAACTAAAATGTAATTTAAAAACACCATTTGAGGGGCAGATAGAATAACTATGATGGGAAAACTCATAAGCAGGTAGACTAGAATTTTTATGGAAGGACTCTTGAAAGGGGACAAAAGGAATGGCAGTAATGAGATGACCAACGTGAGAAAGCAGGGACTTGTGCTCATATAATAAATGGATGTAATGAATGAAATGTTGAGAGAGTTAAGAGAGAGCAAGGACACCATCAACACATGCTATACTTCTCCAGCACTAGTGAGATAGGGTCATCTTAGCATCAGTAGGCTTGATAGATAGGTGAAAGAAATGTTAGAAGAAGCCAGTCACCTGGGAGATATTATCATGGACAGACACAGACCAAGCACAAAGTAGGTGGTGGTTACTGGACTCTCCTGCTGGGAGACTGCTGCCAACATCCCCCACGAACTATAAAAAAAAAAAATGTAGCCGTGACCAGGGAATTTTAGTCACATCACAGGCAGGTCTTGTTCCCTTTGAGGTATTGAGAAGGAAGAGGACACGACCTTCAGGAGAGGGGACAGTGAAAGTAAAGCCCAGTTATCGTTAAAACTTTCTCAGCCTTGATGATGGTTAGAAATGTATTATTTGATTACATATATATATATATATATATATATATATATATATATATATATATATTCAGAATGTCAGCTGGGGAGATGGCTGAGTAAAAGCTTTCCCCGGGCAAGCATGAGAAACTGGGTTTGCATCTCCAGAATGCTTGTCACAGCTGGACACAGTGTGTAGTTCTAGTGCTCTTACAATGAGATGGAAAAGTGGAGACAGAAGAATCCCCAGAACTTGGCAGCTATGTGTCTAGCAGCTTAAGACCCTACCTCTAACAAGTGAACTGTGGGAACACCCCAGCTCTGGCCTTGTTGAACATGCACGTGCGCGCGCACACACACACACACACACACAAAAGTGCAGGAGAAGAGTGGAGAGAGAGACAGAGATAGATTTAGAATATAGGTCTCTACAGACAAATATCATAGCCCATTTTTTCTAATATATACATACATACATACATACATACATACATACATACATACATACTGGATCAGTGACATGAATGAAATATTACATTCCTATTTTATTTTTAATCTTGACATTAGTGAAATACAAAACTTTACAATTCCCTACTTTTCTTGTTACCAGAAAGCGATATGATGATTTAGTAGCATGAAATTAAAGAGAGCAACCTTTGGTGTGTTTTATGGCATTTACTTTATTATTTTCAAGAGGAGAATAGTTAATATAACAGTCATATTTTCAACCATGACCATAGATATTGATGATTTAGGGAAAGCCTTACATTATTCCATTCAGCAAGAGCAGCCCTGATCTGCTGCATCTTTTACACCTAGTCCATAGTGACATGTCAGGCAGGCCTATAGCTTTTTGACAATGTTAATGATCTAATTTTGTGCCAATGCATCTTTCAGGCATAAAGAGGTGTGTTTATCTACCCTAAAGCTTCTTTCCACTGCTAGCTCTAAGCTGTCATCTACCCACAACTGCATACTGATCTCATTTGTGGACAATTATGTGAGCAGAGGCACTGAGATATGTTGACCGGAGGATGAGAGTCATCCAGTCAGGAACCATGTAATAATAAACTCTATGAACATACACAGACACACAGACACACACACACACACATACATACACACACACACACACACAAACATACAGATTGATAGGCAGATGAAAATCTTAATGTAATCAGTTTAAAAAATGCTATTGTTGCCACATCTAAACAATTGTTGACTTTTAATAATATACATATGATATTCAAATGAGCATAGAGCTAGTCGATTTTCTAAACAGTCTTATTAAATAAGAAACACAGAGCCAGATACAGAGGTAATAGCCAAAGAGATCAGAGAACTAGGAAGAGCCACGACTACCTTATTTTACCACCTCACCGCCATCGTTTCCCCAGAGAGAGCTTCTTCCTATGTAACCTGTGTTTTTATTGCCTTTCTGTTCTGCCTCCTCATTGGCTCTAAGCTCAGCCACATGACTTCCTCATCACTGCCTGTGTACACAGACTTCCAGGTCTCTATGGTTGGTACTGGGATTAAAGGCTCTTGTCACCATGCTTGGCTGTGTCTTTGACCACACAGAGACTCTGCCTGCCATGTGATGGGATTAAGGGCATGTACTATTACCACCTGACTTCTGTTTATGGCTTTGTAACCTCGCTATGTGACCTCTGATCTCCAGGCAAACTTTATTTATTAACATACAAATAAAATCACATTTCAGCACAATTAAAATATCACCACACATAGATTTCATTTTTTCCCTTCAATAGAAACAGATTCTCCCCAGCCCTCAAGAAGTCAGTTGGGGGAAACTTTGGGTTGTAGTATAAACCACTTCAAAAGGACTGACTGGGGGAAAGACAAAGATGAAGATGGCTTAGCATCCCCAGAGATAACACGAAGTCAACATCAGAATGTTCTGATCATTGTCACCAAGACAGGGATACTTGTTCTAAATCAGTGAATCAGACAAAATCAGTATTGTCTGTCTTCCAGCCATGTCATCTGAAGTGTCTGACAAATGCAGCTTAAGCATATGATGAATTTCTTAGAGGGTGTAGTTTAGCAGAAAAAATGTCAGACACTTGATGACCTTCTGAAGCAACTCTGGAGAAAGGAAGGCCTGAATAATTGCAGAAATTCTAGAACTAGTTATGAAATTGAACATTTAAGAATTTCTGCCAACCTCATTATTATACACAAGACTTCTGTCAGCTGTTTTTAGATCTGTTGCTATGTATAAAAGAGACATTTCATAATTAAAATGACTAAAGTGTGTTCTTCAATCAAATAGGAGCATGGATAGGTGACATACAATTTAATGACTAAAGAATTCTGAGAAACACAAGGTAAACTATTGTATGCAATGTGTAAATTCACTACTCTGATGGGCCACCACACTGCTGTAAAGTTTATTTCTTTAAGACTACAGTGATTTCTTCATTGTGTGTGCATTATCATTTATTTTAATTTCCACCTTCCCCCTTTTTTTAACCAGTTCAATTACATATGAAGTTCAAAACAATCCCTCCCTTTATCTCCTTTCTGCCATAACACATCTTATCAATCCCATTTTTGAAACATATCAGATAGTGTTAAAAAAAAAAAAAGTGGTCCAGTCCCAATGTCAAGATGTCAATCACATCACAAGCAGAAGCATACCAGTTATTTTGCAAATCATTCCTCCCCAGTCTTTCTGTATTCTCTTCCTCCTCCACTCCGAGTTTCTCCAACAAATGACAAAGAGAATTAAAGGAGAAAATAAAATTTCTCTTCCAATTCCTCATGTGGCTCCTGGAGTCTGTAGTTGGCATTCAGTGTCCTTTGCATGGTGCGCGCGCACACACACACACACACACACAGTGTTTTTCTATAGGATCAATGGTTGGGTTTCCATTGTGCTCTCCTCTGCACAATTTTCTGCCATAATCAAAGTGATTTGGAGCCCTATCTTGTCATTGTTTTAGCTCCTCTATCTTGTAGTATAACCTTCTATGTATATGTAGTATATGTAATATAGTCTTCTATGCTGGCTTAGTCTCATGAAGGCAGATTATTCTTTTTTTTTAATTTTATTTTATTTTTGGTTTTTCGAGACAGGGTTTCTCTGTGTAGCTTTGTGCCTTTCCTGGGACTCACTTGGTAGCCCAGGCTGGCCTTGAACTCGCAGAGATCCGCCTGGCTCTGCCTCCCGAGTGCTGGGATTAAAGGCGTGAGCCACCACCGGCCGGCAAGGCAGATTATTCTTTTGTTGAACAAATCAGTTGTATTTTACTGCAACCATAGGGCCTAGGTAAAACCCAGGAAATCCTAGCCACTCCCAACAGTAGCAGAAAGGCTCCCATACATTCCCTGTTCTTCACTGTCTCCAGAGTTCTCCAAAGCAGGAACATCTGTCTGGTTTGTGCACAGCCTGGCTTTTCAATTAGGTTCTCAAAACTCTATACACGGCACTTTGCCACGGTGGCCCCACTTGGGCATGAGTGACTTTCTTCAGCACACACTTCTACCCGGAAGCACAAGTGGATTTTGGGTCCTCACAACCCAGTCTTCCATAGTGGTTCTTTAAAGAGTTCCACCCACCAGCCCACCTGCTCCATTGACAAATTTCCCTGATTGGTCCAGCAGGACACTGAGAGTCTGCAAATCAGTTTGATCAACTTCTGGTATTCCTTCAGGTGAGCTGTCGGGCATCCACTTTTGCTGAAGGAGCACTTCTCACTGTTTTTTGTTCGTTTGTTTACTTTCAGTAGAGTAGAGCAGAGGATGATTTGTGACAGACTAGGTCTACTTTCATGATTTCTGTTTTCTCTGTGAAATAAGAGATAAGATTCCCATGAAGGCTATCAGAGGAAATGGGAAGGGTGTAGATGTAGCAGAACAGTGATGATTTGAAAATGATTTTTGTAAAAATATATAAAAACAGAAATTATGTAATGTGCTAGAACACATCAGGTTATATAAGTCATTGTACTGCAGTCTGAAAGGTCAGCTTCCAGGCTGCTATAGGGTAGTAAAGAAAATGCCCCAGAGTAGCGAGGCTTTGGGGCTATTTTCTATCTGAGGGTCTTAGGAAAGGAACACACGTGTTCTGATGGTGACTTTCTTTATTCTCTCATTTGCTCTCTTCTCTCATCTTGACTTTTCTGTCTGCTTTCTCCTCCTTGTTCTTACAGCTATATATACTCAACAGAAACTTTCATGTTGAACATAGGAATTACATTTTAAGGTCACATTTCAGTAAATAGTAAGAAACAGAAATCTTAGCTCTCTAATTGCCAGGGCTATAATCCAACAGCTACAACTTTAAAGAAAGATCCAATTATTGCTATCTATTTAGAGAGATAGTTAAACTACTGAGGAGTTTAAGAGAAATAAGGAATTTGTGCATACATCCTACATTTCTAACTGTAGTAACATTTTAATGTAACATTTTGTAATTAACAGAAATACCGGGCTTTCCCAAAGTGTTTCTGGAAAAAGAGCTGTGTAGTAAATGCTTTGGTTTGAACTTAGGTTTACCTTCTATCTCCTGATAGGGGACTATCTCCAAGGCACAGTGACATAAAAAGCATTTTAAATCTTGGAATATATTTTCCTATCCTGTGTGTAACTTCTGATCATCTAAGAACACCACAGCCCTCATTAGGGGCTACAGAGTCAAATTATTTTCTGTGGCCTTGACTAGTCAGAACATATTTTCACAAACTGAGATCAGGAATGGGTGCCAGCTAGCAATAATTGGGCCTTTTTGTATTTATAACCTAGCCAGATAACTCAGTATGTTCTTGTGAACTAGACTGCTATTTCTGGGAATGTATATCTAAAAACCCGTTAGCAAGGCATCTGATCTTATTCTAAAGTTACAGTGAAGGAAGCCTTAACTCTGCTGTCTTAGAGCTGGGGAGATACAGCTGTTTTCTTATGTCAGCCTGAGCTATGATATAAAACAGCTTTTAAATGTGACTCCCAGGCCTCATGTGTAACAACAGGCCTAGCTTTGGAAAATATCCTAGTGTTATTTCTGTTCATCAAAATTACACAGCTTAAGAAGAAATCATCTTCCTGGCCATCCACAGATACACACATGCCCAGTAGATGGAACTTACCATGTGATAAACACACAGGAAGTGGGGGAATGTCCATACCATATACACAGTAGTAGCAGCATGCAGAGAGACAACAGGAGCAAACATGCATTCTGGAGTCTGTATTCTCGTAAGCCTTGCTTGAAGGAGACATATCCATCAGAGAGATGTTCTTCTGGTGGACTGACATCTGAACTTCAACTGCCATCTGCTTCACCTCTGGTAAAGCCATTGCTCCCAGCGTCATTGAATACCTACTGCATGCCAAATGTTACTAAAACAGTGGAGAATGCTCTGTCAGCTACTCACAATGCCTCTCTAGAAAGGCTGAGCCTATGTGATGCCTTAATAGGATGGATGCCTGGGACTGTTCGCTCAAGTTATCCCCTGCTGTGCCATGCTTGAAAGTGTAAATATAGAAAGGAACATGATAAGAACCATAAAAGGAAAACACAGTGTTCCTTTTCAACAGCACAAACTGCTGTCTTTCAATAACAATGACCCCTTAGATGTTAGCTTGTCTCTCTCCCTCTTTTTCTGTCTCCCTCTCTACATACGTGTGTCTGTCTGTGAGTATGTATATTTTCATACATACTTTGTATATAGTTAAGCATATGTTTTTTGAATGCATATGTTCATATTTAGCATGAATCCTAAAGGGGCTTATTAATAAAAAACAAATCCGGAGCCAGGTATTGGGGTGAATGCTGAAAGATCAGAGAAGCAGAACAAGCCACAGCCACCTCACATTGCCAATTCCTCAGCTGAACCTGTTTCCTCAGACTGGAAGCCTCTGAGTCCTCATCCAAATGGATCTCAGCTGAACTGTGGCTCAAAAGCCTAAAAGCTTAACCAGCTCTAGTTCCTGTTTTCACACCTTATATACCTTTCTGCTTTCTGACATCACTTCCTGGGATTAAAGGCGTGAGTCACTATGCCTGGCTGTTTCCAGTGTGGCTTTGAACTTACAGAAATCTGAATGTATCTCTGCCTTAGAAATGCTAGGATTAAAGGTGTGTGTGCCACCATTTTCTGGCCTTTATATCTAGTGGCTTTTCTCTTCTCTGACCCCAGATAAGTTTATTAGGGTGCACAATATTTTGGGGAACACAATACCACCACATTCATATGTTATTTTCATATACTGTATTTGAAAAATGAAACTATCACAATAATATCAATCCAGATATTTTTTAAATGTTTCCAAATTAAAAAACAACAAAAATAAAATAGTAAAATGTGATTGTATCACACTAAAAACCTTTTTTTTTTTACAGAAAATTAAACAATATATAAAGAAACAACTTAAAGAATGGGAGGAAATATCTGTAAATTATTTATCTGATAAGTCAGTATTCTAGGTGACAATAAGATGATCCAGGGGGTAAACGTGCAACATGCTTGTCACTCAAACTTGATGACCTGAGTTTAATCAGCAGAAGACAGGTAAAGAAGGAAAAAAAAGATTTGACCCCACAATGCTGCCCTCTGCCCTCCACACATGTGCCATGGTATGCACACTAGTGTGCACTTACACACACATATGTACACACACACACACCATTTTTTTTAAATTTAAAAAATTCTAAATATAAAAGAAACACACTCAATGACAAAATAACTGAGTAATTCAGTTTTTGAATAGTCGAAGTGGGACTGAGAGCACTTGCTGTCCTTGCAGAGGACCGGCGTTCAGTTCCCAGCATCCATATGGATCAGCTCACAGCTGCCTGTAATATCAGCTTCTGGGCATATGATGTTCTCTTCTAAACTCTTAAAGAACCCATGCTTAACGGCAAACATACCACCAACACAAGCATGAACCCACATGTACATAAGTTAAAATTTTTTAATCACATTTGAAGAATAGGCAGGAGATGGACAGGGGTATAGCTCAGTGGTAGAACATTTGCCTAACATTCATGAATTGCTGTGTTCAATCACCAACATTAAAAAAAATAAAATAATAAAAATTGAGCCAAGGACCCAAATAGAAGTTCTTAAAAGAAGACATACAAATGGTCAACATATAGATAAAAAGTCCCTGGTATCACTAATCATCATTGATACACAAATTTAAACTAAAATACACTGTTGTCTCACATTTGGGAGAATAGGTATTATCACAAAGGCAAAAGATAGCAATCTTGAAAGTGAGCTGTGGAACACAGTTGGTGGGAAGGCATATTAGCACACATTGTAAAAGCATTATTGAAATTCCTTTTGAAATTTAACATAGAATTGTTATGTGGTTCAGCAGTCCAAGTACTTGGGAGATATTGAAAGGAACTGAATGAATATTGAAGAGACATCAGCCCTCTCAAGTTTATTGCAGGATTGTTTATGGTAGCTTGAGTGGTCAAGATGGGAATAGTAAATTGAGAGCTGGGTCAAAGGATGCAAAATTTCAGTTAGATAGGGAGGATTAGATTAAAATATTGTGGCTAATGTTAGTAATACATTTTATTCTTGAAAAATCTAAAAGTATATATAGTATGTTCTCATAGCAAAATGGTAACTGAGGGAGATTATGTGTATATTAGTTACCTGGATTACCCAGGCTAATAGATCCATATTTCAAAACAATGTGCTGTACATGACAAGCATATATATGTATATGTATATGCTGTATATGGTTTGGCCTGCTGAGAAGCATGTAATGGGCTCTGTTTTCCACCACAGAGAATATGTGTGTGTGTGTGTGTGTGTGTGTGTGTGTGTGTGTGTGTGTGTGTATGTGTGTGTTCTGATTTGGCTCATACATGGCTTTTGTATGCCCACTCTTGTAAAGGACTGTAATCCCCATTTTCACAAAGGCAAACTCGGCACAGTGGTTTCCTAATTGCAGGTCAGCAGTTACACTCAATGCCTTCTGTCTACAGTTACACTTTCTTTACATTTAGCACTCTGATACACATGGTTTCCTTTTCTGAAATTGTTATTTATGTTTACAAATAAAGGCATAACAATTTTACATGTACAAATATACATATATACATACACATATGTGTATACGTGTGTGTGTGTGTGTGTGTGTGTACATAAAATTTTACCTATTAGGCTGACAACTTGTCTCAGTACGAGCCATACTTATTAACTTAGTTGCCAATTCTGATGATGTGAGTTTCATCCCCAGACCCACATGTGGGAAGAAGAGAAGCAACTCATGCCAGTTGTCCTCCAACCACCACACATGTTGTGGTATGCACACACAAAATAAATAAATAATGAAAATAAATTTTAAAAGTTAAAGTTATCCATTGTGCTTTTAGGCATTTATCACACAAATTGAACCATGTTAAATGTATCTTAGGGAGTCAACGAAAAGGAAGTTATTTTTCCAAATGCCCGTGAGCTGTTCTCAAACTCCATCCTTTGCCCTGGCGCAGAGGTATTTATGAACTCATTCGAGCTCCCCTCAGATGCAGCACACTGCCGCTGCTATTTTTAGCCTCCTAATTCCCTTTCCAATTGCTCAGTCCACAGCTTGCCATCTTTAGAAATGTTCTTTAGGTGAGCTTAGAGTATCTTATGAAAGAGAACAGGGCTTTATGTTTTTCTTTTTCTGGTTTATGTGTGGATTTCTCACACCTACTTTCCAGGTCAATGACAACTACTTCAGGGTTGTACTCTGACTACTACGATGGTTAGTGTTTACCTCATTTGCTTCTTATGAATAATCAGTGATGCATGTTCTCAATAGCAGAGGTATCATACTGACACACACAGAGAAGCATGGGTGAACTTTCATGTTTCTTCTTTAGATGACGGATACTGCTTTTATAGAAATGTCATTTTTTTTTTTTTTTTTTTTCCGAGACAGGGTTTCTCTTGTGTAGCTTTGCGCCTTTCCTGGAACTCACTTGGTAGCCCAGGCTGGCCTCGAACTCACAGAGATCCGCCTGCCTCTGCCTCCCGAGTGCTGGGATTAAAGGCTTGCGCCACCACCGCCCCCGGCTAGAAATGTCATTTCTTCCCTGTTGACTTCCTTTGGATTGTAGGAAAAAATTTCCTTTGTGAGTCATCTGATTCGGCTCATACACAGCTTTTGTTTGACCACTCTTATGAAGGACTCTAAGGTGAAAGCCTTAGAGAGATCAGGAATATAAGGAAAGCCACCAGCCAACCTTACCTCACCAACTCTGCAGCTTCCAAGGAGTGTGACTTCCTGTCTACCCAGGCTTATATGCCTTGCTGCTCTGCCATCTGATTTGCTCTGTGTCTAGTTCTATCACTTCCTCTTCCTGGCCAGCTCTGTCACTTCCTGTCTGTACAGGCCTCCAGAACTCTATGGTTGGTACTGGGATTAAAGGCATGTGTCACCACACTTGGCTATGTTCTCTAGCGTGGCCTTGAGCAGACAGAGATCCTGCCTGCTAAGTGATAGGATTACAGGTGTGTGCTACTGCTGCCTGACTTCTTTGTTTACTTAAAATGGCTTGCTCTTTCCTCTGATCTCCAGGTAAACTTTATTTATTAAAGCACAAATAAAATATCACCACATTTCAGCACAACTAAAATATCACCACACAGGGGAGCAGAACCAAATTTGTGGTTGAAGAAAGGTTATGAAAAACAGTGATGGTTGGGTTACAATTCAAACAATAGATACTGCTTTTCTAAGGACAGGGTCAGGGATTCCGGTTGTCATGAGGATAGTATGGCAAGGAAGGAAAGCAGCACATACAATAGCCCTGGAGTAGGAAAGACCATGATGCATTTAGGGCACAGGAGGGTCACTGAAGTCAGAATGCAGCGAGTTGCAGGCCATGCAGTCACCAGGGGAAGATGGGACCATCTTGCCAGGGTTTGTACTGACGTAGGTGAATGTTTTCATGCAATGACAAGCATCTGAGTCACTTTAAGTTGGAAAGTTATAAAAATCAACTTGGATATCTATCAAATATGATGCAGATACTTGTTGGAGTGTTCCAGCATCTGTGAAAGCATTTTGTAAAGCCAAAAGCATTACCAAAATGTCAAGTGTAAGTAAGCATTACCAAAAAAAAAAAAAAAAAAGTTTTAGTTCGCAAAGAAAGAGACAGTTATTGAAATAAAGGAGTAGATAGTACATTTAAAAAAAAATGTCCAAAATGATAGAAAAATTCTTGTGATCATTTACAAAGCTAGATACTTGGCTCTCAGTGGTGTGGATGGTTAAAACGTGTTACAGGAACCATCAAGGCAGAATCAAGCAGAAGCATTTGCTTGCTAGCATTTTCTGTCAGGAGGGACTATCACTTGGGGAAACCAATGCCAGGAATGGCCATTCGCTGCACTCCTTGTGGCTCTGTTCCATCAGTAACTCACCATGTGATCTTGGGTCCATGTTTTGAACTCCATGAAACCATTTCCATTAGGAAATAACAGAGGAAAGTAGCTGGTTGCTTCTCGGCTCTTCCATTCAAACAGCATGCATCTGTTGTCCATAAAATTGTTATATATGAACACGTGAGGGAAAATCATGTGTGTTCATATGCCCTTTCCATATGTGTTTCTTATGAATTGAAGGTCACAATTATATAGTCACAACCCTTTTTGCACCATGTCATTCAATGTGTCATCCACGTGGTGTTTCGTTTTGTTTTCAAAGACAAACTGTTCTTGGAGGTCACCAGGTCCTTTGTTCTTTAATCTTCTCGGAAACAGTTAACTAATGACTCTGCATCTTACCAGAATAAAATTTTCACACATTCTAGAAAATGCTATATAAAATGAAGTCATTGTCATTCTCTAGGTTTACTAGCAAAGGTGTCCTTAAAAATAGCTTTACCCTTCTATCCCCCTCCCAGTTTACCCAGGAGATCTTAACTATTTCCCCTTCCTGGATGCCTCCATGGGTGTCCCTCTTAGGGTTCTCCTTTTTACCTAGCTTCTCTGGGATTTTATTCTGGTTATCCTTTGCTTTCTGTATAATAATCACATATTAGTGCATACATACCGTACTTGTCTTTCTGAGTCTGGTTTACCTCACTCAGGATGATTTTTTTTCTAGTTCCATCCATTTGCCTACAAATTTCATGAGGTCATTGTTTTTTGGTTTGTTTGTTTGTTTTTGTTTTTTGTTTTTGTTGTTGTTTTTTAACTGCTGAGTAGTACTCCATTGTATAACTATATCACATAGTCTTTATCCATTCTTTGGTTGAAGGGCATCTAGGTTGTTTCCAGGTTCTGGCTGTTATGAATAATGCTGCTATGAACATAACTGAGCAAGTGTCCTTTTGGTATGATTGAGCCTCTTTTGGGTATATGCCCTAAAGTGATATTGCTGAGTGTTGATGTAGGTTGATTTCCATCAGCAGTGTAGGAATGTTCCCCTTACTCTGAATCCTCTCCAACATAAGCTGTCATGAATGTTTTTGATGGGGAGGGGATGGGGGCAGGGAACATGAGGGATCAAGATGGCCAAGTTGGGGAAGGAACTAGAGGAAGAGTAATGAAAGAGGTATCTTGATAGAGGGAGCCATTATGGGCAAGGGAGAAACCTGGTGCCAGGGAAATTCCCAGGATTCCACAATGATGACCTCAACTAAGACTCCTAGCAACAGTGGAGAGGGTGCCTGAACTGGCATTCCTCTGTAATCAGATTAGTGACTACCCTAATTGTCATTATAGAAACTACATCCAATAACTGATGGAAGCAGATGCAGTGATCCACAGCTGAGCACTGGGCTGAGCTCCTGGAAAGCAATTGAAGAGAGGGAAGAGGGATCTGATGAGCAAGGGGGGAGGGGTCAAGTTCATGATGGGGAAAACCACAGAGATAACTGACCTGAGCTAGTGGAAGCTCATGGACTCTGGACCATCAGCTAGGGAATCTGCATGGGACTGAACTAGGCCTTCTGAACATGGGTGACCATTGGGAGGCTTGATTTGATTGTGGGGCTCCTGGGAGTGGGACCAGGACTTATACAAGGTGCATGAACTGACTTTTTAGAACCCATTCCCTATGATGGGATACCCTGCTCAGCCTTGATGCAGAGGGGAGGGGCTAGGCCTTGCCTCAACTTGGTATGCCAGACTTTGTAGACTCACCAAGGGAGGCCTTACCCCCTCTGGGGAATGGATGGGGAGTGGGATGGGTGAGAGGTGGAGAGGGATGGGAGAAAGGGAAAGAGTGGGAACTGAGGATGGTATGTAAAATGAAAAAGAATATTTTAAATAAAAAAAATGTATCTTTAATCTACTTAAATACAAGTTCCTTCCCTACCTTTTAAGGGGGGTTCTCCTGAAGAAACACAGGTGCTAGCTATCCAACTTCATTATTTACCTTAAGACATCATATATTTATGATATCCTCAATTGGATCCAGCAATTACTGAAATTGATATGGGTAGATATGAATAGATAGAGATGGACTCAAGCTCCTTCGTTCATTTTCAAGTCTTCCTGATAAAGTGAGCTACATGTGAGTGGCACTCAGTCTCTGATCCAAGCAGTTGTAGTTCATATAAAAAAACAAAAGTATTTCTGTAAGTAATACATTATAAATCTGAGAGAACTATGTCATCACAGGACATAAAATTCCCAGAAAGATAATATAGTGAGGCAGGAGCTCTAAACTCCCACCCTTGGAATGAATGAGCAACACCTATAGGGTAAAACAAGCGATAAGAAATTGAAGTCATGCGAGAGGGACACAGCTGTCAAGCAAAGTAGAGAAACACAGAGGATTTGGATTCCGACATAACCCAGTGAGTTTAGCTGCTTGGTAGTCCTGATGATTATAGGTAGTCATGAAACCTCTACATATAAAATAAAGATCATTGATACTTGCCAATGAACTATTAAATTTTACCAAGGAGTGGTTATTGTAAAGCCAATAGTATAGTGAGTACCTAATAAATATCACATGCAAAAGAGCATGATGCTGTTAGAATTTTTAAATGGGAGAGTTTGTTTCCATCTCAGACCACTTGCAGCACTGTACTTGAGACAATGCATACAATTAATGAATATTAAGCAATACATAAGTTATTATGCTGTACACAGAAACTAAAACCTTAGCTATACAGAAAAAAATCTCTTTTTTTAAAATTACATTTATTTATTGTGTGCATGTGTGTTGGTGCATATGTGGTCAGAAGATAGTCTGCAGTAATCTCTTTGCATCCTCTAGTTCCTGGGAATTCAACTTGGCAGGCCATTAGACTCCAGTGAAAATTCCTTTATCCACAGAGCCATCTCTCCAATCCAATGATAGAAAGCATCTTTTAAGAAATTCACTAGTAAATTATGAAACGATTAACGCTACTGACTTAGTCCAAGTTTCTTCTGCTGATTGAAATAGTCCACTGTCCTTTGATGCCTAGCATCTTTACATATTAACAATCCTTTTCTCCAGTGAATTCCTTCTCAGACATGGAATGGAAAGTGTGTATAAAGAATTGGAACCAGTAAGATAGTTCAAAGATTAAAGGTGCTTGCTGCCAAACTTGAAGACCTGACACACATTCTTCAGGGAGAGAACCACTACAAATTGTCCTATGTACACTGTGATGTGCACACACACACACACACACACACACACACACACACACACACACACACACACACAAATACACACACACTAAGTAAAAGAATAAATAAAATATAATATTCTTTTAAAAGAATTGCAATACATTGTGGTGCAATTTTATGAAAAATATTTCCATTTTAAAAATTCTCAATGCTAAAAATGAAATGGGAATATGTACTGTAGTCAATAGTTACTGAGTATATACTTTACAATTGTCAAGAGATAAACAAGCCGGGTATCACGGTACTCAGAACTCAGGAAAATTATAAGTTTGAGGTCAGCCTGGAAAATAAATGCTTTCCACACACCTTGAAAGTCACCTGTATTCATCAACAACTAAAGTCAAACTTACTTTGAGACATTTGTTGATAGCAGCTAACAAACTGTCAATGTGGTGGGAAAGTTAAAACCCACATAAGCTAGTTGATGCATAATTAACACATAATGTCCAGCTAATGAATATGCACATTGATGATGCTTCTTTCTTTGCTGGCTGAGTTCTTAGTTAAAGGAAAACAATTTTTCACACAGTGCAGGCTTCCAAAGGCAGACATCCAAGCACCATCTGGGACTTCTGGCTTATTGTTCATGGTTAACATAACTACATAGGTAAGACCCAAAATCTGTACAATATGGTAATGATTTCTCATAACTGTGTTTTTTTTTTAAATTTTCATGTTTGTAGAAATAAGATTTTATCCTCAAGTGTGATTTAAGGGTATAAGGTGTTTATCCTGAGCTTTATTTTGTGAGGGGTAAGAATCTGAGTCCATCTATAAGGAGTGCACAGAAATATTTGTGATTGTACACAAATGGTCCTTAGCCTGATAGTTGGAACAAAAGGAAAAATAATATCTGCCATTTACCCATTTCCAAGTCACTGTAGTCTCTGCTTTGGGAATAATCCTGAGAAGCAGATGTCATGTAAAAGGAGAAGAATCTGAGGATAGGAAATGAAGCTAATGAGTATTCTCTAAGTTGCATAACTGACGGGTTGTGGGTCTGTGTAGGCTCCTGATGGCTATACCTCCCAGTCCCCAAGTTTCCCTACTACAAGCTACTTTGTTCATAGTGAAATAATTATATATTTTATTTAGAAAAAAATACATCTCGTGTATTTCTCGTGTGTTACATTACTTTTTTCTGTTTTAATAAAGCTACCTGTTTGCATCATTGTGTTATAAGGATTTTTTATCCTAGATTATATTTGGGTGAACTAAATGGTTCAGTCACTTCAATCCAACAAATTTCTAGATTGGCCTGTTGAAAATGCCAAATATTCCAAACTCTTGATGTGCAATAGCAGATTTTGGGAAAATAGTAAGGGGTAATACTTTATCTGGAGAAAGAGGAAGACTCAAGAGTTTCTATGGTATTTTTTGTCAATAACTCAAAATTTAATGTCTTGAATAGCACAGCCCAAGCCCACTTTGAGTACTTCATGCATTGAACTGCACTTTCCAACCACAGAGTCGCCACAACTACATTTTGAGGAACTCCTGAGAGACCTCTGTCTTGAGTTGATACACATGGACAGATGACAATCTCCTTTCTGCACCTGTGCCTTGCAATAGTAATAGTTGGTTTTAAATTCAACTTGCTCGTTTTCAATTCTGGACAGAGCACTGAAATGTCCACAGATTCTAATGGGCTCCTCCTCCATGGCATTTGGTACCGGTGAACAAATGTGTCCACAAGTAACACAAACTATGTAACACAAATATATGTTTTCCATGCAAAAGGAAAGCTAAAATTGCTTTCTTCTGCATGTTAACCCATCAATTTACTTTCTTTCCATTTTTTTTAATCAGATGTTTGATATTTAAAGAAAGTTCTTATTGAGGAGGTTTTAGGAGTCAATAAATGACAGCAATCTTATTCCAAAACTATTCATCTAACTGGGAAGTTGGCAGGAAGTCCCATTCTTCAATTTTGAGGTTGAAAACTAGAAAAGCAGTGCCTGCCATTAGTTTTCATTACAAACTCAGGCTTATCTTTTCCTGACACTCTAGTTCTCTTTGTGTCTTTGCACATAGCATTGTTGATTTATGAAACACAGGTCCATTTGACTCTGCACATTTGTTCGGGAGGCTTGCTTATTGTTTAGATTCCTGTTTCAAAAATCTTTCTCACCTCGAGGTATCTCTAGTACCTCAGGATTCTATACAAGGTATTATCACTCTGAAACCTT
This sequence comes from Peromyscus leucopus, assembly GCF_004664715.2. Classification (NCBI taxonomy): domain Eukaryota; kingdom Metazoa; phylum Chordata; class Mammalia; order Rodentia; family Cricetidae; genus Peromyscus; species Peromyscus leucopus. Next base: position 29,643,800 of record NC_051074.1, read on the forward strand.
CCACTTACTTGTGGATTTCAGGAACAACTCCTGATACCAATATAAAGAAAACATTGATACACAGAACGATGGCATTCTCAAAAGCATATTCAGAATCAGGCCATTCAAGAACATTCTAATTTGTAGACCAAAGCACCATTCAAACATTGACGTTTCAGCTACTGGTTGTTGTATTTTTTTTTCATGCTCTATTGTTTGTAAAATTCATAGAGAATCTTAGAATTCTGTTTTCTATGACAATTTTCCTTATCTTAAGGAATCAAAATTGTCTAGGGGAAATTCCCAAACTTTATAAAGTCAGTTGTGTTTTATGGTAAACAGAAATTGTAAATATTAATTTTTCAAGACATCACATGAGGCGCCTTCAAGTATGAATAAGTATGAATAGAGAAGTTTACTGTCATGGAGGCAAGTTTCTAAGCCAGCACATATTTAACATGAATTTGTCTCAGATATCAAAGTTATAATTCATAGGAAATATTTATTAAAATAGATTGTGTTCTAGAGTGTTTGACATAATAATTACTAGCAAGAGTTTTATTACTAGTTTTAATTCACAATCTTTAAAAGTCCATCCTGGCCAACAAAGTTATTCATACATACAGTTCCCTTTATGCTTGTATAAACATGCATGTTCTTGCATATGGATGCAGAAGGAAAGTGATGAGCTGCCAGATTGATAGATGGTTTCAATAGCCAGGCTTCATCTGGAGAGTTCATGTCATAGAAAGCATGGAACAATAACATGGAAAACAAAAGATAGAGAATGGCAACTGCTCTCCCTGATGGTGGCAATGTCTTGAGTCCCTCTTGTTCTTGTATTAATCACCTCCAGGTTGACTGATGCCTTTGTCACTTATACTATCAGCAGCACAAGGTTATATGTCTTTGTGAAGCACCTTTATCTAGAAGCAATGTAATACATCTAGGAAATGAGTGCCATATCATTGGGATTCTCCCAGACAATGGAGGGTCTGTTTACAGGGGCAATATTACCCCTTCCCAGAAATTCTAAAGGTACCTGAACTATGGTGGAAAAAACACCCTTAACCCAATTTTAATTACAAGAAATTGTGTGCAAATACTCTATTGTGTTAGACTGAAAATATAGTCTTCTGATTTCATCATCTTCATCATCCAAAGACCTTTTAATATATCACTGTGTATATATAATATGGGGAAAAGACTCCCTGGGTATGATTAATTGAAAGTCCTCAAAATGGAGAGATTATCCTAGATAACATTGCTGGGCTCAAAATGTGACTGTCAGGTCCTTATCAAAGGGACCTTAGAACACGAAAAGAGAGAAAAAGCAATGTGGAAACAGAGTCAGCAACTAGAGTTGCATGGTCTCAGCTGAGGAATGCAGGCCGACACTGGGGTATAGAATAGAAATGCATGCTCTCTCGAAGCCTTTAGAAAGATCAAGCCTTAGTCACTGATGCTAACCTCAGAATGTTTATACCATACTCTGACCTTCAAAACTGTAAGAAAGTTAAGTGTGTGCTCTTTTAAGCTACCAAGCTTGTGGTAGTTTGTTATAGCAGCAGTAGAAAACCAATACACTTCTGGTATAAACTGTAGGCAATTTATGAAACCAGATAACTCCTTTTGTACCTTTGCTTCACTGGTCCATGGCCTAGAACACTGGGCAATTATTTTTACCCATTAAAGACTCCATAAACCATGAAGCTACCCTGTACTGAGCTGTGAGTTTAGTCAACAAATAGGTTTACAACAGAGACAATGTGCTCACAGTGCTGTGCTGCCTGCCTGCATGAGAGTAACTGGGATGTGACAAAGATGGCAGACTTCAAATAAGGCATAATGGGAAAACGTCAGGGGCAGCTGTGGGGCTAATCCACAGGAGCCACACAATGCTACGGGAACATATGCAGCTGCACAGGTGGTACTTTTTTTTATTAAATATTAAAAGAGTATAAAACAAATAGTACTTTTAAGATAAAAAAAGATTATTTTAGAATTAATTTATAATTATGTGATAGCATGAATACTTAAACTTAAACTCAACTGTAACGGTGAAAGAATTCTGCCAGAACGTTTTTCAGCTCATTATAGGAACCGTAATTCTCATTAAAGGAATGAAGTATAAAAGTGTAACCAATTCCTTCTACTTGAGCCAGCCCTGTTAGGTCTGGAATTGTGGTTTTAAAACACCCACCCCACACTTTTGAATCGGATTTGTTTCCGAAGCTTTTCCCCCGCTCCTACTTTCTCCTCAGTGCATCACGTAAATTGTGCGTCCAGCAACACACACGTCGACAGCTGTCAGTTGTGTCTTCGTGAAGTGCCTGGGGTGCTGCTGGCTGGAAGGGCCTCAGGCCCACTCTCAGACAAACACAACTAACAACAAAATAAAATCCCCGTGCTCCCAGCACGTACTGGGTGCTGTCAGTCCAGGGGACTGGGTGCATGTCTCCTCTCTTAGTTCCGTAGACTGTATTTTTACACCACAGGCATGTTCTAGTGACTGGTGTAGTACTTGCGGTCCGTAAGTTTGCATGATAGGAATAAGTAAGGAGTACCGTGAAAGACGTATGTCTTGCTAGAAGTTGTAAGGATGTATGAAGAAAACCTTTAAAGACAGATTACATGACTTGCTTGTCAAGTAGGACCTACACAGTCTCTGCTTCAGGGCAAGACTAGAACACTTAATAGGTCTAGCTTTCCACTGTGGCTCTTAATCAAGCTCTCTTCTCCTTATACCCATTTTATATTCCTAAAATGTGCTGGAGAAAAACGTTTTTGGTAATAGGTGCTATAGACATTGTGGAAGTCCACAGAAATTTTACATGTTAAGACTTGACTCAGAAATGCTTATAAGATGTGATGTTTGGAAACAATATCCAAAAATTCTTAGTCTTTGTGCGATTTAAGGGCCCATGGAACTAAAGAACATAATTTCCTGGGTTCAAGCTCATGTTCAAACAGGATATTCATTACGTTGAGTTGACTAATGGAGTTGATCAAAGATGGGTGTCACAGAGAAGAATAGAAAGAGGCTACCCAGACAAGGGTGACTATACCTGAACTCCAAGATGGTGCCTTGCAATTTATCCACAGCCTCTAACTACACTGTATCTTATCTGCTCCTCATCTGTGTCAGTATCCTGAGAGGTAAGGAGAACATTTACTTACACTTACTTATATAGGAGGATTTTTGAGCTCTCATGCATGCTCATAAAAGTGGCAGCCCTGTCTAGTAATCTATGCAGTTTCTAGGACTTTCATGGAAAGCGTGGGTATGAGGCTTCAGAATCCTCACACCATGCCTCCTCAGATCTGTCCCAGAAATCTGAACCAAACCTTTTCCATGTTTTGGGACCACATTGAGAGAACAGCACCTGGTGCCCTGCTATGCCCTGAGGAGCTCAGATTCTGACAATTGCCATCTGGAGCCAGCTACCTAATTGTACCCTCTTCCTGAATTCACAATTGGTACACCCACATTTTGGAGAACAATGTCACCAGAGCCACAGTTGAGGACTGTGGCAAAGCTGAGAAAAGGAAGTGCAAAACTTCCATCAAACTAATGTTTCAGAACATTTTACAATGCCATTTTGTTCAGTAACTTGTTTGAAAAATATTTTTTTTTCGGTTGTTTAATACGCTGTACAAAATACTAAAAAGAAATCTCTCATTATTAGGGATTTTTTAAAAACTTCATTGTTCGTTTGCAGTGGCAAGTGCTGTGATCACTAGGAACCCCCAGAAAGTCCTACTTTGTTCTGCAAACGAATGCCAAGTCACAGCAATCAGGAATTTTTAGGATCTTGAATGTACATAGACATTTTCCTTGTCTCTTAGCAAGTTTCACACCCTATCGTGTGACGTGTAAATTATAGACTGAGCCACTTCCCGTGGCACTGGCTTCTTGCCTGATTCTTTAACTTTCTCTTGTGCTTTTCCTTCCTTTTTTCTTGAGGAAATATATACCATCATTGTCAGATAGCTTGGCAGAAAAGACACATTATTAGTGATCACAACTGCTGCTTAGCACTGTCATAATGATACTAAGTGTCTCGCCAAGTGTGCGGTGTGGGGGAGGGGGAAGAAACCATCATGATGTTTCCTAGATGTGTATTTAAATTTTAAATAAATCACAAAGGGCAAGCTCTAGCCAACCAAACCCTGAAAAGGAAGAAAGAAACGCCACCCTCATGAAGACAATGCCTCCAGCCTTTGGACAGCACTCAGAAACCACCAAGTTCTTCATCATATTTGCAGCTGTTTCGGTCACTCTTCCACATTTCTCTGCCTGTTGGTCAAGCTCTTCCCCTAGACCTCTGAAATCCTTCTGGTCTCTTATGAGTAAATGTCTCTTTGTTAATACTGTTTCAGGTATTCTTTGAAATGTTCTTATGTGTATACCTATACAACATATGTTGATCGCATCTACTCTGGCCCATTCCTTAGTCATCCTGTTGTATGGAACACAATGTATCACAGTCAAGCAGAGTTTGGGTCTCATCCTTAAGCCTTTGAGAATAAGTAGAGTCCTTGCTGCCCTTGCAATCATTCAGTGTGAACTTCAGCAGCAAGGACCCCTGAATGTCATGATACAATCAGCAGGAGCTTTGAGCTGAATGTTTGTGTTCTCCTAAAATCAATGTTGGAATCTAATCGCCATTATGATAGCATTAGAGAGGGCTGTTTGGAGTTGATTAAAGCATTTCTCATGAAGCTACCTTATAAAAGAGGATGCAGAGCAGGGTGTGGAAATGTATACCTGCAACTTCAACACTTAGGCTGAAGCAGAAATAGTGTAAGTTCAAGGCTACCTCTTTATACCCTATGAGATAAAAAGATAAAAAGTACCAACTATCAAGAAAGAAATGGACTCACACAAGTCACAGAATCTGAGAGTGTCTTTGCTATGGAGGCAAATGTCTACAACAATTAGAAAGAAATGCTGTTCTTTGTAGAACTGTGAAATTCTGTGATAGCAACCCAAATCAAGTGAGGCAAGGGTATGTTTTGAATGGTGAGAGGATGGGTAGGGCAAGGAAAGGAGTCAAGTTTAATAGTTCAGACTCTTCTAAACAGAGAGATGTGGGCCCAGACATAATCAAGGAATCATCTCCATAAATGGATCCTGACTGAAGAAAGGTCCTGGCATGTCATCCTATCGACTGGCAAGGTGGGGCCTCCCCTCCCGATCCCCAACTACAGCCACTAAGATTGACTTGGCAGGTAGAACTAACAGTTACCTAAAGGTGTTCATGCTATGATCCACTCAAACTATAGTTGTGTTACCTTCCATGGTCACGGAGACTCTGCAGATATGATAAGGCAAAAAACTTTTGAGATGTGATCACCCTGGGTTTTCCAGGTGGCTTGATTAATCTCATGAGTCCTTCAAGGGGGAGAGGAGAGCAGGAGTGTGTGACGGGCGGACAGTATGAAAGAAGTGCTAGTTATGAAGGTGGGAGGAGAGAGCAGAAAGACAAGAAATGCAGCAAATCCCAGAAGCAGGGAATGGGCCCAAGTTTGAAGCCAGCCAGAATATGAGGACCTCATCCCTACAATCCTAAGGACCCAAGTTCTGTCAATAATCTGGGGGACCAGAAAAATGACTTCTCTAGAGTCTTCAGAAGGAAGAGGAGTCTGCTAATAACTTAAACTTAGCCTCTTAAGAACCAGATTTGCCTGGCTTCCAAATGGTATGATTTTAAATGCTCTGATGCTTTAGGCACGAAGTTCTGGTGGTGTATGAGTTTGGGAGATAGTGGTGGGTGTGTGCATGAGAGGCTCACTTGGGTCATATTCCTCTATCATTCTTCACCTAATTTTTAATCTTCAAAAAGATTTTTCGCTTAACCTGGAGCTCACAGATTCAGCAAGATAAGGTGGCTAGTGAGCTCCAGGGATGTTCCCATCTCTACCTCCCCTGTACTAGGATGGTACTTACAGGCCAGCATACCCAGCTTTTTCCATGGGTGTTGGGGATCAGAATTCAGGTCCTTGCTTTTGCATGTTAGCCCTTTGCTGCCTGTGCTGTTAATGTCAGCCATAGAAAACTGACTCACTGATTCTAAATGTCTAGATGAGGAAACCTAGTAGTAAGAGAAGCAGGTAAAATCAGTGTCCTTGTGTCCTGGTGGAGTTTGTATACAAACACCTCACTCTAGTCTTCTAAAGCCTAGACTCCCGTAGAATGAACAAAAATGTCCATCATTAATGAATATAGTTATAAGGATGTTCTCATTACAGAACTCTCGAAACATGTTCTAAATATATATTAATATATATTAATTATGTATTTATGTATTATATAAATATATAGAGAGCAGAGATATGATATAGAGATAAATAGATACAGATATACATATTGATAGATATAGCCTTCCTTCTACTTATTGTATCCCTATGCTTATAACGGACTTTGATCTTTAGAAGTATGTCCCTTTGTCCCTTTCAATAAAGAAAGTAAAAACAGAGATAAGCATCTACATTTATCTATAGGTTTCATGCTGTTTACTACATGCAATACACCAGCTGACAATATGAAAATAATATTTTATTTTTCTTCTTAGTGCCTGGAAAGATGGTTCAATGGTTAAGAATATTTGCTTCTATTGCAAAGGACCCATACAGAGATGTTTCAGTTTCCAGCACCCATACAGAGATGCTCAAAATTCCCTGTAAATCTAGTTGCAGAGAATCTAAGACCATCTTCTGGCCTCCACAGGTATGTATGCATGTGGTACACATAAGTTCATGTAAATGCATACACATAAATAAAAGATAGTACTTTCTCTTATAATTTTATGTTCAAATAATTGTGCTTTCATATACATCTGAAAAAAACAAAAGGGACAAAAGCCAGGCATCTTTTATCTAATTAACCCTTACAATAACATACTGTAAAATTATAGTACGATATCACAATATAGTATCATATTGATGTCGATACAGTATTTCTATTTAAATCTACTTCCCTTCTTCTCTGCTCCACTTAATCTCTAGTAGCCATTAATGTGGCACCTATTTCTATGATTTTGTTCTTATATAACATGCTACATGTTATTACAAAACATGCGTGTAATAGACATGTGACATAAATATAATCATACACCTTTTTCATTTGATTTCCTATAGGATCCTTTTGTAAATTGATAGACTACTTCTTTGTTTTGGTGAATAGTATTTCAGAAATATCAGTTTGTTTAGTCAATTAGCCTATGAAGGGTGCTTGTGCTATTTCTAACTTTGTGATAAAACTGCTACAAACATTTGTATATGGAATTTGTGTGAACCTCATGGTTATTTTCCCTGAGAAACACACAGGGACACAACTGTTGGGCCATGCTGTTCCAGCATGTCTAATGTTTTAAGCCCTTCCAAACTGCTTCAGAGTGATTTCCATATTTTATGTTCTTACCAGTAATAGATGACTGATGTTATACTCTTTTAATCTATTGTTGGGTTTGTTACTCTTCATCATTCTGATGGGTATAAAGTGAGATACAGTGGTTTCAGTTTGTATTTTTCTGATGGACAATAATGTTGATCTTTTATTGTGAGTTTATTTTCATATAAATCTTCTTTCCTGGAATGACTACTTATGTCCCTCTTCATTTTCTAGTTAGAAAAAAAATTGTCTGTATTTGAATTTTAAGATACTTTAAAAACATATCCTACGTTTTACTCTTTCAACAAACACCTTGTTTGTGAGCATAGTCTCCCAACTAACAATTTATTCTTAAATCTTCTCAACTGAGTGTTTCTCAGATCAAATAATGCAACGAATTTAACAGATTTTCCTTTTCTATAGTATGCTTTTAGTGTCAAAATTAAGACTTTTGCTGAGTCCTAAATCTCAAAGATTTCTGCTCATGTTTTATGATAAATGAATGGGTTTGAGTTTTGCTTCTGACATTTAATTGAAGTCTATGATTCACAATAAGATGTGTTTTACATAGTGACAGTCATCTTTAAAAAACAACAACAACAACAAAAAAAACACGAGTGTCCAGATGTTGCAGCATTATCTGAAGAGGAAGCAAGAAGAGGGTCACCCATATTTCTTCCTAAGTTGCTATGCAACTTTGTTAAAAAAAAAAATCATTGGATATATTTGTGTTGTACATGTCCCCATTTTTTTCTGTTCTGTTTCACTGATTTTGAATTCATCCCTCCATCCACTATATGCCTGGAATTGCTCTAAGGTGATATCTTTAAGTGTTATAGACTGATTTCTATTCCTTTTTAATTTTTTACATATAGCTTTTCTGGTCCCCTTCCATTTCAATATACATTTAATAATAATCGTGTTGATAACCATAAAATGCCTTGATGATAGGAAATCAAACCTAGTATGAGTTTGAAGAGGTCTGATGAGTTTTCAATTCCTGGCACTGCGGGTGCCTGTCCCTCTCCAGAGTTTCTGATGTCTTCCATTAGAGTCTTGTCACATTCAGGCACCAGTCCTGTGTATGTTTTATTAGATATTAGTCTGAGTGTTTCTTTGTTTTGTTTTTGGGTAACTTTAATGATATTTCAACTTCAGTGTTCACATGGTCATTTTGAGTATTTAAGAATAGTATCTTATGTTTTTGATCTTGTATCCTGAGACTTTGCAAGCAGTTTTGAATAGTAGATTTGTTTTTTAAAAATATCAACAATATATTTTTCACTGGACATGGTGTCACATGCCTGTAATCCTGGCAATCAGGAGGCTGAGGCAGGGTGGACACAAGTTGTCAGAATATCAAGAACTACACACCAAGATTCGATACATACATACATACATACATACATTACTTTAAATATTAATTAATTAAAATCCTTTCCTGAGGATTTCCTGAATACATAGTTATGCATGCTGTGAGGTCAGAGCAATTGGACAAAGTGTAGACAGGATGGGTAAGCATTCCTTCTTTCCAGGTTTAGGGAGAAGCATGCAGGTCTTCATCACTGTGTGATGTTAGGTGTGTGTGGGGGGGGTTCTGGTAGATGTGTTTTATCAAACCAATTCCTATCATATTCTTATTTTTTCTGAAAGTTTTTTTTTTATCTAATGTGAACCTTGGATTTTGTCTTTTTTTTTTTTTGCTTTAACTAATAGGATCATATTTTTCTTTTTACCTGTTAATACAGCAAATTATAGAGACCAATGTGATTTTCAAATTTAGAACTATCCCCACACCCTTAAAATAATTCCTACTTTAAGGATAAAGAGCAGTAGTTAAAAGCATACTGTTCCTCCAAAGGACCCAAGTTCAGTTCCCAGTGCCCATGTCAGGTGGCTCATGGCTCACTACTGCCTGTTGTTACTCTAGCTCCAAGGGACCCAAGGCCCTCTTCTACCCTTCATGAACATGTGCACATTAATCACACGCACGCACGCACGCACGCTCGCACAATTTAAGAAATACAAAATTTTTCAAAAAATAATTCTACTTGAGTGTATACTTATAACATTTGTTAGTGTTTTGCCAAGGGTTTTTTGTCTGAATTGTTAGCCTGTAACAATTGTTAGCCTGTTTATCTTTCTCTGATTTGGGTTTCTAGACACACTAGCCTCATAAGGATTCACTCTTCATATGCCTCCTAGAAGAAATTGTGCCAGGTCAGTGTTATCTTTAAATATTTGAAAGAATTCTTTAATGAAACCATTGGAGATTTCAGATTTTTGTTTGTTTGTTTGTTTTGTTTTGTTTTTTGAGACAGGGTTTTTCAGTGTAGCTTTGCACCTTTCCTGGAACTTACTCTGTAGCCAGGCTGGCCTTGAACTCACAGAGATCCTCCTGCCTCTGCCTCCCCAGTGAGTGCTGGGATTAAAGGCATGTGCCACCACCGCCCGGCTTGAGATTTCAGTTTTTGGAGGATTTTCTCTAATTAAAAATTCAATTTCCTTAATAGGTTTGGGACTCCTCATATCAAATGTATCTATGTTGTACCAATATTTTACATAATTTAATTTCCAAAATATATTTTCTGCAGCTACCTTAACCAACTATCATACTGAGGACAATTTAGAGACACAGACATGTATTGTTTTTGCACTTTTGAAGACTAGAAGTCCAAAACAAAGATGTCAACAGGGCCGTGTTCCCTGTGACACACATGGAGAAGGCTCCTTCCTTCACTTTTCCAGCTTATTACCCAACACTCTTCTCCTGGGTGCCCGTGTGACTGCATCATCCACCTTCTTTGCCACAGGGTATTCCCTGGAGTCTCCTAAGATCACTTCTACTCTGCATGCCTGTGTACAAACTCCCCTGTCTCCCTCGCAAGGTGGGGACCCCAGGTTCCTTTCTGGCCTCACTGACATTCCTGTGAGTATGTCTCCAGTGATGAGCATCAAGGCTATGGCATGACCTCATTACTTCTGAACTGTGCCTCCTCTAAATTCTCTAAATAATTGCCACCAAGGTCCCACTGACATCAAGGTAGGGAGCTGAGGACAGGTTGCTATGGGCTGTAAGGAGTTAAAACTCTCTCCACCTACTTTGCCCTTATGGCACCTAGATGTGTGGTGTTGTGGCTGGTTAGGAGAACCCATTCTGGGTGCCTGTTTGTGCAAATGTCAGCTTCATGGATGCTGTGTGGAGAGTGGGCAAGAGGAAGGACATGCTCTTCCTGGAGGGGATGAAACTCCTGGTCCACACTTAGTCTTCCCCAAAATATATGGCTTGGGAATGATTTCAATCTTTCTAGCCCAGGACATTGAAGCATAGACTTTCCCCTTAGCCTCTTGTTCTACCATTCAGAGTGGGATTTTCTCTAACATTCTGCCGTCATGAAGCAGGTATCTGTATATTTTCTTCCTGGCTGGACTGTCTCTGTCGTTTGGCTAGAGACCCCCACCACATTCCTTGCATGTTCAGGCCCCTAGCTGGTCTCCACGCTTCTTCCAGCTTTCTGCTTTATACAGTTCATAATATGGAGAGCGCTGGTTGTACTTGCAGGAGGCAAAGAGTGTGTGTGTGTGGGGGGGGGGGGTATATTTATTCTATCTTCCCATTCCTGGAAGTCCCAGGACTTTCATTTTTAGTTTGCTTTTCAATTAAAAAGGAAAGGGCAGAATGCCCCATGCCCTCATCTTAACAGACAGTTGCTACCACCAGTGTCTTGATTCCTTTCTTCTTTAAAAAAAATAAATAAATAAAGGCTGCTTCTGCTCAAAGGGATGCTGAGCAGACAAACAGCATCAGGGAAGCTTGCATTCAGGTTGTGAAAGCTACCCCTGAAAGCTGTCGCGAGTTTTGAGACCTTTTCCTGCTCCTAGGGTCTAACAGGTGAAAGGCGGCAAGTCTGATTTAAGAAAAAATGAGTTAGTTACATGAAGACGGGTGAGAATTAGAAACAGGACAGGATGCTTAAAGCAAAGCAAAAGAGCTGGGTGCCTTGGCGCAAGTGACCACACACGCGTCTCCTGTTCTGTTCTAGAGGACAAGTCACACCGAGGCTTCCAGGGGGAGCGTGCACCACCAGTTGGGGACAGCAGCGGGGAAACCGAAATCGCCAGAAGTGAGCATGTGAATGCAGCCAAGCGGATGAGCAACTTCAGGGCTCACACCTGGTCTTCACCCGAGAAAGCGAGGGGCGGGGAGTGGATTGGGGGGGGGAGGGGAGGGGAGCCAGCGGGGAGCGACAGTGTCAGGCTCAGCAGTCAGTCGCCTGAGATGAGACCTAAGAGGGAGGCGGGAATTGAGCTGAAGGGTTGTGTCCACCCAGCAGTCTCCAATATCTGAAGCAGACCACAGGAGGCGCCACCAGGACGTCTCTGCAGCGCTCGGTGGCCAGGGAGGAGCGAGCCTCAGTCTCAGCTGCGGGTCTTGGCCACCGCGGCTCCCGCCTGCGCGTCTCTGTGCCCGCGCAGGGCGCTCGGGCTCCCTAGCCTTCGCCTGCGCTGTCAGCTTTTCTCTACCCTCAGTCAACTATGGATGTCAACTCCCTGCTTTCTGGGCAAAGGTAAGGCTCGCTTCCCCAAATGTCAACGCTATGTCTCTCAAACTCCGCTAGGCAGTGAGTGGAGACCACAGACAAAGTGGCTTTCGATCATTATTAGTTCTGCTAGTGAGATTCATGGAGAAGTTGGGTCTGTGCTCTAGGAGAGGTGGTTATCAGCCCTCAGGGAACCTTGGTCCCTGTTAGCTACCCCACTGGGCTCCGGGCTGGGTGGGGCCCTTGTGCTGGAGCTGCACCGGGTGGAGAACAGCTAGGTGCTTGCCTCTAAGGCTGGAGGACTGAGGTCTCCTCTGCCCGAAGAGATACCTGGGGAAATGGACTTTTTAAGTGTGTGTTACCTGGAGCAGTTTCGCGCCTTGCGGTGGAATGGTTTCCTGGGTGGGGGACAGGGACCAGAGGGATCAAGACCAAAGCCGATTAATCTCCAGTTCCATTGATCTTGACCTAGGCTAGTGTTTGGGGCTTTGGGGTGAGGTACAGTGTCGTGTAGCGTTGGTGGCAGATCTCTTCGCTCTCTCACTGACACCTGAGCCCACCTGTAATCCTGGGCCGAGACCTCCATCCTCCTCAGTCCTTTAGCATCTCTGAAGCGCTCACCAATCCTACCCTAGTCCCTGAGTCCCCTCCGCACACAGGTAAGCGCAGCCACCTGAGAGATGCAGTTAACATGTTTTGCTGTTTGGTCTCCTCCGGTCATCCTTTCCACTGCTCCGGTTCTGCTCTCTGCCAGACCCAGTCAGAGAATTCAAGCACCTATGATCTTTGTTCTTCTCCCTATACATCTCTGGAATGAATTGGGGCTGTAGCTCTGGGGTGGTTCCCCTGCTGAGCAGGTAGCTTTGAGCCCTTTGTGCTCTGTCCAGCATGGAGCTGAGCATTCACAAGTCACACCTAGAGCTCCTGGCACTGTTAAATGCAACAGCCTGAGGTGTCATGCTGCCATCCATTACAGCCTCACTTTTAGTCTCCCAGGGCTCAGTGCTGATCTTGTAGGGTCTTACTTCCTATCCCCACCCCAGCCCCCATCCCCCAACCAAACCAACACTGAAATAAACACTTGGAAGTAGGGTTCTGGTATTGCATTGAAACACAGCGAGACCCAATATTCACAGGCTAAGGCTCACTCACACCCAGTAGCCGAGATAGGGTGACTGAAGCAGGGTTGAGTGTACAGGAGGTTAGATATTGCCTTTCAAGGGACCCTAGCTTGCCATCTAGAGTCTCAAGTGTTAATGCTGTGTGACAGAACCATCCTTCCCAGTTTCACAGCCGTCACCCACCTCTGTGGACTTAGCAAAGGCCTGCGAGCTTTCCACATAGTGCCTGGGGCATCTCTTAAGAGAGTCTCTAACTCTCGGGCTCAAACAGGAATAAATGACCACTGAGTCTCTCTATTCTGACCTAATAATGTCTGAAAAAGCAAGCAAGTGCTGTAGGAGGGAAGATTTTTAAAAGCTTCAAACCTAACCGATGCTGCTGATTTGAGTAAACGTGTAACACGTTTTAAAAGTCTGTCTATGAGAGGATTAGTGTTTACTGCCTGGAGAGATGGTCCTTAGAATTGACATGTTGAGGGTTAGAGATACAGCTCATTTATAGAGCTCTAGCTTTGCATGAATGAGGCCCTAAGTTCAGTCCTCAGTTTCTCCGCCTCACTCTCCACAAATTAAAAGGATGAACTAAGTGGTCCCTGCATCCCAAAAGAGGTGCTTTTCATAACAAACCCCATACCGTAAATCTGCCTTTTCAGGCTGCCATGACTGGGGCTCAATCATGACTTAATTTCCTTCAAACCTTCACATTTTCTGAAATATTAGAAATACACCATGCCAGCAATTTAATTAAGGTATTTTCTACCCTAGTACCCAAAATGGCTTTATAAAGAGTAAATTAGTTAAAGCCCCATATCTGAATCCTTATGGCATGTCTCCAGAAACAAACCTTTCAAATCTTACCACTTACTTACCAAGGAACAACACATTTCCCCTAAGTAAGTATAATGCTCTCATCTACTGCGACGCCCTTGTTCATTCCTTTATTTTAGTGTAAAAATCACAGTTCCTCCTCCATCAGATTTCATGGGCAGCCATCAGAATTTACTTTTCACATATATGTGAAAACAGAGCTAGACTTTGAACTGGTATCTCTATGCCCTGTATTAATTACCAGACTTGTTTACAAAAGCTTGAATTTTGAAGGACCGATAATGGGATATTCTACATGAGTGTTTTTGAGAAAATGGCAAAATGTTCAACTAATAAAGAATTAGTAATGGTCAAGCACTTATTTTATAAATCTGAAACATTCTCAGTATTTAATAAAGTTAAACTAGTGATTAAATATTAGCATTTCTTTTAAGCAAGATAAAATAATTTAGACTTCTATTCAACAATGCAAAGAGAAAAAAACATGGTTTGGGAACACAGTGAGTTAATTGCAGGATACTTTGTGCTATTGGCAGTTTTTACTTTCTTGGTGTTCTCATTTAAAACAACGTACAAATGGGGCAGTAATCAAGCAATGCTTTGTGATGACCGATCTCAAAATGGAATTTGAATAATAATTTGGTAACGTTAAGTTTTGGGGTTTTAACAAAAAAAAAATGTTGACAGTTCTGTGAGTTATATATTCTATTAACCTTATATTTGCAAAGGTTCCATTTATTTTGACTATGAAGCTTTTGATTTTCTAATATGTAATGGGTCGTATGAAGTGTATCACAGACTTTTAAAAGTCACTGTGTATAGAGGACAGACAGTGTCTCCAAGAAGGAAATGAAGCTGTAGGGAAATCAAATAACCTCACATTAGATGTATTAGAAACCCAAAATTTCATGTTCTTTTCTGGCCAGTAGTCAGGTAGAAATAAAATGATTTTGAAAACTAAGGTTTTTATTTTGGTTTGGTTATTTTTACAGCCAAAGTGGTAGGAGCATTTCTTCACTCATCTGTTTTATGAAGTTTATTTGATTTGCTAAGTCACATAACTAGAGGTTTAGGGGGGGGAAATGACATTCTCTCCCAAGTGTTTCCTGTACCACACTTATTCCTGTATCATAGCTACCCTTTACGTATGTAAGTCAATGTCATTTACATGAGTAATGTGTGCACAATCACGTTTAGATGTTATTAAGTGTCATCCCATATATTAAATTATTTGATCATCACATCCTTGGGAGTTAATTATAACAGATATTGCTTCTACTTCCTCGCAAAAACCCTGAAGCAAAAGGAAATTAAATAAAGTAAATAATGGATTTAGAAGTCTATATAAATAACACCTAGGACACTCCAGAGTTCTTCTGACTTCACAGCCAGTTTTGTTGCTGTTGTTGTTTGTTTGTTTGTTTGTTTGTTTGTTTTTTGTGTGTTTTGTTTTGCTTATTATATTGCCCATGAACTCACACTTAACTAGGAGAGAAGGAAATGCTGGTGCAACTTTAAAGGTAGCATCATTCTCAGACACATGGGGGCAGCCTAAATGCAAAATGAACCTTAAAGCAGCAAGCCTTGAAGATACCTTTTTAAAAGAAATAAACTACAAACAAAACATTTTTCATCTACACCATAACTGAAATAAAATTTAAAGTGGAAGAGTTAATCTGCTTCATAAACATTTACATTTTTATACTGTATAGAATTATTCTTTTTGTTTTGTTGGACTTCCTAGATTCTATCTTTTTGTTGTTGTTGTTTTTTGTTTTTCCGAGACAGGGTTTCTCTGTGTAGTTTTGATGCCTGTCCTGGATCTCGCTCTGAAGCCCAGGCTGGCCTCGAACTCACAGAGATCTGCCTGGCTCTGCCTGGCTCTGCCTCCTGAGTTCTGAGATTAAAGGCGTGGGCCACCACCGCCTGGCCCTTGATTCTATATTAACCATACACTTTTTATATGGGTCTCTGGAGAAGAAACAAAAAGTTTGTTTTGAAAAAATATGGATTATTGATTTCATCATTTTATTTTACCCAGCCTGAATTTAATTTAGCAATACATCACTCATATTGTTAGGACCTAGGAGAAAAGCAATTTTTTTCATGGGCCAAACTCCAAATTGTATACTAAATTAAAGCCACCCATCAGTATATTTTTAGGGAGTATTTATAGGTTGTTTTTTTTTTTTAATTCACAAAGAAGGAGAAATGCAGGTGCATAGCTTCATTTATAAGTCCTCCTGACAAATCAGCCTGATGAAGCACTGGCCTCAACCTTTTATGTGGAGGGGGAAAGGTCAGGGTCACATGCAACTCTGAGTGTTAGGTGATTTTTTTTTTTTCATAGAATGCAACACTCTCTCCCCAACTCCAGCACTGAGCTGCATCCATATCCCCCAGTTCATTAAAACCAGGATATTTCCACTCTAGAAGTAACTTCGTATAGACAGAGAAACTTGGAGTTAGGAATCTAGACAAATTACAAGATTTGAGATGCTGGCAGTGCATCTTTGAAATGGGCACATTATGAAGAAACAGTTATTCTCAAAGCAATTTCTAATCAAAATACCTTTATCAATACTCTTGAAGTCTATCATTAACATTTCACTGTACTGGCAACTTTTACGGGCACCTGGCCTCCGTCTCTGTGGTTCCCTTGGTAAAATATGTATATATCAGGTGTTAATAATCATCCTGTAAGTCAACTCTTAAAGAACTTCTTGTCCACAAGGGGCTCTGTTGGCTAGCCCTACTCAACTAAATGCCCTTTGACTGTGAGAGAATTTTCTCTACTAGGAATTTTAGGAAGGAACAAAGAAATGGTGGTGCATTTGATACTGGAATGTTTATGTCCTTGTCACTATTTAAGGTGCTCATTGGCTCCTCCTGGATAGTCTGTCATATGGAGGGGGTACTAATCATCTAGGCCCTTCTGTTTCTAACTTTCTACAATGTTAAGCCTTCTATTATTCCAGTGACTGTTAATTATGTACTATAAGAATGAATGTGTAACTCCCTTGACAGAAAAATAAATTAAGGCAAGTGAGAGAAAGGAATAGTTCTGTAAGAGAGCTGAGTTTGGAAAAGGGGTTGGTTTCTCTGTAAGATACTCCCTGCCCCCCCCCCACACACACACATAGGTGAAAAGAAACACGTTTACAGAAAGTGCTCCAAAAGGTTACTCCTTGGTAGAGAAGGTAGCTCAACACCTAAGAATACAGTCCTACCACCCATCAGTTATCAATTTCCTACTTGGAAGCAAGATTTTTATGAACTCTGTGACTATTTTCATCATCTAACTAAAGGAATAATAACAGCACTTGAGAATATTGTGAGATGAGTTGAAACAGCCTTGTATGAAGACTGAGTAACACCAAGTGACTTTTAAGTGGTTATCTGGTCATCATACTTAAAAAAATGAACAACAACAACAACAAAAACCCCGTAAATTTGATTATTTTGTCTTTAACTGATTTTGCTAAGATACTCTGGATTTTTTCTGGCTTATCTTTTTCTAATCTACATCTTCATATTTAAAATAGTTATTGGGGATGGGTTTTTAGGACCTATCTTTTAAAACAGCATCCAAATTTCTTTAATGTAACTATTTCACTTGTGTTCATTGTTATTATATATGGGGCTAGACTGAAATCTGCCATCTAGCTAGCTATTTTCTGTTTGTATAAGCTGTCTTCTTTTTTTAATTTACTTTTTTCTCTTCTCTGCTTTATTTGAGGTTAATTGGGAAATGTTTATAATTCCATGCTAACTCCTCTAATGATTTCCTACTTATATTTTGCAAAAGCAAAAGTTGATACACTAGAGTTTAGAATACATATCTTTAATTAATCAGAATCTACTTTCAAATTATAATGTAGCACTTCACATCCAGTGCTAGGTTTTAATTATACATTCAAATCCTTTCCTCTGATATTTTAGCCTTTGGTTGGCATTTATTTTATTTTTTATAAATGGCATCAACACTGAACTCTTATGTTTATATTAAAGCATCATATTTTAGAATAATCAGAAACTTAAAAAGTGAATTTGATTATTTTTTCCTTCATTTCTGAAGTTTTTGATACCTTGCTTGTATGGAGCTGGGATTTTATCTGTGTTATATAGCTTCTCTTCAAAGATTTCCTTTAATATTTCCTGTGGAGAAGACCTGTCAGTCATGAATGTTCTGCTCTGCTCATAAATAAAGCTTATTTCTCCTTGACTTTCTGAAAAAAAAATTCTTTATAAGAATAGAGTTCAAGCTGGGCAGTGGTGGTGCATGCCTTTAATCCCAGCACTTGGGAGGCAGAGACAGGCAGATCTCTGAGTTCCAGGACAGCCAGGTCTACACAGAGATACCCTGTCTTGAAAAACAACAAAACAAAAAGAATAGAATTCAAAGTTGAAAGCAATTTCAAGTCATTTTGGGGTTAGTGTGCGGAGTGAAGGCCTTCACTATGACATTTTCTTACGCATTTCTTTCTTCATCTTGATCCTCCTCCTCTCCACTCCCCCAACCACCTGTGTATCTCCTGCTGGCCCACTTCCTCCATTTCCATGTCTAGGTTTTTTGGTTCCCTCTCCTTCTAAAAACCTCTTCTCTTATGATCCCCTGTCTAGTTTCATCATCTATTCCTCCTCTATACCAGTGCATGTATGTGTATGCATAAGTAAGTCTGGGGGCCACATAGGACAGTGAACATGGAGTCTTTGCCTTTCTGAATGTAGTGCACTTCATCGTAGGTAGTGACTTCTGGTTCCACTTATTTTCCTGAAGGTTTCATCATTTCCTTTGTTCTTGTGGATGAATAAAATGCAACTGTTGTTCCGTTTACCGCCTTTTCCTTGTCCATTCTTCAGGTGGTAAACATCCAGTCTGGTTCCTGCTTCTTAGTCATTTGGGGTAGCGCAGCAATAACAATAGGCACAAGTGTCTAGCCAGTAGTAGAGTAGCTGCATTAGTCCTACTTTGAGCTTTTTTTTTTTTTCTTTTCATTTAAGACTCCTCCATAAGGTTTTCTAGAGTGACTGTAGAAATTTACGTTTCTCCCAGCTGTGCCCCAGGGTTGGCCGTTTTCCACATCTTCACCAGCATTTGCTGTATTTGTTTTCTTGATGTTAGCCATTCTAACTAGGATGAGATAAAACCTCCAGATAGTTTTAATCTCCATTTTTGGCAGCTAGCGATGCTCAGTCTTTCTCAAATATTTATCAGCCATTTCTGTGTTTTTCTTTTGAAAACTCTTTGTTGAGTTTATTAGCCCATTTGTTGATTGGAAGGTTTGTTTTTCTTGTATTGAAGCTTTACAGTTTTTATGTATTCTAGACATTAAAAAACTACTATATATGGACAGTTTTTTTTTTTTTTTTTTTTTTTTTTACTATTCTGTAAGCTGTCTGTTCATTCTGATGGTTGTTTTATTGGCTGTGAAAAAGTTTTAAAATTTAATTTAATGTAATTTGTTTATTATTGTCATTATAATTATTTATGTGATATTAGAGATCTTTTCAAAGAGTTCTAATCTATGCTTATCTTGATTTTTTTTTTCTCGGGGTTTCCTGCTAGCAGTTTCAACATTTTAGATCTTATATGCAATTCTTATTAGTTATTTTTCATTTATACTGTTAAATAATATAAAATAAATATTAAAACAAAATAATATTAAAATAAATATTATTTTCATTTTTTATGTGTATGTAGCATGAATTCTAATTGGTCTTAATAATAAAAACCCAGAGTCAGATATTGGGGTAAATGCTGAAAGATGAGATTTATCCAGTCTAAAAGAGAAACAGGTGGATGCTCACTCCTTTAATCCAAACTCTAGGGAGCTGGAGACAGGAAGTGATATGACTGGGTGGAGAAAGCAATATAAGGTGGAAAAGACAAGAATTCAGTCCCTTTTAGTCTGAGGATTCAGTAGAGGGAAGAAGTTTCTCTACTGGCTGGCTCCTTTACATCTCTGATATTTCAGCACTTACCCCGATATCTGGCTGCAGGTTTTTATTATTAAGACTAATTAGAACTCATGCTAAATCTGTATATGTGTATATCTGAGTGGGTATATATGCACTCTGTTAATGATTGTACCTGTGAAATCTAGAAGAGGCTATCAGGTCCCCAGGACAAAAGAGACAGATGTAGCTTCTAGGAACCAAACCTGGGTCCTCTGCAAGAACACCTAGTGCTCTTAACCTCAGAGCCATCTCTTCAGTCACAAAGATATACTTTGAACTGGATAAAAATAATCTGAATCTAGTTTTGTTTTTTACCACATGCATATCTAGCTAGCATGATTTGTTGAGGATGCTGTGATCTTTAGAATGTGTTTTTGTTGCTTTTGTTAAAAATTAGGGATAGATGTGTTTTCCCAATAATTGTTAAAGATGTTGCCCTATTTTCAATGTGTCTTTTTAATAATTTTATCAAAAAATATAGAGATAGTTGAATCTGTGTGGGTTTATTTCTTGGTTATCTATTCTGTTCCATTGACCTACATTTCTCATATTGTATTAGGATTTCTACATCATTGTTATTTCTGATTAGGATTGTTTTGGCTTATGTATGTGTGGGTCCTCATGTCTCCTCATGAATTTTAATTTATGAAATTTTAGCCTTATACTTGGTTCTAGTTCTCTGAAGAGTATTTTAGAATTTTTATTCTTGAATCTCTAGCCCCTTTGATAATATATTATTTTCAAAATGTTAAGTGGGCCAATCAATGAGACAGGAAGGTCTTTCTGTCTTCTAGTATCTTTCAAGTTTTTTCTTCATTGTCCTAAAGCTTTTGTTTTAGAGGTCTTTTAACTCCTTGGTTGTAGTTAGTAGATATTTTTTTATTTTTTAATTTTTGCAAGGATATTGTGAATCTGATAATTTCCTCATTCTCTTCATGGCAAATTTGTCACTAGTATGTAGAAAAGATACTGGTTTTGTATGTTGATATTGTATTCTGCTACTTGCTGAAAAAATTTAGCAGATTTAAGGATTCTCTTGTAGGGGGTTTGTTTGTTTGTCTTGTCTTGTTTTGTTTTTAAGAGTAAGATTACGTCAATTGCAAGTACTGATAATTTGACTTCTCCGTTTCCTGTTTGTACCTCTTTTATTTTTCTCTGGTATCATTGTTCTAGCTATCATGTTAGTACTACATTGAGTAGTGGGAAGAATGAACATCTTTGTCTTGTTTCGTTTCAGTTTTTCCTTATTTAATAGAATGTTGTCTGTAGGTTTGTCCTACTGTGGGATGTCGTTCTGTATGCTATGAATATGTGTTGCTCTGATTTGGTTGATAAATAAAATGCTGATTGGCCAGTAGCCAGGCAGGAAATATAGGCGGGGCAAGCAGAAAGGAGAATTCTAGGAAGAAGAAGGGCTGAGTCAGGAGTCGCCAGTCAGACACAGAGGAAGCAAAATGACAAGGCAGAACTGAGAAAAGGTACAAGCCACATGGCTAAACATGGATAAGAATTATGGATTAATTTAAGTGTAAGAGCTAGTCAGTAATAAGCCTGAGCTAGTGACCATACAGTTCATAATTAATATAAGCCTTTGCATGTTTATTGGGGTCTGAGTGGCTGCAGACCAGGTGGGACACAGGAAAACTTCCAACTACATTTGGACACAAAGTTAAAACCTTCCTTTTTGATTAGAAAGAAAAGGGGAAGTGCTGTGGGATTTCATTCAGTATGCTGTGAATATGTGTTGCTCTGATTGGCTGATAAATAAAGCTGTTTGGCCAATGGTGAGTCAGAATAAGGTTAGGTGGGACATTCCAACTAGAGAGAGAGGAAGGAGAAAGGTAGAGTTGAGGAGATGCTGCTATAAACTACCAGTAAGCCACAAGTCACATAGCAAAGTATAGATTTATAGAAATGGGTTAATGTAAGATGTAAGAGCTAGCTAGCAAGAAGCCTGAGCCATTAGTTTCGAAATAATATAAACCTCTATGTGTTTATTTGGGTCTGAGTGGCTGCAGGACCGGGGGGACACAGGAAACTTCCAACTACATTTGGCTGCCCAACATGGAGCAAGAGTTTCCACCTAAACCCTGAAAAAGCTTAAAAAAAAAAAAAGATTATAAAATGGAGTTAAAAATAGCTTTCTAGTTGTGTCTCTCAGGCAAGCTGTGAGCTACGGTAGGGTGAGTTTGCAGCAATGTGTGGGCTTGACCTGCATGCAGCATGGTAGGTTCCTGCCATGGTACACAGAGGCATCTCCAAGCCACGCAGTATGCTGCATGGTGGATTTAGCTTTGGCTAGTACAGAAAAAGGGGGGGAGTTGGGCTACATGCTGCTGAATGGAAGTATAGACCCACTGCTTCACAGAGTGAGTGATGAGCATGGTTCCTCCAGAGCTGGTGGCAAACATAGTTCTGCCATGTTGGAAAGCTGAGGTGGGTGGAGCCAGCAGCCAAAGCTGCCATTTCAGCTGCAGTTTAAAGCAATAGATTCACAATAAGACAGATTCAGATGGGATAATCCCTAAACAGTTTACAATGTGTGCAAAAATGTACATGGGCTTGGAAGAGAGAGGAAAAAGAATATAAACAGTTATATAAAGAAATAGAACATTTTAAAAAATAAAATCTTTAAAGAGAAAGTAAAAGTAATATAAAAAACAAGCCATGTAAATAAAGATGGAAACCACACAGAGAACCTAGATTGTCTTTGGGAGTTTTAACTGCAGAAAGACATTTGATTGTAAAGGCTACTGAATTAAGCCAATTTTTAAAGGTATCTTGATATTTTAAAGGTATCTTGACTTCAAATCATGGATCTAAGGTTATGTTGCTTCATAAAGGACGTTCTGCTTTGGTTTCCACAGAAGATGAGAACCTGTGGATTGCTTCCATGCTTCCATGGTTTGCTCAAGGAAGACCCCCTGAGAGGTCTCCAGATGTTCCAACATCCAGATCAGCTTCAAGGCAATTGACTCAGAGAATACAGTGTCACAGACTACTTCAGTCAGGACTTGACCATAATTCTTAATTTTCTCAGGATCCCCATAAGATTACCAGTGCCCTTATCCAACAGGAAGTAGTATGAGAAGCTATGCCCAAATTCCCAAAATATTGTTTATGAATGTCCATTTTTATTTAAATCAGGTTGATTGTAAATACAATCTCTTTCTAAAAAGAAAAGGGGATAGTATAGATATGATAGGATAAAAGGATAGATTATTGAATCTAATTTTAATGAGCAACAACTTGTATAAAATGTTTTAAATTGCTATAAATTTTAGTTCATTACAAATTTAAGGTTAATTTTGTTATAGTATGTATATATATATGTATATATATATATATTTCTACTCTTGTTTAAGATATTATGCTTATGTAACTCTTTTAAATTGTAATGGATAATTAAGAAATACAGATTAATAATTAGTCATCTATGATAATCAAACTTATAGTCATGTTAGTTAAGTTTTCTAGGTATACATAGATATATTTCATTTAGGTAGGCAATCTTCAAACACTTCAAAGACCTACAGAATATGGCATTTAAAATGTTTTAAAAGCTTAGACTTTCTGGACATTGAGACATATCTGCTCCTGGCAGCACCAATATACTTCAGAAAAGATAATGGGCATTGAAAAAACTCACTATGGAGTTTGCTTTTTTGTGGCAAAAGTTAGCCACTGGGCAAAAGAGTGCCCTTGCATTGACTGCTTGACAGTATGTTGTGTAAAGTGGACATGCAGATCCCATAGGAAGGTGACCACTGAACATTGCAAGATGAGATGGTTCTTCAGATTCCTACTTTGCAGAGGAGACTGCCAGATATTCTATAGGACACAAGGATAAATGACTGAAAAACTCTAGACTTATAGGCTGAATATGCATGCCCCAATGTCGTAGAGGAACTTTGGGTGAATGTCCAGGCAGTCAGTTGTCTGTCATTCTAGATTTTTGGAAGTTGCTTACAATGCACTTCCTGTTTACTTAGGTAATATTATATCCTTCTGGGGTCTTTAATGTAATTGAAGACTAGATAGTTACAATTTTCCTTGGTTATGATAAAAGACAAGTTAGATATGAAACATTAGACTCACAAATATAGGCTAGATAGACTATTTTCTTTGAATTTGCCAAGTACAAATAGACTAGATATTGTAAGTGTAATTCTTGCTTGATAACTCTTTTGTTATATGCAATTTTACTATGTTAAAGTTAAAACCTTCCTTTTTGATTAGACAGAAAAGGGGAAGTGCTGTGGGTTGTCATTCTGTATGCTATGAATATGTGTTGCTCTAATTTGGTTGAAAAATAAAATGCTGATTGGCCAGTAGCCAGGCAGGAAGTATAGGCAGGGCAAGCAGAGAGGAGAATTCTGGGAAGAAGAGGGCTGAGTCAGGAGTCACTAGCTAGATAAAGAGGAGGCAAGATGACAAGGCAGAACTGAGAAAAGGAACCAAGCCACATGGCTAAACACAGATAAGAATTATTGATTAATTTAAGTATAAAATTAGTCAGTAATAAGCCTGAGCTAATAACCATACAGTTCATAATTAGTGTGTTCACTTGGGTTTGAGCGGCTGCAGACTGGGCAGGACACAGGAAAACTTCCAACTACATTGTCCTATATAGGTTTATTATGTTGAGATATATTCTTTCTATTTCATATTTCTTTTGGATCATTATCATGAATGGATATTGAAATCCTCGGCTGTTTTTTCTGTATCTATTAAGAAAATCATGTTGTTTCTGTAATTCTATTTATGTGGTGCATTATACTTATTTACTTGCATATGTTAAAATGAGTTGATGGTGATAATAATCATCTGTACCATCATCATGATAATTATTATGTATCTTACAATACCTTCTTAAAGAATGCTTCTATTGATTACTATGTAAAGACTTTCCTTATATCTTCTGAGTAGTTTTAGTTTGAAATTTAGTTTGTCAAATGTGAGAATAGCTATGCTCACTAATTTCCAGCTTCCATCTTTTGACAGGTTGGTTTATATCCTTTAACTCTCTGTCCTTGCCAATCAGATGTATTTCTTTGAGACAACAGATAATTGGAGCTTGATGTTAATTAAAACAACTAGTCTGAAAAGGCAAAGTTAAGTTTATGTGTATTTAAGGTTATTATTGAGAGGTTTGCTATTTTCAATAGTTTTATTTTCTTTTTATTGTTCTCAGTTGAAATGCTGCTATTTAGCATTTTCCTTTCCTACTCATGTCAGAAGTTTGCTGGTTTACTGTCTAGACATGGCTCTTCCTGGCTCTTCCTTGCTCATTTGGTCTCCTGAAATGTATTCTTTCCTGTGCTCTCATGAATGTTTTCTTCTTCTCCTCCTCCTCCTTCTCCTTCTTCTCCTCCTTTCTCCTTCTTACTCCTCCTCCTTCTCCTCCTTCTTCTTCTATATACAATATTGCTTTAACTATTTTCCTTGATGCTTCAATCATTGTCAGAAATTGCTTTAGCATGTGTTAAATTGTGATGTTCTTACTTCTACATTTTATGGGAGAACTTTACTGGATATAACAATCTTACATGGTGGTTATTTGCTTTCAGAAATTGCTGTGCATGATTCATATCTTTCTAGCTACTAGAATAACTGTTAAGTGATTGAATATTATTCTTGTGTTTTTGCCATTTTTCAATGACTTGACATTTTTCCCATATAGATTTTAATATTGTTTCTTTTCTTTGATGTTTTGACATTTTGACTATAGGCATAGAAACAGTCTTCTCTAGTCATCTCTATTTGAGTTCTAAAAGTCTTGTGTCTTTAGTTTTATATTTCTTTCTTGAGTTTGAATTTTTTTCTGTCATAATTTTATTGAGTAAATTACTTATGCCTTTATATTCTATCTGCATACCTTCTACTATGTGTATTCTTAGATTTAGTCTTTTGAACTCATTCCAGAGTCATTGAAATTTTTGGTCATGTGTATAATTATTTTTCTTTAGATGTCTCAATATAGTATTTCACCAAATTCTCTATCTATGGAAATCTTCTCCTTGTTCTTTTCGATGACTCCCATTGTTTTCTTCATTTGATTAACTCTCATTTCCAGAATTAGAATTCTTTTTTGTCAGTCTCAATTTTCTGATTGAGGCTTTCTTTCATGGCTTTGAAGTTTTCCTCTAAATATCTGACCATTTCATTTCATCCATTGATAAATTTCTTATCTACATCCTAAATTAGTGCTCTTACTTTGTTTGGAGCTTATTTGTATCCTTATATACTGATTTGATCATTTTTTAAAAGTATGGCTCTCAAATGATTTCTAGCATTTCAACTATCTTATTATCCTGGGTTTATGGTATTGAAGCATTGGAAGCTCCATGGGTATCCTAAAGCATCATTGTCACATAGTTTCTGTGTTTCTTTGTAGTGTTTTGTACATCTCTGGTCCCTCTTCCCCCCTTTCCATTTTTTTTTACATGAATCTTAGTGAGTTGTCTTCACTTTGATGTATGTTCCTTATTACTATGTAGAGGTAAACTACTTAAAGTGACAGATAAAATTATTTAACAATAGTCCTGATGTTAATTTGCCACAACAGACACTAGTGTTCAAAAATACTAGTGTACTAATAGAGGAGAGTGTAGTTTATATGTATATTTTAGAGCTAAGTGTATCAAAAATTAAATAAATCAGAAGGAGATAGGGATGAAAGAAAAGATAGTAAAGTATGAAAGAAAAGAAAACTATATGGATTAGAGGTATGAGAAATAGCATAGAAAACATTGTAGAGTAGGTACAGAGAAAGAAAAGGAAGAAAGAACAATAAAGAACAGTCCTAAAACATATTTAGCTAAAGATACATGCCATAACAAAACAGCAAAAGAGGTGTAAATAAAAAAGAAGAAACAGGAATGAAATAGATGGTACTATCACCTCTCGAATTCTTCCTAGCTGAGATGATATGATTACTCTGTCCTCCTGGGTTGTCTTTTGTAGTACTCTCTACAGGTGTGTATGCTGGCTTGAGGGCTGCCACACTTTCAGTGACTGAGGCTCTGAGGGAGTGTGGAAGACTCCACCTGTGTTTACCTTTGTCACTTGGTGTTCTCTTTACAGCCATACCCCATTTTCAAGACTCTACCAAATTTAGTAGCGCACTTTCCACATAACAGTGTACCTCTCCCAGATGGTGCTTTCTCAGAGTCCACATCAGCAATGGGGAAATCTCGGCTTTAGATTCTTATTGCCACACTCCTGCCCCCTTCTCTATAGCCTGCTCAAATCATTTTATCTTTGTTGTATATATCTATCTGGATCAAACTCTCTCCATTTTGCTGTTCTCTTCACACCATTTTTAATTTCTACATTTCCTATGTTTTGTCTCTTCCTACCTTCAAGATTTTCTTTGTCTTGTTTAGAGTAATTTGAGTATAATCAGCCAAGGAGTGAGATGGCATCTGTATTATACTACTCTGCCTGATGTTCTTTAAACTTCTTGGATCTATGATTTGGTGTCAATATTAACAGAAAAGGTTCAAGAATGATTTCTTTGAGTTTATTTTCTACTTTGCTCTTTTTCTCACTTTTTCTTTCAACTTAAACCTTTTCCTTAGCTGAGTTAACTCAACTGGTTATTGGCAAAGTCTGTAATATTTCACTTACCTGGAATTCACATTTGTTTTCATCATACAATTTTCAAGTAAGCTTACATACTATCTACTTGGCCCATCATAGCCACTCCAACAATAATCATTTAATTTTCTACAGTTTGAAAATTCTGTCCTACTTGGATATGGTTCTGTTGGGTGTTTTGTTCCTTGGAAATGTTTTTTTCCCCCTATTGTTTTGCATAGATCAAAATGTTAGCTCTCTACCCAGGTCAGAGGTAGATAGTTGACCAGGAGGAAATAGTTTTAGGTCTCTAATGCTAGTTTAACAAAGAGATATTATATATTATGGTAGGGAAGGCACAGGAGAAGGAGTATGAAATAGTTGGTAGCATTGAATCAATAGTCAGGAAGCAGAAAGTGGGCAGGGAATATGTATAGGCTCTTAAATTCCAAGGCCTGCCCTCAGTTAGCTCTGCCTTCTAAAGGAAGCTCCACAACCTTCCAGAACAGCTCCACCACTTGAGTGTCAACTGTTCAAATCCATGACTCTTTGGGGGACATTTCATATCCAAACTATAACAGCCTCCCTTTATTCCTTCCTTTTTATTTTATTTATTTACTTTTATTTTATATAACAGATTTTCTAGTCGTCCTGTCCTCCCTCCTCCCACCTCCCAGACTTTCCCCCAACCCATCCCCCATTCCCACCTCCTCCAAGGCAAGGTCTCCCCAGGGGAGTCAGCCCAGCCTGGTACATTCAGTTGAGGCAGGCACAATCCCCTCCTCCCTGCACTAAGGCTGAGCAAAGTGTCTCAGCATAGGCCCTAGGTTCCAAAAAGCCAGCTCATGCACTAAGGACAGGTCCCGGTCCCATGCCTGGGGGCCTCCTAACAGTTCAAGCTAATCAACTGACTCACTTATCCAGAGGGCCTGGTCCAGTTCCATGGGGGCTCCTCAGCTATTGGTTCATAGTTCATGTGTTTCCGCTAGTTTGGCTATTTGTCCCTGTGCTTTTTCCAATCATGGTCTCGATATCTCTTGTTCATATTCCTTCCATTTTAAATGTACATCAAATAGCCAATTTATTGAAATGGTTATTTAAATTTTTTAGGCGAGTCATGGTTTCAGACACTCAAATTAGTTCAAAAATATAAATTGCACTGCTTTTCAAAGCAATTAGTGTTTAAAATAATGCTTACCACAGTTCTGTGGTTCAGAATCCTAGTGTGTGTTGTGGGATGACAACCAATGTTAGCAGGGCACGTTATTTCCTAGAGGTTGTCCTAAAGGAACTGTGTCCTTCTAACTTCTGTAGGCTGCTATATTCTTAACCCCATGGCCACCTTCTCCATCTGAAAAGCTAGAAGTTTGTGGATGTGGGGGTCATATCACATCCCTCTGATGCTTGACCTCTGACTTCTGACCTTCTTTTCTCTTCTGCCTCCCTCTCATACTATTAATAATACTGAACCCCAGATAATCCAGTGTAATCTTTCTATATTAAGGCCATCTGGTTAATCCCATCTTGAACCTTAATCCTGCTTTGCCTTAGAATATAATATAGTCATGGCTTCCAAGGATTAGTCACTAAGTGTCTTAGGGGAATCACTATTGTGCCTGCCACAGACAGCAATCAAACTAAAAATTGATGCTTGAAACGCTACCAGAAATTATTTCTTCATTTTTCTCTTCTTTTTTCCCTTCCCTTTTCCTTCTATTTTTATTAAATAAAAGTGAAGAGAGACGGCACCATTTGTTCTTGTAATATCCCAAATAAGTCATTAAATGTGGTAGAGTTGAAACAGCCACCCAATTCTCAAAGACTACTCAAACACACAAAGGGTATACATATTGCCCTGCTGAATTCTTTCTCTGAAACACTCTTGCTGAAGTGGTCTTAGTTGATGTTTTGCTGCTCTTAGTGACTAGGATTAGCTGTCTTCCTACATATAGGACAAGATTGACTTTCTTTTTGATATAAGATAAAAACAGGTGGTATGATTTTTGTCCAATTCTTTATTTCAGGAAAACTAATGACATTAAAGCCCAAACTTCAGGTCAGCTGCAACTAGCCTGTGCTGCAGTTGACAGAACACTGGCTTTTGCTAAACCTAATCTATAATTTCAATAGCACAACACTTGAGAGCAGAGCAGACAGGGAAGAATGCCAAAAATCACAGGATCCCCAGGCCTGTTCAAGAGGGGTAAACTATCATTAAGAGGTCACTTAAAAAAATTCTTTTTTTATTTTTTGTTTCAAAATACAGAAGTTATTTGGAAACAGACTCCCAGGAGGTTGGTCATGTTTCACAAAAAATAGGGAAGGCAATCAGGAGGATTCTCCTGCCAGATGGCAGCTGATATGTTACCACCTTCTCAGTACCTGTAGCAAGGGAGGTGCTGATTCTGCTTACGCCTGCCAATTATAGGTAGGTAGAGCTGTCTGTGCACTAGCTTCATCCCATAATATAAGAGACAGGGGAGAAAGAAAAGGAGGAGGGAGGGAGAAGGGGACAGAAAGGAAGAAAGAGAGGAGAGAGATGATTTGAGAATGTACAAGCGTAGTGATGTTTGGCATGTTCCACCAAATTCAGCATGGAAGAGGAGGCTCACAAACTCGAAGTTGTGGTGGTATTCTAATTGTACTGAAATGTGATTTTGATTGTATGTTAATAAATAAAGTTGCCCGGGGGTCAGAGCTATTAGAGCCATAGACAGAGTGTGGCGGTGGTGGCACACGCCTTTAATCCCATAGATCTCTGTGTGTTCAGGGATACAGCCAGCATTGGAGACATATGCCTTTAAGACCTAGGGGGCTGTACATTCAGACAGTGACGAGGCAGTCATGTGTTTGGGTTTACAACCAATGAGAAGGCAGAACAACATACTATAAAAAAAAAAAACGAACAGACAGGATATAGCTCTCTTTCGGGAAGCTGGGACACCGCAGGCGGAAGGGTGAGATTTTAGCTCTGAGCTCTGACCTCTCGGCTTTCTCTTTTACATTGTTTCTGTGTTTCTTATTTAATAAGACTGTTGATTACATCAACACGAAGTGGTAACAGGCAGTAAACAAATATCACCATGCCCTAAAGAACAACTCCTTGGAAGATGCTTGAGGTCCCTGCCCAGCAGAATAAGATGTAGTGAACAGTGCTCAGGGTAGAAATTCTGCAAGACCAAATTGCGGAAATAAGTTTGTTGAGACTGTGGAGCTGTCTGTTAGCTGAGGAGAGCTCCAGGGTTGCAGGTTTTCAGGTGGCATCACCTGTGTGAGGGGGGCTTTCCAATGATGTGGTGCTTTTGAGTTATCCCTGTCCCTTTTAAATACCCCATCACTCATACTCCTGTTAGTAATCCTAATGAAAATGTCACTGGTTGATCAATTGAAACACTGGTGCAATCATTACTTTGTTTGTCATAGGCTTTCTTTGTAGCATGAGCAGATGTGTGTGTTGTATCTCTCTGGAAGACTGTCACATCACATGGGTCTTTCAGGTAGGGAATGGGTTAGTTGACTACCATACATGCATATGGTGCCATCACACATAACAATATTTCCCTTAACTTGTATTAAGTTTCAAAAAACAGTATTTTATTTGTGATCTTATATTTTTGGTTGTGAGCCTAGCCTTTAACGGCTGAGCCATCTCTCCAGCCCTATTTGTGATCTTAAAACTCCCTCTCTCTCTTTAATAAGATACAGCCCTCCCTTGAGGGTCATGTGTGATTCTGAATTGTGCTGTAAAAACCTTGCCTGCTGTCTATAACTGAATCTTCTTGTGTGGCTGCTGATTTCCAGATAGATGATCCCTGGCACACAATTGCCTCTGCTCACTTTGAAAGTGGGACACCAAGATCTGTTTTATTTGGAATGTGGTACTTAGTGACTCAGCTTCTTCAGGAACAAAAAGTTATTCTTTCCTGGGTTTTACTACCTCCTCATGGCCTTTCTCTAAGTATGGCTGGCTTCCCTACCTACCTCTGTGCTGACTATCTTGTCACCTTTCCAAGTCAAATTAATAGAGTAGTATGCATTGCACATGATTTATATCAACTGTAAGTAATTAACTTGATCAAATTCTTCCCACTACATATTGGCAACTTTTAATGGATGCATTAATATAATTTAATAAAAATGGCCAAACGGATAGTCTTGTTCAAATTGAAATCAAGATAAACTTATGATTTAATAGTCATGGATAAGAATCTAATTGACTAATGAGTGTAATTCAAGTGTAAAAGAGACATTTCTACAAATTATCACCTGCATCATGAAGTCACCAACATTCTCCCACTTAGTATTTTAAAGTATTAATGCAGTTATAACAGAACACCAAGCATGCAAGACATTTCTTGTTCCAGGGTCTACTTGTTTCTCTGATCTCTTCTGTTTAGAGACAGACAACCCTAGCCTAGGTTGAGGATTGACTCTAGCCTGTACAAGGGTTGATTCATACAGAATTCTTGTGGGCCACAAGAATATATTATAGAGATTCAGCTGTGTATTAAAGCTATACTTTGACCGCCCAAGGGTTTGTCAAAAGGCAAGCCATTTATTATGGAATATTTGGTGTTATCCAGTTTTTAGTATTTCAGCTGTCTTCTGCTATGAAATTCTTGTGTGCCAAATACTATAGACCATTTGGCAAAGAGCTAAACTTCTTAGACACTGTTCTACTAGGTACTGATAGGAATTCCAACCACGACCCATGGTGGAGCATGCCCATCGGGACACTTAGTCATTTCCAACTAGTCATTTCCAGGTCATATGTCATGCATAACCCATGCCCCATGGGTGTGTGGTCACTTAATCATGCAATGTGACCACGTGAACTATGCACATGCATGGAGTAGCCACATGGGCCTGTGTGTGCAGGTGCATGCTGGCCTTTAAAAGACAGGACCCATGTTCTCCTGCCCCCACTTCTCATGTGTCCTTCTGAGGACCTGATTACATCTATCTTTCTCCTTATCTTAATAAAGCTCTTTTTAGAGGGTTCTGTTGTGTTTCATGACAGGTACTAATTCCCCCACTGAGCCTGGAAGACAAGCAGGCTCCTAGGTGCATAGTTTTGTTTCTTGTGCAAATGAAGCTCAGATCATTCCCTTTCCTCAGGCCTAGGGGCATGGCAGAGAGATTGACTGAGGATAATAGGGCTTTTTGCATAAGCAGGTGCAGTAAGGATTGGAGCAGAATTCCAGAGGCAGGCACAGAACCTTGTGGACAGAGAGAAGAGAGGAAGACAGAGGTTATGTAGAGGGTAAGGCAGATCTCAGGTAGAGTTTTCTGAAAACCAGGAGTAAGGAGCTAGGAAGACAAGATGGAGGCCAAAGGGACAGAGGACATAGATGTGGTCAAAAGCATAGGAGCTTACTAAAACTATGAGGACAGGAAAACTGGGCACAGAGAGGAGCTGAATGTGAGGACGGAGATGAAGCTGCATAGATAGAATCTTGTCATAGAGGAATAAAGTTAACAGAGAGAAGAGAGTAGTGTATGTAGAGTTCTTTCCCTCAGATACCCCACGCCATACATAGTGTCTTTCCAAGACTCTGGGAGGAATTTTCTCAGGGCAGGAACTTGAGAAAATTCTGCTATACATACAGAATGGTCTATGTGAATAGACTACAATTACCATGGACCAAAACTGAAAGCAAATAAATTCCTAGCAATTTCTAAAGCTTTCCTAACTTGACTTCTTCCTCAAGGCCACCACTGTTCATGAGTTATATTCCTGAAGGAATATGGATTAAAACCCTGCTAATATTTCTCTATGTAGCACCATACCTATAATCCAGTTAACAAGGCATTTTAGCTTATTATAAAATCCTTAACACAAAAGCATGGGACCCACTTGGTAAGACCACTCAATCAAACATTGCAATTAAGAGCACTTTGCAAACATCTTTTGATGTCACGGGTATCTGTGCTTCAGAGAAAACTTCTCGTGAAGTTTTCATGGTTCACTGATGATGAAATGTGTGTCACTGGGGAAAATTCAGTGACTAATATTCTGAGGCAAAATGCCATTGTTTCTAGATTCCACAAACTCAGTGTCCTCCCATGCTGGTCATTAATGTGATTCATAAGCATCATAGTGAGGTAGGAATGCTAATTACTTTCCTCCTTTGGAAGCTTGCATGGTGCTTTCTGGTACCATGA
Organism: Peromyscus leucopus; assembly: GCF_004664715.2. Classification (NCBI taxonomy): domain Eukaryota; kingdom Metazoa; phylum Chordata; class Mammalia; order Rodentia; family Cricetidae; genus Peromyscus; species Peromyscus leucopus. Next base: position 29,677,372 of record NC_051074.1, read on the forward strand.
AACTAGTCCTCAGAGAGGAGTCATTCAGCTCAGTGCCAGCTCAGGGGCCTCTAGGCCCTGTTTCTGAAGTGCTTGGCAGTCTTCAGCAATAGGAACTTAACCTTTTGCCATTGAGAGACAGCCAGAGGAAATAGTTAGTCTGTAATATTTTGGGAGTCTCTTGGACAACCCCGATCAAAAACTCAAAAGAGAGATCTCATGCCTGGTGTTGGGGTTTCTGTTAGATGGTTTTGGAGGATGTATTGCCAGTCTAGGTGAGAAAATTATATATAGACTATATATGTATATTTATATACAGACTGTTTAAAAACTGTCATATAGAGAAATCAGTTGTACCAGTGTAGCAAAAATAGCACAGCATCATAGTCACCTCTGTTGAGAAATGAGAATGGAAATGAAGGAGGAAGCTCCTGTGGGCTATTGACTAAGAAAATCTTAGCTTGTCTCTCAGAGGAAATAACCTTAACATAGGGTTTTCCCTGATGTTGGGTAGTCCAGGAACTCTAATTTCCAAGAATAATGTCTTTAGAAAAGCTTTAGTTTTTTTAATTTGTATTTCAGTTTCTGGTCTTTTGAGAAATGAATCATTTTGAAAGTCTGTTGGCAGTTTATAAAATAGAACTGTCTTTCTAAAAGACCATCTCCTTGAAATGTAATGTAAACACTACCGAGTGTGTATGTGTTGAAATGTAACGTAAACACTACTGAGTGTGTGTGTCTGTGTGTGTCTGTGTGTGTCTGTGTGTGTGTGTGTGTGTGTGTGTGAGAGAGAGAGAGAGAGAGAGAGAGAGAGAGAGAGAGAGAGAGAGAGAGATAGCTTGCATTTCTGAGTTCCTGTAGCAATGCAGGAAGATGATATTAGTGGGTGTCTTATATCAAATGTAAAACTATGTCCGCTCATGAAAGTCCAAGCAAATGTGCTTTTTCTCTATAGAAGGCATGGCTGACCTCTACTTGGTCCTCCTGTTGTTGAAAAGCTCTCCTGACCTGTTGAGTTTAGCCTTCATTCTGGTCTCCCTCCCCATGTCACTGACCTTGAATGGCAGGTCCTCTGTGCTTCATCCCTCCCCTCAGTTTGTCTTTCATGCTCCAGTCTTGTTTTTCTCACATAGGACACAGATGGGTTGAATGTTTACAGGGATAATGAGAACAAAGAAGAGGATGGAAAGCAAATCGTGTTTAGCAAAACTGGAAGGTTTTCATAACCGAGTAAATATTTAGGGTAATGGGGAAAGGGTTGGCAGGTAAATCCAACTTATCTTTGGTTTGAGTCACCTAGGGTTGCTTTTAATGACAAAAAAAAAAAAAAAAAAAAAAATTGATCCAAAATTCCTCAGGGGGAGGAGCAGATTAGGTGAAAATAAGTTGAATTTCAATCGATACAATCAAATGCATGTGGATGCCTAGCAGCTGTGGTTGAATTCTGAAGTGTATGTGAAAGGGGGGTGGTTGGAGTGCGATGGTGGTTCTGGGTTGGAATCAGAGATAAGATCCTTTAGCATAAATTGATGACATCAGCATAGTGCTGTCATTTCCTCACTCCAAATTCTATTATTTAATTGTGAATTTTGTTGTATTTCCCTTCTTATTCTGGAGGTGTTCCTCTTGTCACTCGTTGTATGGACGTAGCAAGAGAATTCAGCTGCCCTGACTTTGACCTTTCACCTTTCTTTATCTGTACCCTGAAACTTACTTTTGGTTCTGCCCAGTCTTAGCCACTTTTTAGCTACCTACACATTAGAGCTAGTTGTGACTCCTCTGGGCCTTCTTACATGGAATGAAGTCACATAGATAATGCTAAAAAACAAGAAATGAATTTCAATTGCAACCCCCCCCCGCCCCGTGTGTGTGTGTGTGTGTGTGTGTGTGTGTGTGTGTGTGTGTGTGTGTATTTTTACACGTCCCTTTCAAAAAGATGAAAGTGGGTGAAGACTGTTGGTAGACAGTTTGTACCGATAACAATAATAGGTCCAGCCTTTATTGTTTCTCCCAGGGTCAGTGGAAGTGTCTAACAACCAGCTGAGAAGTCTAGTCTGAGGGATATGGAATGAATCTAAGCACAGTGAGTTCTTTAGTCCATTCACTTTATTCTTCTAAGTCAGTTCTATCTACACAGTTTCTTTTCTGTTCTCATACTTAGCTCCTCTCAGTCCCTCCTGCTCTCAGTCCCTTCTGCTGTTCTTTCATCTCTATTTAGTTCTTTCCATCTTCATCCTCATCTTTGTTCTTTCAAATCCATCCTTGCCATGCTGTGAGGGGACCAGTATATATACACAAGCAGTAATTCTTTGGAGAAGTTTTCAGGGTCACACAGAGAGATGATAAGGATCCACACATAAAGCAATAATTGTCAACTTCCAATTAGAACTCAAAGAGGGGAGTGACTAAAGGGGAGTTCTCTGGTAGGGTCAACTAAAGGATAAGATCAATTAGGGCAATTATAGAATTCTAAAAAGTAATTTATGTGCTCAAACTATAATCTAGAAGTTGTTAGGTAAAATGTTAGGCATCTATATCTGTCAGTACAAGTCACTAGTAAAGTAAACATTTTTGCACAAGAAACGAAGCTTGGCACCTATAATCTGCCTGGCCTTGTCAGAAATCTCCTTTGGTCAGTAGGAAATAACTACCTTAACTCAATAACTAGCAAGTGGTTAAAACATCATATGAAGTGTGAGCGGTACATCTCTTAAATTAGGGTCTTCTGTAAATAAACCAGGATGAAGGTAAGGAGTTGAGGATTTAATTGCTAATGACTATTTTCTCTTATCTGAAAGTGAGATGAGCTAATGTTTATCTATATGCAGTTTTGTCCTTGGAAAAAGGTATCTTTGCTGAAATACTTTTGTCTGGAGAATGGTCCTGGCCAGATGTATGTTAATAAAAAATAAACACAGCTGGGGACAGTTATCCAGTTACCCCAAATGTATAAGGAGAGTTGTGCCCAAGCTTGAGATGCAATTGTGAGAGTACATGTACACATACATGTACACATAACATGGAAATGCACGGTTAATGGGGAGAATCATAGCTGTTATTGCACAAGAAGTTTACAAGAAACAGCCAATTCATTCAAAAGGCAATAATTCCATACCTCCTTGTATGATGGTTTCCATTAACAAAGCCCTTAGTTCTGATAGGTTGATCTTATGAACTCTAGTTATCACTTGCTGTATGCTCCCATAGTCTTTTGCTATCAGTGGCTCTCAATACATTTGAACAGCAGATGGAAGTTGTTTAAATGTATGGTCAACACTACTCAGAAGTGCTGATTAAATTCTCTAGATAATTGTCCAATAATAAACAAGTCTGTGTGTGCTTTCCGCCCAGCTGCAGACTTCCTGGCCTTTTGCAAGCTTATCCATCATAATTAGATACACTGAGTTTGACATGCTGCTGTGCCCTGGCATTTCCACAATGGTCTTAAACACAGCGCAACAGGTTACACAACTATGCTTAATGCAAAAACTAACTGTAATTAAAATCTACCATCCATTTTCCTTGCTGGTGCTCTTTTCCCTTTAAATATCACAATTATTCAACTTAGACAAGATATCTACTGACCTTCTGTGGCCATCTAAGTTATCTGTAAAAATAGTGTCTATTTTTTTTATATGTTTCCTTTCAGGGATTGCAGTAATAGTTTTCATAGCAACTGTTAAATGATCAGATTCCAGTAGCACCCTCCAGACTTCAGGGCTTACACTCAAAAACAATATCACCTTTAACCCAAAGCAACTAAAACACCTGCATTGAACAAAATGGACTCAGAATTCCTCTTAAAGCAATTTCTGAAAAGAAAGGAAGGAAGGAAGGAAGGAAGGAAGGAAGGAAGGAAGGAAGGAAGGAAGGAAGGAAGGAAGGAAGGAAGGCTACTAGAATAGGTGACTAGCAGATGTTCTGTAATTATCCAGCTGCTTCATTCTGTTGATACCATCTAGACCCAGCTTTGTTTTCTTTTTGTTAGTTTTGTTTTGTTTGAGGCTGTGCATGAAGAACTCATATATATTCAATCTCAGAACACCTTGAGTTGTGTTTCCATGATATTCCATATACACCCCTTTGTACTTTCAGAACTGAATAGTGCTCTATAATGGAGTGAGGAGATACAGGATTGTGGTTCCTGAGTTTAAGATGGTACCCTGTGACCTATCAGGTTAACTGAATACCCTCTATGCACCTCTCAGTAATTCCTGACATGATTCTCACTACCTGTGTGCAAAGAAAACAAATACTTTACTAGAATGACATGAAACACCACCTTCCTTACATTCCACCTATTTCACTCCTGTAGGTAGTCTTTTTCCCTGTCTTATCCAATATTATATCAGTTCATGAAGGGCAGAATTGGTTCCCCTTCCTTTGCTGACATATCTTGACACCCTGAACAATATAACAGCTGTTAGGTTAAGGATAAAGAAAAACTAAGACGGTCTGTTCAGGATTTTTTGATTGCTCAGAGGATTGTTTTTCTGCTTATTTTGCTGGAAATTGAGCAATAGATGTGTTAACACATTGTTAGAAAGAAGTTTGCTTTGATTGACTTGGAATTTCAAGAAGATTCTACCATAGAAAATGAGCAGCTCTGAACTACTGACATTAAGGTCTTAGTTATGAAGGCAGTTTATTGTTGCAGTCCCTTAAATTCACATTTTCCCCCCTGGAAGCAATTAAGTGTCCACTAGGGAAAGGGGCCATTTGAGCAAACACACAGGAGCCACCAGGAACTCTAATATCCATAAAGCTCCCTCCTGACTCCTGTGTCAGTCAGCTTTTTACTGCTACAACAATTGCCTGAAATCAGTTAAAAAAAGAAAGAGAGAGAGAGAGAGAAGGAGGGGGAGGGAGGGAGAGAGAGGAGAGAGAGGGAGGGAAGGATGAAAGGATCATTTATGGCCAGAGTTTTAAGGTATCTTTTCATGATTGGTGGAACCCAGTGTTTGGAGACTGTATCTCTTATACCACAGCAGAGAAGTCCCTGTTCCTTATGGCCAGGAAGCAAACAAGAAAAGATGATTTAGACACTCTACAGTCTTCTTCAAGGGACACCTCCATGACTTAAAGACTTCCACTATGCCAACTCCCAGAGGTCACATGACCTCTTTCACAGTGTCATTCTAGGCACAAAGTCTTTAAATGCTAAAGATTCAGACTATAGCAGCATGTGTTTAAGTCTTGATCATAGCTACAGTTGAGATATAATCATCAGGTATTGGGGAAATTAGTGTAGTCTGGATGAAAGCAAACATGTCAATTAGTACTCTCATCTCAAAGTAGGCGAAGAATAAAACATCCTGTTCTCTTAGGTGGCACATGTTAGCTTAGATAATCGTTCCCAAGGGAAGCCATTTCTCACCATGATGCTCTTCTATATAGGACTCATTCCATTCCACTCTGCCTAGAAACTGGCTAATCAACCCACAACCTGCTGTTTCCTCCCTGAGCCACCAGGCCGGGGGACTTCTACAATCTGAGACTTTGCTCCTTCTGCGTGAGCCACTTGGAAGCTCTATTTTGTTTACAAATATGTTTTGCAATAAATATTAACTTTACAGGCTATCTCTGGGAAGTCCGTTACGGCTCTCTTGCACATTTTATTAACAACAAAACAAGCATGCTAAGGTGCCAAGCAACAAGGGAGTCTTTACATAATGACTGTGGTTGGGTTTGCTCACTTTGCTGCTCTCAGCTCACTCTTCCCAGTAGCATCTAATGAGGCAGCAACATAGACCTGCTGTGCCAATGGCTCTGTTGTCCTAATAATGAGGAAACATGCTCATCTCTCAGCCTCGGTAAAATTCCATGCTCTGCTTTCTCTGGGGAAGAAGAAACGCAGTCTCTAAGAACAGCTCAAGGTTTCCTGAACCTTGGCTATTTCGGAGCCTATAAAGTTATAAAAAATCTAACGCGGGCATTTATATCCTGCATATTTTGGGGTCTCTTTAGAGAGCACCTTTCTTCTGTTGATATGATTCAGACAGGCCATAATACCAGTTTCTATTCATAGGAGCTGTCCGCAGGTGATAGCTACAGAAGAGCCTGTGTGTCAATTACTTTTTTCTCATTTATCTACGTTTACAAAGCAAAGAAGACAAACTCTACTAATTTGTACCTTAGAAATGGGACTGCTGAATGAATGGCAAGGATATTCATGGCTAAGGTACAGATGGAGATGCTAGGCCTATCTCACGGCCTTGACTTCATCTTCTGAAAGAAAGCATGATAGTGTTACAGACACAATAAGAAAACTATGCCAGGGAGCCCACAATATTTGACAGTAACTGGGATGGAGAATTACACTTGAATATCGTGATAATGGCTGGTGGTACTCGGGGAATAAATGTGCTACAAAAGATGGAATGTCATTAGACTCTTGTTATAGACAGCTCTTCACAGATGGGTTAAATAGTAAACCTTGTAAGTCAGCTTTAAAATGGCTTATCCACACGTGTAAAATATAATTTAGTGAGTAATATTTTAATCCCCCAAAGTGATAACCCAATATAAAGTTTTATTATTATATTTAATTTTCTTTTTCCTTTCAGATACGCAATTAGAAGACTAATTAGGTACTAAAATACTTAACATTCTTTACAACTTGAGAATGCTTTAACTGATGATTTTGATCACACACTTTTTTTACAAGGTGCAAATGTAGATATACTTTTCCCTGTGTCAGCTCAATGTATTTAAACATTAGAGCTTAGTACTAAATGAGAATTTATAATTTGTCCCTTTATCAACAAATTCATTTATTTGTTTTTAAGTAATTGAACTCATGTGAGAATAAAGAAAGGAGATATTTTATTCTTTCCTAGCATTTTTGTACCTCATGGTAGAATCTGATGGTTTTAAGTTGCTTTCTTAGACCCAATGTGAGAGTAGGGTCATAAAAAGATCAACCATTCGGCTTCCCTCTCCAGCACAGGATTCTGCTATTCAACTTCTATGAGTATAAAAATGCTTTGTGCTGAAAGCTATTTAGGTCCAGCATAGAGCAACAGCCTCTGCATTCTGAGTCCAAGACATATTACTGCACTCCAGAAAATCAAACCTATGAACTCAGTGATGGAGTGCTGGCATATTGAATTTTTAATAAAAGAATTAAGATTAATAAGATTATTAATAAATTCACATGCTGAATTTCTTTTGTCTGGATATTGTCATGTATTTAAGGGACAAATTTTCTCTTAAGTATACCTGCTTTATTTTATAAGAACTAAACTGCATTATGTATTATGTATGTAAGCAACGTATACTTTCAAAACTAAAATCGGGATGCATATTCTGCCAGTTATTTGTTTTAAAGGCACACAATTCAGAAAATGATTTGAAAAAGGCCCACATTTTAAAAATCTAAATTAGGGAGTTATTTTTTACCAACAATCTTCATGTAAAATGGGAATGAACTGGCTGACTTCTCAAAAGTGGCAGGCAAGTTGAGTATGCCCAAATTACAAACTCTGAAATCTAAAATACGCCAGGGCCCAAAACTTTTGAAAAACTGAAAAACTACCACCAAAGGATATCCTATTCCTGACCTCAAGTGTAGACAAATTTCTAAATGATCTTATTAAACAAACAAACCAAAAAAACAGGGAGCCAAATAAAGGGGTGAAAGCCTTAGATCAGGGAAATAGGGAAAGTCACCAATCAACCTTACCTCACCAACTCTGCAGCTTCCAAAAAGAACGACTTCCTGTCTATCCACGCCTTTATTGCCTTGCTGTTCTGCCCTCTCATTGGCTCTCTTAGCCCAGCTACCTCACTTCCTCTTCCTATACAGCTTCATCACTTCCTGTCTGTCTGCACAGACCTCCAGGTCTCTATGGTTGGTACTGGGATTAAAGGCATGTCTCACCATGCTTGGTTCTGTTCCCTAGTGTGGCCTTGAACACAGAGACCCTGCCTGCTAAGGGATTAAGGGCATGTGCTGCCTGACTTCTTTTTACTTAAAATGGCTGGCCTTTTCCTCCTGATCTCCAGGCAAGCTTTATTTACTAACATACAAATAAAATATCACCACATTTTAGCACAAATAAAATATCACCACACTCATATGCCAGTTGCAGTTGAGATTCAGGTACATGGAAAATATTATATAATACCACCTTTAGTCCTACAGAAAGCAACCAAACCCTGGTTTAGATTGGGAACCTATCTCCAGAATAAGTCATTAGCTGTATGCAAATATTCCAAACCCACAAAATATCTAAATGCCAAAACTTTCTGATCCCATGCATTTCTGATAGAGGATACTTAAACTGCACAGTAACTGACTTTGCTATTGATGGACTGTTTTTGCTAAAGCTTATTGCTATGGTGTGAAGTCGGTGTATCTTTAGGCTGGATGGTGACTATTGCCTCCTCTATCCAACCACTGTTATCTCGGAAATGCTTTTCCATCAACAAGCTAGCTCTTCCTTCTTTGATCTTCTCTGTTAACAAATACTCCTTAGTCTCCCTTATCTTAACAACATTTTTTCTTAACCTTACAGCCCATTGGCATTATTATTCCTTCTAGTTACATCAGTCCTGACATGACCAGGTAACAGTTAAATCCCTAGAATTTTAGCTCTAGTATTATACATAAAAAAGTCATTTATGAATCATTTCCCTGAAAACAACTAAGACTGCTAATACTTCTATTTTATAGATTTATTTGTTTTATTTTAAGTGTGTGAATATTTTACCTGCTTATATGTATGGTCACCATATGCATGCCTGTGGTGATATTGTGTTCCCCAAAATATTGTGCACACTAATAAATTTATATGGGGTCAGAGAACAGAACAGCCACTAGATATAGAGGCCAGAAAATAGTGGCACACATGCCTTTAATCCTAGCGTTCCAGAGGTAGAAATCATCTGGATCTCTGTGAGTTCAAGGCCACACTGGAAACAGCCAGGCATAGTGACCCCAGGCCTTTAATCCCAGGAAGTAATAGCAGAAAGCAGAAAGTTATTTAAGGCATGAGGACGAGGAACTAGAGCTGGTTAACCTTTTAGGCTTTTAAGCAGCACAGCTCAGCTGAGAGGCATCCAGTCTGAGGAAACAGAATCAGCTGAGGAATTGGCAAGGTGAGGTGGCTGTGGCTTGTTCTGCTTCTCTGATCTTCCAGCATTCACCCCAATACCTGGCTCCGGGTTTGTTTTTATTAATAAGACCTTTTAAGATTCATGCTACACATGCCTGCTACTTGCAGATCATAAAAGGGTGTTGATTCTCATAAACTGGAGTTACAGATGTTTGTGAGGCACCATAGGGGTGCTAAGAACCAAACTCAGGTCCTCTGCAACAGAAACAAGTGGTCTTAACTAATGAGTCCCCTCCCTAGTCTCTTAATAAATATTTCACACTTACCAAAAGAACAGAAGAGCAGACAATATAAAAGGACTTACTATCAAGTATCATCAGACTAAAAACACATTTGAAAGATCTTTAAAAAAAAAAAAGTCAATAAAAAAGATCTGTGACCTTAAAACTTCAAAACCAACAGTTAGACTAATGGCCAATTTCACCAAGCAAATGGGTGATATTTTCAATGTGTCCAAAAGACCAATTGCTAGTTTAGAATTTTGTGCTCTCTGAAAATACCTTGCAAGAATAAATGAAGATGTTTTCATATGGCCAAAGATGGTCACTCATGTGTACTTTTCCCTCTCTGCCCCACACCAGGCTTTTCCTGCTGGAAGGTCTCTCATATTTCTCTGATAGCTTCATTCACAGAGTAAAATTGCTTTGTAATTTAATGAGTTACCAGTGGCTATGAGATAAGATAAACATTATTTTACTAACAGTTTTCTTTTTACCCTCAGCTTAGCTGGATAGCTACTCCTAGCCATATGTATTATCCCTTCATAGTTATGGTAACACCATGATAACTGAGATTTAAAATAATATACTATCAATTTGCATTCCAAAAGGGACTAGGGCTTACACACATACATTACACAGAAACCCTAGCTACAAATCTTTCAAAGAACAAGTATCTAAAATGATATATTGCCTTATTATTCTCTTAAAATATTGTCAGAAAAAAATGTGTATAAAATGAATTGAGAAGGCCTGAAACTCTTATCTGCAAAATGAAAACTATGTTTTGATGCACAAATGCTGTGATGATCACTCACAAATATAAATCCATTTTGACCCAAGTCAACTCAAGTCAGATGGCATACAAGCAAATGTCTGGAATCCTTAGACCCTTTGCTGAATTTTAAAGTATTTGCTAGAACTTGTCATGTAGCCACTGTTGTAAAAAAACAAAACAACAACAAAAAAAAAAACTGGCATTCTGTGAATTTGTCTTTCCCTTGAAACAATACTAAAACTTCTTTCTTTTTTTCCCCATCACTCTTCTCTGGCTTCCTCTCCAAATCTGCTGGTGTTTCTAACCCCTTTATGGTGGGTGTGGTCCTCTCCATCAGCCATGTGGGTAGTTGAACCAAACTCTCCTACCTGCCTCTCTGCTGCCCTGCCTGCCAAGAGACACCCCCAGGAATCCAGGTTGGTTGTGGGGCTTGGGGCCCAGGGGATTGCAATGCCAAGTCATGATCAGGGTCTTCTACATTCCAGTATCCATGAACTCCTGGGATACATGGTTGAATGTTTTGACCCTGATGTTCTAGACTTACTGCTTGATGGCGCAGTTGTGGAAATGCAAACCATGGCATGCACCTGGCCTCTTATTTATTGTCACATTTGACTCTTGTGTTCTACCCCTTCAGTGCCCTTGCCCTCTTCCAGCTTAAAAGGCTCTAAGGCATTAAGAGATATTTCAATATCATGAACTTCTATGTTCCATCCCTTCAGTGTCCTCCTGCCTTCTTGCAGATTGGGCTCCCAGGTATTTGGGGCTATTTCAATATCCTTAGACAGGTGGCAAAAACTTTACTTAGGCAGAACTTTGTGTTGCAAATCTTAAAATCAGGCTTGGTTTCTACTGCATTTTCATGGAAGTCCAGACCCATTGATGTGACCCCTTGATCAGTATGCCTAGCATCCAACCTGATTCCAACCCTCAAGGTAACTTCTCAAGCCAATCCTTATTCCCAGTCTGTACTGCTGTTCTCTAGATCCAAAAGTTCAATACAGTAAGAAGATCCCATTAAAAATAGTTCCTACACAGCTGGAAATGATGCAAGGACAGACACAGATGGGAGTCTAGGCAAGACCGTAGACTGGGGGGAGCAGGTTCTTCTAGACTCATCTCCTTGAGTAATTAGGTGAGCAAACACTGAGTCTGTGACTCTGTATCTTTAAGACGATCACAGGCCAGTGGCAAGCACTCCTCTGTAATACCAGGACAACTGTACAAGTCGTATTGCAGTGAGTAAAACGGGTACTCAATGAAGTGTGTTGATTTTTCCCTGAGGTTGCCTTCCCTTCATTCACAATGGCTATTCTAAAGTGGTTGACATCAGCCCCATTTTAGCAGAGGAGAGCTCAACAAGATTAAATGTCATTCCCAAGGTCAAAACAATGAAAGCCAGTTGGGAACCCAATTCAAGTTTTTAAACTACTATGCAGCAAGGCTCTACACTCCACAAAGAAGCAATGTTTAAATCTGACTCATTGAAATGAACTGTGAATCTACTCCTGTATAAGACTTTAACATGTGGATAATTTTATATTTTATTCCTTCATTCCTAAAAGCTTCAAAAACTGTCATTAGGACTTACAGATGTTTTGCATGGTCTACAATAAATAAACTATTGAATTTTAAAAATGTAAATGTTTCATTTGGGGTACACGTGGATTATTCCTATGTATCTGATACATTCACTGACACTCATATTTTAGTAGTATCAGCTCTCATATACAAAAAATAAACAGAAATTAAGACTTTGTTCTTAATATTCAACTTACTTGAAGATTGATCAAAAGATCCTTAATGCAATTTCATAATTGAATCTATCACATTTATAGAAGGATGCCTAGTTAGGGGCACTGTTATCTTTTGTGGAGTCTCATTGTGAGTCAAGTACCCTTTCCATATCAATAACTAAATAATATATTGAAAGATAAAGTGTGGCAATTCTAACTTAATCTCATTGAAGTTGTAAACCTCTCTTAGGTACAAATGTTGTACCTTAAAGAGAAGTTGGCATGTGTTAAGGTTGAGAGGTAAAGATATATTTACTGAATCATAATTTCTTTATGGATAGTTTTGTTATGGAGAAAGGAAAATGATCAATTATTCCAGCAATGATAAGTTACAAAGCTTTCTGTTAAGATGACGAAAAGGCCCCATCTGCATTTCAACAGTGTTTCAAAGTTCCCAATTCCAAAACTCAGAGCAAAGTAAGATGCAATCCGGGAACACATGGCTTTATAAACTGAAAATCTGTGGCTAGGCAGTGCAGAGTTGAACAGAAATTACACAAGGGAATTTCAGAGCTTTGAAAGTGCCCCATGTAATACCATAATAGTAGACACATGTTGTTCTTCCAAATCCACAGAATTTACAGCACAAAATGTGAACCCGAATGCAGACTGTGAACTTGGGGTGATAATGACATACCTTTGGAGGTAGGTTTGCCAGTTGTAATAAGCAGACCAACCTGGTATAGCATGCTGGTGACTATGTGTGGAGGAGGCAGAGGGCCTTTGTAACTTACTCTTAAACATGCTGGAACTGGAAGCACTTTAGATAAATAAAATTATTTTGGGAAAAATGTAAACCAAAAGCTTTTCTGGTTCAAAAAGCATAAACAAACAAACAAAAAGTTCGAGGGAAGAAAACGTAAGATGAATAATATGTCTGGGATACTTGTTATCTGCAGTAAAATAATCAAATACTTTACATCAGTACTTACAATAAAATGAATATAACAGCTGATACTACTAAAATATTACATTCAGGAATTACTGTCTGGTATAGGCCAATTTACCTCCCTCCCAGTATTTTTTTTATAGGTATACTCTTTCTGTTTTCAAGTACTAGAAGCTAATTCAACTGTGCAGAGAAACATGGCTCCTAATCTGTGGGTTCTGTTTATACTTTTGCTATTTTTGATATATCCCTCCTCTGTTATAAGTTTGTTTTCCTATTTGTATCTTTTTTTTGAGATTTAACAAACTGTGCTTTTTGAAGTCATTAAACGAAAGTGCATTTGTAAGGAGGGAGTTAAGGAGTAAACCATAACTGTAATAACATTCTAGTGCTTTCTGATAACCTTCCCACATGCTTTGGTTTTTTTTATAAAACATTCTCATGTATCCAATAAAGGGTTCAGCTCAAGTCCTGAGCTCATAAAGACAATGAAGGAAAATGAAGCCATTAGAATTGGTAACCTTACAAATTATGATGCACACCTTAAAAAAAAAAACCTGTATTTGCGACATGGTATTATTTTACACAGTACTAGCAATGCCACCCAGCAGACTCTGAGAGCTGCTCCTGTCTCATTGTTCATAGTGAAGCAGTCCATGGGATTCTCTGGGTTTAACTTTATTCCATTATTCATTGACACAGACAACTATGATTTAATCCAGAAGTCTCAGGAGGGAGATGTAGATTCACAGACACTTACCTAGCATAACAGATTTCTCCCCAGCAACCGAGATGCTTTTGCTGTGGGGCACGACTTTCGGCCTAAGGCAGGGCTTGCTGGCTTTGTTGGCTTTCCTGTTTCTTCCAGTCACATCACACAGCCCATTTTCACTGTATTGAAATGCCCAAGGCATATAGGGGATATCTCATTCAAACCATTATACATAGGTAATAATCAAGAATGGGTGAAATTAGGGGAAAGCTTGATCAGGTTGCTTTCCAGAAAAGCCATGAATGTTTACTACCAGAAACAACATGCCAGTGCTTATTGTTCTTGGCAATGGAATAGAGTAATAGTTTTCATAATCTGGATGATCAAAAAATGTATTTCTTTCCTTAGCTACCAACAAACATTTCTCAAAATCTATACTCCAGAGTAGACACATTGGAGTGGCCCATATCTGTATTCTCCACCAACACACTTCCTGCCATTCCTCTTTTGCTCCCTGCATGGCTCAGCCCATCCTCTACCTTCTCTCCAGTCACATGACTCCCTTTCAGTTGTGAGGCATGATGCTCATGCTAAATGAAGAATCTTTTCTTCCGGAATCTCTGGGAGAAAGATTCTGCCAAACAATCTTATATACAGCAAACAGGAAAACATGATAAAAAAGCACAAGCTACCTTAGAAAAATAATTGTTATATATTCATTGAAATAATCTTATTGATTTTTTTTGCAAGTTGAAGTAGCAGTCTTTTTTTTTTTTTTTTTTTTTTTTTTTTTTGTAAAACAACCTGTTTGCTCTAGAAACATCTTTAATTCAGGTTTTTGCCATATAATATTTTTTGGTATCTTTGAAGTTTAGTTTAATATTTTAGTTTAATATTTTCCATATGATAGAAAAAAACATTGTGTGCCTGAGCAGGACACTTATTTTGTGGTCTTTTTATGGTCTTCATAGACTAATTGAATTCTCTTGTGGTCTTTGGACTTTCAAAGAACTTTGTGAGTCTTCATTTTGTGACATCATGATAATGCTCACAAATCTCCCTAAATACAGAAATGTCTGTTCTGAATATCTTGAAACCTCATGTCTGAAGACAAAACTAAATATGTATGTATTTATTTTAGAATTCTGCATATATTATATTTTCCAAATGTGTGCAAGCCTAACAAGAAGGCTTATCGGAATAAACAAATCTTTAGAACGACGTATGGTGGCATCATTTCTCAGCTTCATATCGAGTACTTTTCACACCATCTATTTTTGCCATTTTACAGGAAATCTTATAAAACCACCATAGTAGCCCATGGTGTCTACGTTCCCTAGGTGAGCAGAAAAACAACTTAATATTAGAGAGGTTTGAGTCACTCTAACAGCGAGATTTCTTGAACACTGGGGCTTTGGGAGCTGGCTACATTTGGTCTCATTTATCTTTGTCCTAGAAACAAAAACTGAGAGGGATTGGTAGCAAGCACAGTGGAGAAGGATTGCAGTGTCAGGATTGGCAGAGCAAATCTAGGGCTGTTATTTGACAGGACGTAATATTAGGTTATATATTAATACTTAACTTCTTATCTACAGTGTAGGCATAACTTAGCAACTAAGTAAAACATACTACTGAGTGCAAATACTGAGATATTAAACCATAGCAACCTTAGGAAAAATGAATGGTGTGGTGAAGAATTGTATAATCCAGAGAGGCTCTTGCCTAGGTAGTTTGATGGAAGTACTGAGCAGGAGGGAGCTGAGACAACGTCTATAACATGTTTCCTAAGTTCACCTGGACTAAGGTCTGATGTAGCTGAATGAAGCAACATACACAATATAGTTTATCTTTGCAGCTGAAACACCTTTTATTTTTTTTTAAAAGGTGATGTTCTTTTGGTATAACTATTCATATAATAAACAATCAAAATTGATATTCCTATATGAATACTTATTCATGAAAAATTAACTTACCAATAGTGATATGAATGTATTGTTCTAATGTTACTAGTCCATGTTTTTGTACATGTGATTGGTAGCCTATATGCTTTGAAGGAATTTCCCCCATAGCCTTAGTTAGTACAGAAAGGCACACAAGTCTTTGTGTTTGCTGGCTGAATCTGTTTCCTGAGCAAGGTGGTACAGTTTCCAAATTACATCTTAGGATCTTGGTGAAGCCCAAGACTGTGAAGCAACATTTAAAAAAAAATGAAATCTAAAAATCTACATAGTAGTGATTAAAGCCGTGTATATATTGCCTGTCATTTACAAAGCCCAGTATGTGACACACAGACACTGCTCTGCAAACACACATGCAGACATAGTGCTCTTCACCACTCTGGACCGTCCATAACAGTATGAGACACCACAATCCTTTTCATATATGAACAATCACTGTTGGTTGTATTTCCTATTTAATCCAGTCATTTTGCCTAGTATCTAATTAAGATGTGTTTCCAGATTATTTATGGACATAGCTGCTAGATTTTTGAGATCTCCCAATAAAGAACTTTAATTATACAATATTCAACACAATTTTTAGTATAAAAGACTTCAGTACAAGTAGTACCAAATACAGAGAAATTACTAGCTTTTGGCTTTGCCAATTATATTTCAGAGAAAGTAACAAGACTATAATCAGGCCTTTGTTCTTTGTCTGCTACTTAATTGTCAAGATTGAATTAGAGCATAGCTAATTTGTGGTCATTATCTCTGCCAAGAACAACCCACTTGTTTTATGATTAATAATGAAAGACCTCTTGTAGACTTTTATTGTCTTCACTAAGCACTGAACAAAGATGGTACCCAAGCTTGGGTCTGCAAGGACAGTCTGTGCGATCCAAGGACAAAAAAAATGGTAGGGAAGGGTCATCAACTATTTTTTATTCCTAAGGTAATATCTTTCATTCTTGATAATGTATCACAGTGTTATTCTATTGTCTATACTTGCTTTGAAGTATAATTGTGACAACAGGTAGTGAGGTGTTTGTTTTTCACATGCTTCTAAAATGTCTTCATGTAGGAACATCAAAAGATGGCCACTTGATAGCATTGTTATCATTATTCTACTGGTGTACAATATCAGGGGTCTACACTTCATTCCTCAGTTATTTGAAAACCTTTCAATATTGGAACAAGATAAATATAAGATGATCTCCAAATACGTTCAAGTTTGACTTATTGGTTCCTCTGATAAATTTTCTAAACACTTAGTGCTCATGAGGACTTAATAGGCTTTTCATCCACAGTTAAATTGGTCAAGAATTCATTTGCATGGATATCTCCAAACTGGTGGGGGGTAGGGCATACATATGGGCACAAAATTGAAATAAAAAGAACATAGAATCTTGCCTGCTTGATGCAACTAGAGAATACAGTGTAAAACAAATTTGTTTTTGTACCAGGTGCCAAAGTTGGCAGGGTAGAGTTTATGTAAGCTGTTACAATGGGTACAAGTGACATTAGTGCAGATCCAGACTTAACTCTGAATATACTAAGGAGAAATTTATAGACAAGAGGCAAGATGAAAGGATCACCAAACAGGGAAGTATTAAGAAGGCATATCAAGGTAGGGTGAGTGTATGAAACAGAACTAAGTGTATTTCTTAAAGACAGGTCAAGGACTATATCAAGGGTGAAGATTTGAGAAAGTTGGACAGACACTCAATTTCAGAGGCTTCTTGCTAAAATGTGGTAGGAAATGTATTGTTAATATAAGGCTCAGTAGACCAAGGTCCAGGCATAGCTAAAAAGGGCACTCACAAAAGTCAACTAAAAGCTTAGTGAAAGACAACAACCAAGTCTCAGTCAAGAGGTGGCTCAGGAGAGAAACGCAAGAGACTAGCACATCATGTGATTTGTACTACAAACTGGTTTTTGAAAGATTGACCTAAATGCCTGACCTTCACAAAGCAGGTAAATCTCTTTGGATGAGGATAAACTAAGGACATTCAGTAGAGCAACCTTTCATTTTAAACTGTGCAAACACATATTTTGAATTCTAAATAATTCACAATTGCAATACTTTCTTAAATTGATAATAATGACGGTATCTCAATTTTTTATTCAAGACCTCGTCAGATGGATCTGGGTCTTTTCTTCCAGTGTTGAGATGAAAGGATTTAGTATAGAGCTCAAGAGTACACATCCTTGACAAGGGCCGACACAATCAAACAGCAAATGATAATCACTCCTTTTTACCAAAAGCACCCTTTAAGTGGAAAGAAATCAAGACCAAACCTTATTTTTTATAAGCTACTAAAAGTGTTTGACTTTACACTGTGTTTAGCAACAATAACAGCGGGGTGGTTTTTTCTTTTCATTAAAACTATCCTGGGAAATACTTCAAATTATCTTCTCAGATACAGCTTATCCTACCATCTGTCACTGCTGCTGAAAATTAAACAATGAATGCGAACACATGTTTGTGTCTAATCTTTTGAGGTTAACTGACTTCCCAGAAAGATGGGAACAAATAGCCTCAGCAATTGCTTGCTGCCTAGCATTATCCTGGGTCCTCTGTAGTTGCTACCCTTTTAAAACTCACATCCTAAAGGGAGAGGCAGAGAAATACTATCCATAGATCGGCCTTCTTGATGAGTGCTGTGGCGGATGTGGCTCAGGATGCTCCTGGGATACAGAGGACAGTGAGTATCTCACTTCATAGATTGTAGTGGGAATAGTAAGGAGTGTCAATGTGTTTGTGTGTTCATGGGAATTTGGGAGGATGCCAGAGAGGAATTGTGCTCTCCATGGTTGGTTGGGGGGCAGGTAGGAAAGAGAAACCTGAAGCAATTTATAAGCTGAGCCACAATTGATAGAGGAGGGATTATTAATAAAAGAGGGAGGCACATTAGAAAGAATGTTCCCAGGTGAAAAACATCATGTACAAAGGACCATGGCAAATTAGAATGCACATCACTTAGCATGACAGAAAAGTACTTTTCAGACATTAGTGGGCATGGAAGTCACCTGACTTCAATGCCAATTTTTTTTTTAATTCTAATTCAGTAGTTATAAGGAAGGACCCAAATTTCCAGGTTTCTAACAAGCCACAGATTCTTAAAATTGGCGCTAGCTCCTGAACCAAGTTTTAAGTAGGAATATATAGAAAACTTGTCTCTGGGGAAATCATGTGACCCTGGATGTTGGCCTACTCCCTCACTCCACAGGAGTCAATGATACAGGCAGTGCAGTGATCCCTGAACACCTCATTTGTTCACAAATGACTTTTTTTTTTCTGTTAAGAAGGCTTCTTGATGGAGGGGCCAGTTTAAAAGTCATTGCTTTCCATCATACTTTGCTTTTATATCTTCTTTCCCATTTTATCTTCCTTCTCACTGAAACATTTTATAAGCTTCCACATGAAAATCAGCCTGGAAAGCTGGCCTTCATCAATATTATCAAATCAAAGGAAAATGTCCCAGGGAAGACTTTACAGGCTTGCCCATTAGAGCTGGTTATAGAACCGTAACATGTATCTTGACAACAATTATTTTCATGTTAAGTAGAGTTCATATTAATAAACACATGAGTTTCATGTCACCACTGTCTGGTCTCATCCTGCAGCATCCAAAGTTTTACCTCCCAGGAGACTAAGAACAAAAATCTTTGTAAAAATTCAAAATCCCCATCTCTATCCCAAAATGGCATAGGACAGATGGAGACAATTGTAGAGTCATGCAATGGAAATCTACACCATATAACATGATTTTGAAAGGCAAACATTTCTACATTTTTGTTGTGGATATTAAATATCACCAAAGTCCCATTTCTGGTGATTTGGGAGATGGGGAGTAATATCTGCTTCCAATGTTGGTATGGTGAAGGTACATAATGCTTGCCATTAAGTAATATACTACACTGACTCTATGATGTTACTCGATTTCTTTTTTTTTAAATTTGATTCTCACAACAGTGATTAAATATGTGTATACATAGTTAACTTATTTATTACTTCTATAAGTCTTACTTGAGCAAATGGAATAAACCTAGTAGACAGGTAACAAAACTTAAACTCCTGTATGCATCTTATATTTAGCTAGTGTGCCCCAGCAATAAAAGGAGACAGACTATCACCAGGAAATCTATGGACAGAGTTTCTATTTCTTCATTTTTAATGGATGAGTGAACGGTTCTAAAACCCAGTAGTAGATGCTTGGTGGGCAGCTACAGAGGCTTCACTCTTCTTCATTCCCACATCACCCTCTTGTTGACTTGGGGTCTAGTCAATTCTTTAAACCAGATGAAGCTCCTTCTAGGGCAGTTGGAGCTTGTTGACTTGCTATCTCTACTGTTTTTCATCAGCAGCGAGTAGTCTGGAACCTTTTTCAGTTTTACCTCTCAAGCCTTCTACTTCCTATTCCTCAGTTCCCTAATCCTGTAAAAAAGATGTGAAATATGCCCTAACTCTGGACCTAAGAACAATTGGTAGAAGTGATCCACTAGCTTACCAAAGCTACCTGGGGGAACAATAGCAACAGGACACAGGGGTATCTTCTTCCTGAATCCCTCCCTGCCCATAGAGCTTGAGTGACTCCAAAAAGGAATAAGGGATTATTTTATGTAATCACAGACCAGGTGTGGTGGGCCAAGATTAGCTTAAGATGATCTTGTCTGTCACATGTTTTGTAACATGTCTATCAATAATTTGTAACCTAACTTATATTAACCTATCCTTCTTTCTTCGCATCTTTCTTCCCTCTTTTACTCTATGACTCCACATCTTCCATGACTATTCCCTTTCATTTACTTTTTCCTCTTACTTTTCCTTCCTTAAGCAAGGAAAATGTGGGTATTGCCCCTTCCTTTATATTGGATTCATTGTAGTTCTCAAAGCATCAATTACTCAGAAAGTAACACATGAGAAGTTTGAACTCTATGGAAACTTTACTGGATCCTATGATTTGTCACAAAACACCATCATTTACTATAATTAATGGAAACGCCAGCAGACTGCACTCACATCCTGATCTCATAAAACTAATTTATAACCTGAAATGAGAGTTAGGATGCTGTTAAGAGAACATGCTGTTTATTTGAATTGATTTACTTTTTTAAACTTTTTTTTTTAAGAAAAGCTATCTACATCTCAAAAAATTCATATGAAACCACTAAATAATATTTCAAAAGGTACTCTTTGATGAATTGTGTGTATCTGTGTAATGACAATCACAGCAGAGCACGTGTCTTAGATATGAGGATGTCTTTAAATTCCAAATTGTCATATTTTCAGAAGGAAAGCAATATTTAGCGATGCTTTAATAATTCACTGGATGTTTTAGTATTTAAAGGGGGCCTAATTTTCAACTGTCAGTTATGTAATGAAAAGCAGATTTTGAATAAATAAAACCCTCAGTTTTTAATCACCTCTTAAAAATGCAGCAACAATCCTAAACCTTTAAAAAGATTTGTGCAGTTCTGTACATAGACAAACCCAATGAAATTTTGTTCCATCTTTTGGAGTAAAAGATGGAAGAAAGATGCAAAAAAGGAATATTAGGCTAATAGAGGTTACAAATTATTGATAGACATGTTACAAAACATGTGACAGGCAAGATCATCTTAAGCTAATCTTGGCCCACCACACCTGGTCTGTGAATACAGAACATAATCCCTTATTCCTTTTTGGAGTCACTCAAGCTCTCTGGGCAGGGATTCAGGAAGATAACTCCGTGTCCTGTTGCTATTGTTCTTCCAAGTAGCTTTGGTAAGCTAGTGGATCACTCCTACCAATCCTTCTTAGGTCCAGAATAGGGAAGCATTTCAAGTTTTGGAAACAGACAAGTTGAAGGACATTCTGCCACCATAGAGATGGTAAGGGGTGTGTGTGTGACTGGCCCTGCTGAGCTTACATTCTTTCTGGTGTCATGTCATGCTATCCTCCTGGCTAATTGTTTTTTTAACTTTCACTTTGAAAAAAAAAATGAGATGAGTATTTTATGATGTGTTGATTTGGCAGAGCTGAGTTAATGTGACAAGTGAGAAGGCTTTATTTGGTTCTAGAAACTTTCTAAGAAAAGTGGCTAGCCATGTTACAAGTCAGACAGATGGGACTGTGTCCATTTAAGCACTGGGGAGCAATGGCTTGCAGTTTTCTGCTCACAATATGATTGTCCATCATATTTCCACTTCCCAACGTGAACCCGACACAGAAAGGCCAATTTGAGCAGGAAGACTGGTGGTGTTGAGCACAATCAAAAAAGATGGGTTTGCTGTCATGCAATGCTTGATTTGCTCTGCATTTCTAAATAGAGAGGTGACTCACTGGACTGTGCTCTCTTTTCTTTTGCATTTGGGGCACACACAGCAACGTGGAGTCACCGCTGATACATGAAGTTTTGGAACCACAGCAGAACAGTAGCAGTGCAGCAGGCAGCCTGGCTGGCTCCATCACGGCCTGTAAGAAGGTAACCCTTCCTCATGACACTTTCTTCCTGACAGTAGGAGAGCAGCTGAGCTTGGTCTTTCCAGCATGTTTCCTTATGTAGCAACAACTAGGGAAACGACCAAATTACCTGCATGTTGCTTTGCCAAGTGTGTCTTGATGACACTTTTTTAAATGTAATTCATAGAAATGACGCAATAACTGAACAATTCCCAAAGCCCTCACTTGAAAATGATAAGCCTCTATTGCTCAACCAGCCCAACCCCACCTGTTCTCCAGGACCTAAGCCCAAAGACAGGCACCAAAACTACACAGAGAAACCCTGTCTCGAAAAAACCAAAAATAATAGTAATAAAGAATAAACCTGTCTAACTAATTAAGGCCTTTTAGTAGGATGTATTATGATTTTTCCTGTCATAAATTATCTATAGGGAATTTGTGCTTTAAGTCCCAATTAGTGTAGGATAGTGAGATTCTACAACTGGAAATTATTTTGAACTTTATATAAGAGAAGTCAGCTGCAAGCCTTCACACCTTAGGTACATTTCCGAGTCTATAACTTCAAATCATGCAGTACTTACTAGATGCTACGTATTTCACAAAACCAGTGGATTTTCTATGCATTCACATTTCTAAAGCACATATATTCCTATTGGTGAGAGCCTATTTTGGTGTTTGAAAGTACTGAAGCCACAATACCTGGATCTGACAACCAGCTCCACATTCATTGTGAGTTGTGTGATTGGCCGAAAATGACTAGCTCTGGATGACTCAATTTCCTTATCTGAAAAATGAAGATAATGATATTACCTACCTCAACAGAGTGAGACAAGACCAGAACAAGGCAACAGATGTGAAGTGCTAAGAACCATGTCTGCCATATCATAAACACCCCCAAAGAAAGATTAACTACTACTAACATTATTAGACAGAATAATTTTGTCAAAGAGTGTACAGTCCCAGAAAAATAACTTAATAATGACAGGGTAATTCATGATGTTATCTTAGTTACAGCCGTTTCTATGGAGGAGAAGGTGGCCATGCTCCTTTTTGTTTCAAAAACTCATGTCTGGAAGCTACTGAACTGACACCTAGTAGAAGCAGGGTGTGTACTCAAAAACTTAAAAGCAGTCAGGGGTGATGAGGAGAGCCTGAGTAATACAGCAGTTTTAGGGCAATTGGCTATGTAGCAAGATCACACCTCAATTAAAACAAGTTAAACCCAAAACTCAGTTCTAAGATTTTTATCATCATATACATGTAATATTTATGTATATCATATGAACAAATATGCATGCATATACAGATAAGATTTAAAACGTTTAAATATAGCCTCATTCTACCATTGTTTCTGAACAATTGTTAATAGGTTTAGTCATATAAAACTACCTTTTGTTACAGACCCAAAGGGATCAAACTTAGTTAATTTCATGTAGTTCAACTTAGGTATATTCAGAAGCCTCTTAAATCTAGAAGGTAGATACAAAGACGGATCACAAACTGCCCTTAACAGAAACATTTGTGATCTAGTTTAATAGATAATTCTGTTTTCTCTTGTGGAAAGTAAGGCAAGAATTCACAAGTTAATTATAGTCATATCTCAAGACAGTCTAGAGTAGGTGAGAAACAAGTCCTCCTAACAAGCCTGTTTGTTTTCTAAGGAGAAACAGGAAGGGGGTGGATGCAGATAGGAGGGGAGGTTGGGAGGAACTGGGAGGAGTAGAGGGAGTGGAAACCATAATCAGGATATATTATGTGAGAGACAATCTATTTCAGTAAAAGAAACAGAAGAAGAATCAAGAGATAAGAGAGCACCCAGGAGGCAGCGGTTGCTACAGGGAAATGCATTTGCTTTAGGCCCTGTGCATGGTGAGCATCTGAATGGGTGAACAGAATATCCAATGGTCTGCTGCTAATTAGCCAAGACCTATATGTACTTCTAAGTTTAAAAATCTTCATAGTGTATCCTATTTATTTCAAGTATTTTCTATACTTACATTTACATGATTCTTCAATAGTAACTGTTTAGTCACAGTCACATACCTTTTGGAGTAGAATTGTTTGTGTTACCTTAAAAAAATACGCCAGAGGCTTTGGAGATACCTTACTGGATAGAGAGCTGTGGAGGCCCACACAGGTTCCTAGTGACATATGAGCTTGCTGCACCCATCAGGGCTGCATTATTGCTTGACCACGTGCATGGTTACAAGGCGATTGGAAGGGTTTGTACTTGGCTGTGCTAGGGGGAGGTCTTT
Organism: Peromyscus leucopus; assembly: GCF_004664715.2. NCBI lineage: Eukaryota > Metazoa > Chordata > Mammalia > Rodentia > Cricetidae > Peromyscus > Peromyscus leucopus. Next base: position 29,701,503 of record NC_051074.1, read on the forward strand.
GCTCCACCCCTTGGCATTCCTATAAATAACGCTTTAGAAGAGAGATTGGGGGCCAGTGGATAAGGACCCATGCCCACCTGAGGCTGTCCTGTGTTTCTATCTGTTTCTCTCTCCTCTATCCTTCTATCTAAATCTTTGTCCCTCTCTCCTCAAGAGTCCCTGGGGTCGAAATAAGTGTAGGAGCCAGTCTCCCACAAATGGCATCAAGGAATAGGAGCCCAGAGACTTGGCAAAAGGAGAAAGGGGGTGTCATGGGTGTGAAGCATGCCGAGATAAGGAATTGAAAAATGAAGGTGATGTATTTTATTCTTGGGTGTGAAGGTTAGGCAGTGGAATGCCAAAGTTGAAAAGTGAGGCTGCAGTGCAGATTTCTTTCTATCTGGGTTTCTTTATTTTTACCTCTTAATTTTTAAAATTAAGTAAAAAAATATAAGGCAAAATGTAGGAATAGAGTGTAGAAAAAATTTAGGATAAAAAGAAAAAACTTAGAAAAGTAGAATGTAGGAATATAGCATATAAGACAAGCAACAAGACAGAGACACTATGTTCTTGAATTTCCAACTATGGGACTGTGAGTGCAAAATCCTGGTGAAAAATCAGAGGAAAAAAAATCTATCGAAGAGGAGAAAAAAAACAGGGAGAAAAAGATTCCTGTGGGAAGTTTTTGGCCTGTGAACAGTTTAAGTCCCAAGCGGCAGGGGAAAGAATTTTCCCTGAGGTGGATTTAGGTAAAATAAAACTTTTCACTCTGCTGATCTGCTGATGCTGCCACTGTATGGAAACATCAAACCATCAGAATTAGTTTCCTCTTGGCCAGTAAAGCCAAAGTTTAGAGAATAAAAGTCTTAGAAAAACTTGATAATCTTTCTCTCAAAAACTGAAAGCTTTCTTGGGAAAAACTTAGCAATAGCTTTTCAGATCTTTTCTTTCTCAGATCTCTTTTTTTGTAATGTCAAAAATTTTACTCACCTTTGAAGTAACATCTATTAGCACAGGAGAATCACTTGTAATTGCTTTAGAAAACCCAGATTTCTTAGAATATGGCAAATCCTCTCTGCTAGCCTGTAAAAACAGCAGCCAGAAGTTCCCTGCAGTTAGAGCCTAGCAAGAAAGTGCAGGTAGAAAGTGGATCAGGGAAGGCCTCCCTCACAGCCTCAACAGAGGTGGTGCAGGACCTGGGGAGGGTCTATTGGCATGGAGAAAGCAGCCCGGGCTTTAAAAATCCTACCTGCAACGAGGAAGGCAGAGCTTGAGTTCCCAAAAATCTTTCTGAAAAAGCTTTGTTTCAAGTACTTTTATTTTCACTGACTTGGTAAAGGTGAAAAGCAAGCCCCGAATGTTTTTGCTTCTGGTACCAAAATGCCTGTTTGAAGTGCATGCAAACAGGCATTACCGGCTTTGGAAACAGTAGTAAGTAAACTATCTAATTGGAGAAATACACCTATCAATATCAGCTCAGGGAGAACAGAAATCTCCTGATCTCCCATGGTGAAAAAGCAAAAGCTTGATTAAAAAACCTCCTGTGCTAAAAGTAGAAACTTGACTTTAGCTGTGTATACAGAAATGGGAAGTGTGGCATACCCAAAAGGCAACCTGGGAAATGTAGTTTGAAAAGCAGTCTGAGAAACAGTACCTAATGGAACAGCATGACGATATACAGAAAGGCACTATGGGAAATGTAGGGTTTTTTTAGCTCAAAATGATGATACAGTCCCAAAACTCTGGTTTTTTTTCAGCTCAGAATGCAATTTCTTTTCAAAGCAATGTTAGAAAGCTTAATCTTACTTCCTGAGAACTAAGAGCAGGTGAACAGCTTGCCTCTCAGGAGATTACTAAAGTTCTAATACCATTTGTCAATAAGCTACTTTGAAATATTCTAGAAAACAAAGAAAAATGGTCCTTACACTGGAAAATTGCTTCAGGTGTAAAAAAAAAAACTTACGTGATTGAATTGTGCTTAAGATACAAGAGGGAAACACTGGCATCAGTAATCCTGATCATGGTAATCCTAAAGCAGCTTTAAAAAATTAAGAAGAGGGAATTTTACCCTATGTTACCCTCAGTTAAGTTTAAGAGCCACTGATAAATTAGGCTCTTTCTTCAAACTCTAAGAAAACTTACAAAATAATATCAAACCTCATTATAAACTCTGATTTGAGAAATGATTTGTGTACTTTCTGTCTTGTTAATAGTTCAGTTAAGAAACCTCTTCTAGTTGCTTGCTAATAGAGTTTGCTTTTGGATATAAGTTAGAAATCTTTTCTAGATGTTTGCTAAAGATTATAAAGTAGTTCTATAGAGTTTGCTTTTGAATATGTTAGTTCTGTTAAGAGATTCTTTCTAGATGTTTGCTATAGATGTTTGCTAATAGTTTCCTCTTGAATATAAGTTTGGTAAATAATTCCTCTAAGAAATCCTTTCTAGATATGTGCTAAAAGTTTATAAATAGAGTTTCCTTTTGAATATAGTTTATAATATAGTTCTATAGAGTTTCCTTTTTAATATAAAGTCTGTAAAATAATTCTATAGGGTTTCATTTTGAATGTAAGTTTGTAAAGAATATAAATAAGTATATGTTGAATGTGGGTTTGTGAACAGTGTAAATGTTGAATGTAAGTTCATACTAGAATTGTTTGCATTACTCCATCAATATCTGTCTAGTCTGGACAAACTAGATAAAATTAATTTTTAAAGGAATATATCTTATCTTCAGATATATTTGAATACTTTTTATGATAGCTTAAAATATAATTGTAAAACTTAGGGAAATATGTTTTAATTAGGGGAGCTTTTCTGTCTTCTTCCTAGATGTTTCCATTCCTTCTGTTTCTGTCTAGAAAGGGGTAGGCCTCCCACAAAGGGATAAGCTTCCCATAATCAAGTTAGTTTGTAAAAGTGTTTTTATAATTAGCATGGGTTTCTTTTTACTTGAGTGGATACTTTGAAGTGTTTTGAAATGACTGTTTTCTTCTGGGAATCAAAATAGTCTCTTGAAAGTTTTATTGAACATTTGTTAGGAGAGTTTCGATCCAGGAAAAGGGCTTGGTGCAGCTGAGACTTTTGTAACCACCATAGACCCATTTTAAAAAGGATATTCCATCTTTATTATCCTCTACTCCATTACTGGGAGGTGTGGCAACTATGGAGATTGCTGTAGGTGTTTGCAATCTCAGTAGGGACCAGGGATAGAGCTGAGTTACGCTTGGTACCCTCTCCTGCCAGAGGCTGGTAGCAGCCAAAGGTGGGTAACTTTCTTCTTGATAGCTTCCAAGTCAGTATGCTTGATGGAAATCATATTTCCATGATGGGTAAGGAAGATTAATCAAGGATGGTGACCTAAGACAGGCACAGTCTATCTGAGGGGTCTGGTGGGGGTGGGGCTTTGTTATATCCAGAAGGGGGAATTGTGGAGGTCCACAAAGGTTCCTAGTAAACATTGAGCTTACTTCACTCACCAGGGCTGCATTAGAGGATTGCTTAACCACGTGTGTGGTTACTAGGTGATTTGAAGGCTTTGCACTTGGCTGTGCTAGGGGAAGGTCTTTTGATCCACTCCTTGGAATTTCTATAAATAGCCCTTTAGAAGAGACAGTGGGGCCTGGGGGATAAGAGTCCAGGCCCTCCGAGGCTATTCTGTGTTTCTATCTGTTTCTCTCCCCTTTATCCTTCTATCTAAATATTTCTCACTTCTACCCTACTCAAGAGTTGCCTGGTCATAAATGTGGGAGCTAGTCTCCCACAGAGAGCTTGCTGTGAATATATGAGGACCTGAGTTTGGAGAAACATCAGAAATTCCAGATGCTGGAAGTTGTCATGCACCATACACAGCAGTGAACAACCAAAGAGAGCCTGTCTCAAACATGATAAAGGCAAGGACTTACACCCAAGCTTGTCCTCTGACCTCCACACTCACACCATGCTCTGACACACCTGCACTCACACCTGTGAACATACACACCAAAGTGACTCACAATGTCTAACTCTTCTGAGTACCCAGAACATGGACTCTTAGCAAGAATACATTGAGTGGTTCAATGCTTTTATTACCATTACTACCAGTTAATCTCAATGATCATTGATCATTTTTTTCAAATCTCATTAATCATAGATAAAGAGACTGGGGAAGTGAGCATCTCATGTTCATAAATGTGCATATACATTTATGCTAAATGGGGCCCAGGTCTGTAGCCCTGGGACTTAGAAGATAGAGGCAAGTATTCAAGGTCAGCTTTGATTACATACCTAATTATCCTGAACTACATAATGAGACATTGTTTCAAAGGTACACACAGGCATGCACACACACACGCACACACGCACACACGCACGCACCAAGTTCATCCCAAAGCAAGTCAAAAGAACAGACTAATTATATCTTGGAAGGAGCAAGGCCTGCTGTCCAGCTGAATCACCCACCAGTAAAAGTAAAAATAATGCAGGCAATCGGCATCTGCTGGTAATTTCCAAGCTTATCCAAGGTAATAGCCTCCACTACTTTTTCATCAAGCACACTTATCAGAACCAACATATTGCTAAGGTAGCTAGTGGAAGAAGTCAGGTAAGGATCAGAGGATCACAATAACCATCCACTGAAAAGCACCAAAGTGGTGATTTCTTTCATGTGTTGCACAAGGAATCTCTCAGGGCTTTGGAATCTGACCCATCTCCTCTGGTCGCTGGAAACCAGGGCTGGGAAAAGCCACTGCATTAAAAAAACAAAACAAAACAAAAAAAACACTCTGACAGACATATTCAAACGAGGAATGTTTCTGTTTGTATTTTCTACATTGGGAGGCTGCCTCTCCAAATTTTCAGATGACCACGTAGTCATGGCTTCAGAAACTGTCTGGAGCGTTCATGATAGGACCTTCTTGCTCTTAGAAGCATTCTGGTGTACAAAATAAGGTACATGGGCACGCTCTCTCTAAATGCAGGAATGTCCCTTCTCTTGTTTTCTTATCTGTGTGTTCACAGGTGTGTAGGTACATTTGTATGTGCAGGCATATTGATGTGTGCGCAGGTGTGTGTCTGTGGGTGGACAATCTCAGTTGTCCTTATTCAGACTCCATCCAACTTCATTTTGAGATAGGGTCTCTCACTGGCCTGGAAATAATCAAGGAGTCTAGTCTGGCCTGCCAGTGATCGTCAGAAATCGGCTTATCTCGCCCTCCCTAGCCCCAGCTCTGGTATTACAAGAAAATATTAGATTCCTGACTTGTTTTGGTTTTTAATTTTTTTTAATGTTCATGCAATACATTTTTATCATAATCTTCCACCTCCCCCAACTCCTCCTAGATTTCATTTTCAAATGTAGATTCTAGGCGGTGATCTCATACCTCCATCCTTACAAGGAAGGCATTTCAATGAGCATGCTCTCACCGAGTCCCTCTGCTTTTAAAAGCAAGGGAAATTACCAGATAATGTCATATAAGGTGCTAGTTACTGCATGGCCCAGTATAGTAGTGACAGAATCGCTGCTGCTGCTACAATCCCCCCTTCTATTAATTTACATTGATAATGAAGCTTTGGTGCCTGGATATGACCTTAGAGACTTACTCAGCAAAGCCCATTAGGCAGATCTGTCAGTCCATCCAAGTTGGAGTATGCGGTGTATAATATGCTTGCCACTCTAATGTAGTGACTGTGAAGATCTAGAATGAGTTTAAATGCTGAAAATGTGATTTTCAAAAATGTGTGTGTTCAATGTTGGAATCACACAGTGCTGCAGAAACCTGGGAAGGGTTTGGAGTGGGAGAAGGACCTGTCCTTCTCTCCCAGTGACCCTGGAACAGCTTCACTCCTAGTCACCGCCTAATGCTTGCTTCCCTTGCTGGAACTCCTAATATGACAAGTAGAGTCAGCTTCCTTAAGCTGATTTGTAAGGATTTTAGACTACTTAAGATACATTATTATAAGGTTTAATTTTATATTCATTGAACTTTAAGTGCAAAGTCTCTATTGTATCCTTATAAGATCAAAGTCTATTATCTCAAAGCAGTGGAATCAGGCAACTGTCTGCTTGTGGAATCTACCCACGTGCTTAAACTACATTTTCCAAGCACTGGAACAGCATCCCATGTTTTTCTTCTCAGTGTGTGATGTCAGGCCTGTGGGCATTTCATGCAGTATTCTTCTGTGTTGAATACTCTTACATTTTCTTCTCCCTTGGACACATTGTACTCCATCTTATAATCCCACAACAGTGGAGCATTCTCAGCCCTTGCTTCATTTCATGGACCAAAGATTTACCATTTTAGACAGAGTGGAACAAAGTCTCTAAATGTTATTGGCATGAAGAATGAATTTTTAGAGAAAATCAACACCCCAACTATCTTTCTCTTTTCATGTCATGTTAATTAATCCTCCATAAACTTGGACTTATCAAAGGCAGCAGACGGAGAATTCTCGGGTGCCCAGAGACAGTCTGATCTTCCTGTGACATCTGATCGCATTCTTTGAAGTTTCAAGCATTCTTTCCTGTGACTGACCCTTGAAGTGGCTTCAATGTGCCTCAGATATATCTGAGGAGTGACAGACTAGATGCCTTTTGATGTTTCATTTCATTCTTTAAAATACCCTGTCACATAAACTCAGATCTTTTTGAGAACATGCAATTAACAAGAGAATTCAATTAGTATGTGGAGGCAAGACATCAACACATTCTAATCCATATCTCTAAAGGGAGAAATGCTTGGAACAAAAACTTACCCAAGAAGCTAAGTGGTTTTACTGAGGTGAACAGTTACATAGAAACATCATGGAGAATGGTTATGGTGTTCTGTACTAGTAATGACTCGTTCCATTCAGAGAGGAAAGACCTAGAGAATGAGAGGATATGTAAAACAAGAAACAATAGGCTGCATCTAAAGAAGAAAGTGTCTCCCTGTGCTCTGTAAAGCACACGGGTGTCTCAGCATGGTCTCTGTGATCCTGCAGCACACTAGTTGTCTCCAGGCCCAGGATCAGATACAAAAGAATGGCCTTGTCACTTTTTAAGAAATGGATCGATGCTCTCTTGTATATCCGTTCTAGAGCAAAAGGGTGGGGGCCAGGGTGATGGAGATATGGCTCAGTAGCTAAGAGTACTGTATGCTTTTCCAGAGGATCTGAATTCAACTCCCACCACATACACGGTGGTTCAAAAACCATCTGTAACTCCAGTTCTAGAGGACCCGATGCCTTCTTTCGGTCCCTTCCAGCATTGCAAGCACATGGTGTACAGACATGCACATGCAAAACACTAATACACACAAAAATAAAATAAAATAAAATAAAATAAAATAAAATAAAATAAAATAAAATAAAAAATGGAAAGTTTTTTAAAGAAAGGAAATAGAAAGTTATCATATTAAAATGATGTTTAAAGAGGGTTAAGCTAGAAAGTCAAAGGTAAGTTTTTGGATCCAAACATGCCTAGACTCTGGGATGCTAGGAAGGGCCATTTCATTGGCTAGGATAAATGGGAAGAGGAGAAGTGCCTATGTGGAAGCAGTGGGAAGAGAGAAGAGAGAACCAGGGTGAGACATGTATGAAAGTCAAGGTTGGTAAAACTGCGTATCAGTGAAGGTCACACAGAAGATGACCTCTGAGCATTTAGGCCAAAACATCTGGAGTGGTGATCAAGTTGAGACCCTCCAGAGGGGCGTGGAAGGCCCTGAGGAAAAGGAAAAGGTAACCATGAGTACAGAATCTAGAGCGTACACCATGATTGCCTCTGAGAGCAATGTCACTGACCACTAAGGAAACTTCTGCACATTCCGAGACACTTCGTATGGAGGAGCCTCCAGGGTTGTGCTGAGGACAAAATGCAAATAGTGAAGGCTTCCAGCAGGGACTCATTTCCTCTGCTGTCAGTAAAAGCAGGTCAGGGTGCTAAATGTCTTCTCTTGTCATTGGGGCGGTCAAGTTCACCCTGAACCAGAGAGGCTGCCTGTGCCCCACCACCATTTTATGCTTTGGAAAAAATGTTAACATTGTGACCTTTTGTGGGACAGTTTATCTAAAGCTATCAGTTGCGGCTTGATTTTCAACATGAATATGATTTCTGTCTGCATTCCAAAAGTTGGTATAATGAGGACTTTTTTTTATGAACCCTCCCCTCTTTCCTCCAATAATTTTGCTATCCAGTGACTGAAGGTCAACATGCCAGTCTGCTATATTTGAACAGGCCCACAAGGATCTTGCAGAACTTTTTCTTTCTTTCAAACCAAAAAAAAGTAGGACTCTGAAAACCCAAAATAGCTTAGAATATTTTGTGAAAATTGAGCAATACTATGCTTTTGGAATTAAGTCTTTCCTTCTGAGTACTTGCAATTACCATAAACTTTCTTTAAACTGTAAACTAAATATAGCTATCCAGGAATGGGTCTTGAGTTTTGAAAACACAATCTGTCATTTGAAGTTCTCTTTCTCTCTTGGGGTACTTGAGAAAGACTTCCCACCCTGCTCACTGTCAGCAGCAAGCATCAGAGGCTGTTTCCTTTTCTCTCAGTCCTGTATGTAAAAACTCTTTCACTTTAGAAACCTACAGTGGGCTCTCCTTTCTCCCCAGAAAGCCCTGGCAGCATACATCTTTTCTCATTTCCTACCAGGATTATTCTCTTGCACACAATGCCTAGTCTTCCATTCTGCCAATTACAAAGAAGAAAGAAGGATATAATTGATGTACTGAGTGCACCTTTGGCTCAGACATCTCTCTGAGAGAGCCTATTCATTAGTGTCCCCACACTGACTAGGCTCTTTTCTCCCTTTCATGGAATTGACCCACCCCGGAAGATCTACTCCATGGCTCATACGCTCCCAGAAAAAGAACTTCCATGAGCAAATATGTTTTTAAAGTTACATGTCTACTTCAATGCTTCCAACAAAGCTTTTTGTTTCCAATGGTTTCTTCTGGAGAAGAAATGTATTTGAGGAAAGAGAATTACCACTTTCTTTTAGTTGTCAGGGGCCAAAAAGTATTTAATAATGAAGTGATACATCATTATTAAAGTCATGTCCTTTTGTCCAGTGTTAAATTCTGTACTGCAAACCTACACAAAAGAATTTAAAATCAATAGTAGCTTTTGATGCATTTTATAAATATATATCCTTCATAAGTGATTTTTCATATATTTTGCATAGCTTAACATTAAAATAATATTTCCTTTCACTGATCTTACAAATGTACAGTGATACATTGGTTCCACACAGCCATTATTTAGCAATCAATCAACTTTCTTCTATTTATAAATCTAACTTGATTGTGTTCAAGCCATTGCTGACGATTCATAAATTAGGCTCTATTTCCGTTTCCTGAGTATGTCTGCTTCTGTTGTGCCCTCACCTCATACTCTACACTCAAACCTGGTTACACTCATACGAAAAAAGCTCTGATCAACTTTGAAAGAATTTTTTTTTTTCTGGGCAGCTGACATCTCTGGGATGTGACAGAAGTAGATACTTCTTTCTGTCTGTATCAGACACTTCTGATACTTCTTCACTGGTCCCAAGCATTGCTCAAGCTCTGGATTGTCATTGTCCTCTTATCCATTCCTCAGAACAGCAGTGAGATGCATTGTAGCTTGTGGGATGTGTGTAACTGTGGAATACAAGTAAACATCAAGACATCCGGGAAAACTGAAAGTGCATTGTTCACTGCTTGCCACCTGAGCGTGCATACTGGCCCAAGTTAGCATACAAAGTGGCTAAGCAATGTACATGGAGTAATAGTTCCGTCCCCTTTTCCTATGAAGCATTTCCATTTTACACTCAGATACATTTTGTACATCAGTATTATACTTATTTACCAGCAACAAGCTTAATTAAACCGTGTACTGCTGCTAAAAGCATTCCATAAGTAAGGACTCACTTGCTATAAAAAAAAATAATAATAATTTAGCTGAGGCTAACCTCCAGTCTGTTAGCCATGCTGCACGATTATCTGAAGCTACTGAAGCCCTTACCATTCCCCATTTACAGCAAGGGGCAGAATGCATTGCAATCCCACACCCAACCCTTTCTTCCCCAGACTTCCCCACCAATGGCACCTTTCATCTGGTGTTTGCTAGGCTGTGATTCCTCCTTGATGACGAGAATTTGTTTTATCCTAAACACTAAAAGGATCCCTTTACTTGGCTGTCCCTTTCTAATAATCAATTAGAACATTTTGAGTCTTAGTAGGTATCAGTAGCACAATTCAAGGATCTTTTACATCCAACCAAAATGAATTATGAGGTATATCCTATGAATAATCATTACTCATATACTAGAATCCAGTTCTCTCTTGTAAAAGGAGACTAACACACAAGAACCCACTCATCCAGTTAAATTATCATTGAAAGGAAAATGCTACCTTGACATTTGGTTAAACCCAATATGAAAGGTTATTCAATGCCACCTTTGCTTCTTTTTTTTTTTTTTTTTTTTTTCTTCGAGACAGGGTTTCTCTGTGTAGCTTTGCGCCTTTCCTGGAACTCGCTTGGTAGCCCAGGCTGGCCTTGAACTCACAGAGATCCGCCTGGCTCTGCCTCCCGAGTGCTGGGATTAAAGGCGTGCGCCACCACTACCCGGCTGCCACCTTCCCTTCTATACAAGACTTTTATTGGTGTCATTGTTTCTGCTCAGTAGTTTGGTATGCTTTAAATAGACTTTGTGCAATTTCCTCCTTGAAACAGTGGAAAGGTATTTTATCCAAGAGTAGAATACAGAAGACTCCAAAAGGAAAGTCGGCAAAGCCATAGATTAAATCAACAGGAACTTAAATGTATGAAATTGAGCAAAATCCTCTGTATTCTAGACGTGTGTGTGTGTGTGTGTGTGTGTGTGTGTGTGTGTGTGTACATGTGTGTATATGTGTGCTAGACTTTTAAGCTATTATAAACTTAATTCAATAAACAGTTAATCCATTGACCAAACATTCCAAAATTATAATAAAGGAATTTGAGAAAAAAATCTTAGTATGCTTCCATAAATTGAAAATTCATGGTCCCATTTTAGCCACAGATGTCTTCTTATTAAAAGATTCTTTTCCTGCTCCTAGGAAATTTCATTTCCATCAACTCTCTCCCCTGGCCATTATGGGCTCTTTTCTGTCTTTCAAATGTATACTCCTGCTTTGAGCCTCTGTTTATGCTCTTGACCTCTGGCTGGGCCCCTGCTCTTTCCTTGGATGGGAGTGTGACTGATACCTTGCTTTATTCAGATCGCAGTTCCATGTTATCTTTACAGCCTTCAGAAATCTTTTATCACAGTGTTAGAGAAGCCTGCCAAGATACGCTTTCCAAAATAGCATCTTACTTCTTTAAGCCTTCATCTGGCATAGATCTTTCCTATAGTTTTCATTATCTGACATATATGTTTATTAATTACTCCTTTGATTGTGGTCCTGCCACAGTAGAACAAAACAAGACTCTACATGTATTTCTAGTCTTGTTTTGCCCACTGATTCCCCAGTTAACAATGCCCAGTGGGAAAACAGCAAGAGCATAACAAGTAGATGAGTAGATAAAAGTGAGTAAGAAAACTAGCATAAATGGCATATCCTTCTCATAATGACATTGAAAAGCTTTTCATATGTATATACATATATTTACATATGTGTACATACTACATTCTGATTATTCTCCCGCTATTTCTTATCCATCTTCCAGCCTTATTAACCACTCCCTCTCCTTAAAAGTCCTTTCCCCAAATTCCTGCCCTTTTGCTTTGTGCCTTACTTGATCAGAGTCATAGCATTAGGGCTATCTATTGAAGCCTGGTGGTTTCACCAGTGGGTATACAAGTGAAGGCAATGATTTCCCCTCTTCCTTTATCAGTAGCCAATACCTCAGTGGTGAGGGTAGAGTCCCATGAGTCTCTCACTCACCCATGCCTGACTGTTGACACACCCATTCTTGTGCAGATCCAGTACAAACAACAGGAGCTCCTTCCTGTGAATTCATGATTATAATGGGTGTGTCATGTCCAGAAAATGGTATTCTGCAGCCTATCCCTGTATATGCTGGCTCTTAACATCCTTTCTGTCACATATTCTTGATGGTACCCTGAAATGAGGGTGGATGGTATAACTGTCTTGTTTAGAGCTGGATAATTAATCTTCTCTTGTTCTCAGCACCTTGAGTGGTCATTCACCACCATTCACTGAAAAGAGAAACTATTCTGATTGAGGCTGGGAGTGGCATTTATGGGTAAGAATATAAATACTGGGCCAGTGAGAGTGCACAATGTGTAGGTAAGTCATTGCTAAGCATGATGACTTGAATTTCATCTCTGGAACCATATGGTGGAAGAAGAAAAGTAATTCGATCAAGTTGTCCTCTGCCCATAACAACCCCCCCACACAATACACTTATGCACAGGTACATGCACACACACATTAAACAAATAAATGTTAAAAATAATTATTTAGGGTCTGGAGAGGTGGTTCAGAGGATAAGAACACTGACTGCTCTTCCAGAGGTCCTGATTCAATTCCCAGCAATCACATGGTGCCTCACAACCATCTGTAATGAGATCTGGTGCCCTCTTCTGGTGTGCAGTCATGCATGTATACATAATAAATAAATAAATCTTTAAAAAAATAATTATTTAGAAGACAGGTTGACATTATTTCAAGAAGATTCATCTCCCTTCTAGGGCCTATGACCTCCCACAGAACAAAATCTTTGGCCATTATACCTGGTTTGGACAGTATCATAAGGTCTTGAGTCCACTCAGAATGGTTGCTTACTCCTATAATGATTGTGCCACTATTGCACAAGTGTGCACATCTTACACTGCAGACTGGTATTGTGATTTGTATGGAGGTTTCAGAGATGGCTATGTAAGACCACTGATGCCTTTTCTCCCTTAGAAGCTTGCACAGTGATTTCCAGCACCATGAAAGCTAGGGAGGAAGTTTCCAGTTCAGACCCATCTTAACCTCTCTATAACTTATGATCAGAGTACATGGTATCTTCAGCAATATGGTCTTATCATCCAGTTCTGGTGGACATCTAAGAAGAATGGCAGGAGCCTGTATTATTTTAAAGGACCTCTGGATCTTCCTTAATGAAAGACTTACAGAAGAATGTGATATCTCACACCTGGCACTGAGATTTTTGTTTAAACACCCATAGCTTTTATGGAGCTCAAGTTAAAAAATTAGTTTCAAAACAAAATTTTTATAAGGAAATAAGTCACTTAAAACTAAGAGAAATATCATAATGTAATACTACTATGCACCTGTTGTAACTGATAAGTTTAAAAATAAAGCCTGATAATACCAAGTACTAGCATAAACTTGGAGCAACTTGCATTTTGCCATTTTGCTAATGGAAATTGAAATCGGTAAGTTTATATAAAGGCTCATTAGAACCACGTAAACTTGCCTTAATACTTAATAATGCTCATTTCTATGTGTTCATCCAGAATGCCTCCCCCACAAAAAACTTAAACCAAACAAAAACGCATGCAAATATCTACAATAGCTTTATTTCTAACCATCCAAAGACATAAACAAACCAAATGTCTTTCTAGTTGTAAAAATAAAAATTCTCTGTATACCCAGAAACAAATAAAGCAAATCAATCAATGCAGATAACAGCAAAATGAACTTCAGATTCATTGTGCCAAGTGAAGAGAACTTGTCTCAGCAAAGTCTCTAAACTACAAGATGCATATGACATTCTGGAATAGACAAGATCCTAGAGGTGGAAATAAGATGAAACCCCAAAGGCAGAGTCTGGGTAGATGTGTATGATTTCAGGATTTGGAGCATAGGTACTCGCACTGGGATTTAAAGCACATTTTTGCATCTTGGTTTCAGTAAATTACATAGATCTGAGAGGTAAGGGCGATAGAAGGAGAAAAAGCAATTACAACCTGACTTGTTAGGATTCTATGGGTTCCTGACTTTCCCTGCCATGTAACATTCCTGTCTTAGAACATTCAGGTGTCACAGATGTGTTAATATACATTAGTAATGTTACTCAAGTCCAGGATGTTGAAAAATCCATGATGCAGTTGGCTCAGGGTCTTATGAAGCCTATTTCTTATCAAGGACAAAGTGATATGTACACTATGAAGGATGGAAGGATTATGGAGCCCCTTTAGTAAAGACACTGATCCTTTTGGTAAGGATGGAGCCCAGCTCAGCCATCACTCCCTGGAGCCCCGCCTCTTAATGGCAACACATTGGGGATTGGGTTCCAATATATGAGTTTAGAGTGGTTCTCAACCCCAGAAGGGTCACATATAAGATATTCTGTATGTCAGATATGTACATTACTATTCAAAACAGTAGCAAAATTATAGTTACAAAGTAGCCACAAAATTATTTTATGGTTGTGGGTCACCACAATGTGAGGAACTGTATTAAAAGGTCTCACATTAGGAAAATTGAGAACCACTAATTTAGAGAAATGCAACATTCAGATCAAAGCAACACTCATCCCTTTTGTTCCCTATCATAGCATTGTGTGGATTTCTCCATCTTATGAACCATTCTTTGCAATTATGTATTCCAATACTCTTTTGTTTATTATTTTATCTCTGTAAATATGAAGATCAATTCCATACTATGCACAATATGTTACCCAGAAAGCAAACCATATCATGCACATTAGAAGCTTTGCTAATGTTTAATGTATGAAAGAAAAAATAAACTTTGGTGAGAAGACTGTGAGAATAGAAATAGGTAAAGAGGTGTTTCAGTTGGCACAGAATGAGCAAGCCAACATAACTGGGAGAGGTACCATCACTTCTGGACCAGAAGTCAAATTTCCTTTAAGAGTTTCAACTGGTAAAAGAGGGAGTTTGTATTTAGACACAAAGAGTCCAAGATGACCACAGCAGATCCAAGTGTAACAACTACCCATTAGAAATGTGAAAAGTAGGCTCCTAGGAAAGGCCAAAGCTGAAGCAAGAGATAGGAGCTTGTCATTCCTCCGGGTGAAAATTAAAGCTCTGTGAGGCCCTGGGCTCTGCAAGGAGAATGATTGATGGGAGAGGAAAGAGCAGTATTCCTGAAAGAAGTCCTTATGAAAAAAGCAGGGAAAGCCGATCTGAAGAGGCAATCCTCCCCAGCATCTCTGGACAACTCAAATTCATCTTCTAACACACTCATCAAGTACTAGAGCTTTTGTTACCTCTTGACCCCAGGCAAAGCTAACCACTTTGTTCTTGGAATATTTGCCTCGGATTACCATTAGTCAAAGCACCTCCTTTCCTTCATCACATTCCTGGGAGTACTTTCCAAACATTGAGTTGGTGTTTTGTGCCTATTCTTTTACTTTATTTCGCCACACAGTCTTACCTTGACTAGGCTTGCCTTGCAACTCTGATCATCCTGCCTCCCTCTCCCTAGTGCTGAGAATGCAGTGTATGACTCCATATCAGGCTTGGTCATCGTTATTTCCCCAAATGAACTCAATGAACATTTGTTAACCAACTGCCAGTTAGAGAGAGTAGAGAAAGAAGATGAAAATAAGAATGGCATGTCACAAACAAAGGAAGAGAGCTTGTCAGACACTGGAAATATAAAGAAACTGCTAAGATACCCTCTAAATTCCATGGCCTCCTTTTACTAATAGAAAGCATGCATCAATCAATTGCCTATTGTGTTGGGTGATCATGGTTTTGTAAATATCTTATTTGGTCCCCAGAACAACTTTTTCAAGTGGCATTTTTATCCTGGAGTGACTGATGCAAGAACTAAACCACAGAAGTCCATTAAATTGTCTAAATATATTAAGTGTGTGAGATGAGGTGGTAGAGTTTTCTGTCCTTCCTCCAGATCTTAGAAGCTAGAAGTAAGTCTCTTCTCCAATCTAAGACACCAACCAAAAGGGCAGGCATTGTTCTGTAACAATAGGACTGGGTTTAATTTGTAAGAGCCAATTCTTTCCTCTCTGTCTTGTACCCAAACTGTGGTGTCTTGGGGCTGTCTGTTGAAATGAAAGCAGCTGCACTGTGGAGCAGAGGGATCTTTCCTCCTTATTCAGGACACTCTTGAAATTTCCAGGCGAATTACACCATTACCACTTCAAAACTCGGGAATGCACAGCACACAGCACGTTCATTATTAGCACTCCATCTGAAATAAGCAAGGCTGGAACTAAAAATAGCAGATAACTAAATGAGCCGTGGAGAACCTGGTGAGCATCTCTCTTTTCCCACTCAAAAATGACTCCCTCAGCAGGAAGCTATATTCATAAAGCTTCAAAAATATTAAATGCTCAAGCACATACTTTATTTTTCTTCAAGCGCTCCTTCTAGTCCTTTGTCCAACCATTAGACAAAAAAAGCAGGTTAAAATTGCTTAACACACTAGGCTAGATAGCTCACTGAAGCTAGTATCTTTATTTTCTTTCCTTGTTCCCTTATCAGACTCATTTTAAGGAAAAAATTTTATATTTTATGTATGTGGGTATGTGCCTGACTGTGTGTATGGTGCACCATGTATGTGTGGGCTCCTGTAGAGGTCAGAAGAGGATGCTGGGTTCCCTAGAACTGTAGTTACAGACCATTGTGAGCCACTCAATAATGGGTCCTGGGAAATGAACCTAGGTCCTCTGAAAGAGCAGCAAGTGTTCTTAGCCTCAAACCCACCTCTTCAGCTCCCTCTCCCCCCACCCCCACTTTTTGATACAAGGTTTCTTTGTGTAGCCCTGGCTGTGCTGGAACTCATTCTGTAGACCAGGCTGGCCTTTAACTCAGAGATTCACCCTCCTCTGCCTCTGCTGGGATTAAAGGTGTGCATCACCACCATCATGTTGGACTACTAAAATATATGGGAAAAGAGTTAGGAGTGTGAAAGGGATGGTTACACGATACTTTGTCCAAGCGTGGTGTTTACCTCACTCAGATAGCCTGATACAATGGTTTTACCCATGGAAACGGGGGCCGGAAGCTAGGAGGGCACAGGGGTTAGCTGACAGAGACTCAGAACTGGAACACAACTTTGTAATCACCCAAAGTCAAGTCTTTAAATTAGGACATATAACCCAAATGTAAGATGCATGAGATATCACTAACGCACAAAGATTATGGCTTGAGTCAAGGCCTTGATATCTGACAGACTGGCTGTAATGCTGCTTCTATGCAAAATAAACAAAGTATTGGCCCCTGTGGTCAAGGGCAAAGAAGATAACAACATTTAAAGGATGGTTACCGCTGGCTGGGTACTTATATGTCAGGAGCTGTTTCATGCCATGTACGTATGCTAGCTTTCACATTGTATCCTAAGTCTAGAGGTTTCATTCAAATAATATGAGATGCTTTAGTTCAGAGTTCCCAATGTAGTATTATTTTGTTAATTATTAATATTAATATAAGTAATTCTAATCAGGATAGGCAAATGGCTCAGTGATTAAAAGGCTTGGCACACAATCATAAGTACTGAAGTTCAGATGCCCAGCACCTGTGTAAATGGTAGGGGTGTGGGGCAGCCTGTAACTCCAGCTTCACAGATGGAAACAGAATGTCCCCAGGAAAGCTGGCTAGTGAGACTAGCCATAGTCATGATCTCTGGGTTTGACTGAGAGACTCTGCCTCAATGAAGAGTGGAAGGGTAATCAAGAATGATCCCTGACATCCATCTTGGGCCTCCATATTTATAAGCAACCATGTGCACAGGTACACACACAGGCATGCCAACACACATGTAAAAATGCATACATAAATAAACATTAAAAAATGAAGAAAGAAGGAAAAGAAAGAAGAAAGAAAGAAAAAGGAAAAAAGAAAGAATCAATTACTAAGCACAAGTAACTGTCTAGCATCATATCAGACAACCCCTTCCTCAGATGTAGGAACTCCAAGGTAGCAGGTGGCCAAATGGCAGGCTGACTTTTGTCACTTCCCATCCACCATTAAGAAAGTGTGGCAACTTTGCCCACCCTGAAAGGGCCAAGGGAACTGCAATTCAACTACTCCCTCCTCCTCAGGCAGACCTAATTGAAAGATCAGTCAAAGGCTGATGTGACAGCTGAAACATTTTGTTGGGACCACAACATTATAAGCCTTTTGTGAATCAGTCCACAGTCTAAAAGAATGAGCTCTGAAATGATGAAGAGCTGATTCCGGTCAGAATGTTTGTTGGGCTGCATGGTAAAACAGGATTAGCCAGGGTGTTCATCTGGTGCCTGTAGTTTAAGCTCTGATGTTCCTCGGATGCAGAATTAATGAGGTTTTTGTTTCAGTGATGGCCTTCCAAATCCTGAAGATCAAAGAAAGGCCAGGGACAAGCACATGGCACCAGTTGTTTAATGATAACTCAAGTAGGCTTCAAACCATGCCGCCTTTGAGATATTACAATATCATATCATCACTAAGTGGATTAATTCAGTTAAATCATTTACACTACAAAAGTTTCTCCTTCTTAAAGAAAAATGTTACCCAGGAATTTTAATGAGGAAAATCTGATCTTAAATGAAAGTACATAAAACGCACTTTTACTTAGAAAAATTGGACAATTAGAGATGTTTCAGAAGCACTCTAGATCAGACTATTTGGGAAGCATGGAAGACAGCTATGTTCAGAAAATTGACAAATAGAATTGACCTTGGTGCCCTCAAGACTAAATCCAAGGTCAAGTCTGAACCACGGGGAGCCGAAACACCACACCCCCAAACCATCTGAGCTTCTAGGTCTTTATCATCAAAATCATAAATTCTGCAAAGACCTTTGTCTATGAAGTAGTAACATTGCAACAATTATTAGGTGAGTTTTAATAGCTTGAGTCGTAGAATTTTCTAACCCTGCAGACAATACTGGCCGTCACTATCAATACTACAGAATTCACAAGACAAATTACATCTCAGTCCAGAATATTTATGAAAGAAAATTTGCCTTCAATATCTGAAGTCGTTTCCTTTTCGTGATTTTAGGTAAATGTATTCCAAATTTCTATCACTGTTTATAGTTCCCTTCAAATCATAACCAAACCATGTTCTGAAAGAATAACTCACCTCTTGAATGGCTCACACACAGCTCCTCAGCGGACCCCTCCCTGCTCCCCCCACAGCTCCTCAGTGGACCCCTCCCTGCCCCCCCACAGCTCCTCAGTGGACCCCTCCCTGCTACCCCACAGCTCCTCAGTGGACCCCTCCCTATTCCCCCCACAGCTCCTCAGTGGACCCCTCCCTGTTCCCCCCCCACCAGCTCCATAGTGGACCCCCTCCATGTTTCCACCATGTGCTTTTTTGATACCTTCTCATCGATGTAGAAGCTGAAAATCATTGTTTACATCACTTAGTCCAACTTGTCCTGTTATTAATGGCTAAACTCACATTCTAAACAAGGTTTGCAAACTCTGTTCTATCAGGAAATAGAAATGAATTCCAGTTTTATGCAAAGGGATGGATTCAGAGATTTAGAGGCCCTTTCTGCTTTATATGTGAAGTTAATCAATGTTCTTGACTTTTTTAAATAAATAAAAAAAATATGATCAAAAGAACTTAAAGTTCTTTCGGTATCTACAATAGTTTAGGTTTATTTTATCTATTTATGTCAGAGTTTTCATCTTACTTTGTTGTGTTTCCTTGGTGTGTGTGTGTGTGTGTGTGTGTGTGTGTGTGTGTGTGTGTGTTGCACATGTGTGTGTGTGCAGGTCCCCATGCACACATATGCATGGAGGCCAGAAGATAACGCCAAGAGTCCTTCCTCAGGTTTCCCCCTTGAGACAGCCTTGCTTTTCTACGAGTTCTGGGGATGAAACTCGGATCCCCATGCTTGGATAGCAAGCACATTCCCGACAGCTGTTTTTCTAGAACCTTCTTCCTTATGTCTAACATGACTATTTATAAAATGTTAAATACTTGCTAACATATTCATTAATGAAATACATGCGATTTCCAAAACATAATAAAACTTTGAGCCAAGGAGAAGATGAGTTTATTGCGACTGTTTGCAAATCTCTTCAACTTCTGACTTAAGAGACAACTGGTCTCTTCTTAGTGCTTCTGCATTCAATCCTCTGGGCCGCCACTGGTCACACTGTTTCTAGAAAGGTAACTGAATACTCAGAGATAATGGGCATTAAAACATCAAATGCTGTTTTGCTGTTAGGAAGATCTCTCTAAGAGGAGTGAGAAGCCAGCCCCACTGCCAAGTTTAGTCGGCAGGAATAGCACCAAGTTGATTGTTCAGTCACCTGTTCACATACAAATTGTTTGTGCTATTTCAAAAGAAAGATGGAGGTTTGTCATCCTTAGGTAACAGTATTGAAAGGGAAGATGTGCCCAAGACAGGTCACACATCTGAGGCAAAAATGCTGTAAAAAAGAGTTTCTGAATTTGTGTTCACTCTATTCTAAAACAAAATTACCATATTTCTGCTTTTATAGGATAAAAGAGAAAATATTTTGTTGTGATTAAATTCAAATTCTAATTTAGAGGTATTAACTGAATTAGTCAAATCTATTACATTGCTTAAGGGAAGGTTGTAATCACAAATTAACAGATATTCACCTTAAAAGAGAACCATAATAACATTGGAAGTCATATTCAAAATCGAATCATTTAGTTACTTAAGAAATTATATCTTCAAAATATTTGTCCTTGAAAGATTCTTTTTGTCTTTGATTTGAAACCTAAGGCCCCAAACTGCATTTATAAATGACATCTGGCTTTGCTGATATGTGTGTTGAATTTCTTTTTATTTTGTCATACTATTGCTATGTGGAAGAATGGTTTTACTAATGGAACTGTATAGTTCTAAAAGATTTGAGCTGTTTTTCATACCTATGTTAGCAAAATCAAAGGAATAAAGAATAGGCAATGCACCAAAAGTGAAAACATGATTTTTTTTAAATCAAAAGTATCCAAATTTGCATGAGAACCATTAACTATAGATGAAACTTCTGTGCGCACGGACAGCTAGTCATCACCCCAAAACAGTCACTAAGTTACAAGCTATGTAAAAGTCAAGCACACATTAGTGTTTAGGGTGTTAGATTTGATGAACAAAAAGGAGCATCAATACCAACAGCAAGCTAGCTCACGGCAGAATGCTTTATACTTTCTAATGCTGCGGTAATCCAGCACGTTTCTCCCTCCTCTTCTTCTTACCCAGCTGCTGGGAGGAAAGGTGGGGGAGGGGGGGAGAAAAAACACCTACAGGTTTGTCAGTAGAAAGCTGCTCGTCTAGCTAGAAAGCCAGCTGATCAACACTGAAAGGCTTCTCTGTGTTCCCCCAGGTTCTTCGCAGCAACAGCCTGCTGGAGTCCACGGACTACTGGTTGCAGAACCAGAGGACTCCTTGCCAGATTGGGTTTGTGGACGAGGAGTCTGAAAACTGTGCTTCGGTAAGTGTGCGGCCCTCTGGGGGGATACAGTCTGATAACGTGGGAAACTGGGCCAAGCACCTAAGACAAACTTCACAGTATGCAATAACTTCTTAAATACAAGGCTGGGAAAGGATCCTTTTGAAAATATGTGAGTAGCTGAGGAGGACACACAGCTAGTGTGTCTACATCGATGCTTCATTTAAATAGAAGAACTAATGCAATCATTCCCATGGAAAGGGAAAAACAACAACAACAAAATGCATTCTGAAAAAAATGACCCAGGCACAGATCCAGAAATAGAATTGTAGTAGAGGAAGAAAAATTGAAAATCTGAACAGCTCTCTTGGATTCCTTCCAATATGTTTTATAATTCCTGTTAGGTGTTTTCTGATATGAAAACTGGGCAAGAATTTTCTAGCATTCTTTGAGTTACAGCTATAATTTGAAATCCCCCTCAACCTAAGAAAGAAAAAAAAGACAGGAATTTTAATGTACTGAGCTGTACTGTACTGCATGAAAAGCCTCTGTGAGGCAAGACTGGTTGTTACAGATAAACTATATAATTCTTAGGGCTTAGAGTGTGGGTACACATTGTGGGTGTTTGGAGTGATCCTTTCTAAGCATTGAATCCTGCATCGTGATTGAAATCACCTAGCTCTTACAGGGTCATGAGTACACAGACTGAGGAGCTTTTGCAAAGGAGCCAAAAATGTAATGATGTATTTCTTCTCCAGACTGAATTGAGAGCACCACCTCTGAGCTATTCCTGGAGGTATGTTCTGTGCCGGAATATCTGTTTGAAAAGAAAAAAAAAACACACACACAGAGAAGGATGAAAATGGCCTGGGATGCGTTTTGATATGTACTGAGCAGAGCAGACCTGGCAGACAGAGGGAGAGGCTTTCCATAATGGCGTCTTGTGGCCCTCCTGGCAGAGACCGCCCCAACATGCTCAAGTTACTCTCTGTTTTGGAAAGGGGAGCAGGACACAAAGTCCCACCCCTAACCAAGAAGTTATTCTCAATAGATACCTGCTGGAGAAGAGAAAATCAGTTTTCTCCACTGTATACCAATAACACTCCTCTGAAGGCCCCATACCCACCAGTAGCTGGCCAACACAACATGGACTCCATGGGAGGGGGTGCCTATTGTTTTGTTATTTTTGCCTTATTCCTCTTTTGTTTGTTTTGATTTTCCGATTTTTGGTTGTGCCTGAGAGAGACAGAGAGACAGAGACAGAAGGAGAAAGAGAATGGGGGAGAACAGGAGTTGAGTGGTGGGGATATGGAGAATCAGGGAGGAATTGAGGAGAAGAGAAATGATAAAAAATACATTGTATGAGAAAATGAATCAGGAAAGAAAAATGGTTTTAAAAAGAGTAACTCTTTTTTGAGTAAAAACTTCAGTATTCAGCTTTTAGTATCTGTGTGTGGTGTGCATGGATGGGTAGATGATGTGTATGGGGAATGGTGTGTGTGCATGTGTGTGTGTGTGTTGTGTATCTGTGTGTGTTGTATCATAAGGTGTGTGTAGTGTCTATCTATGTGTGTCTGTGTGTATTGTATGGTTTTGGTTTTGGTTTGTTTGTTTGTTTTTTTGGTTTTTCGAGACAGGGTTTCTCTGTATAGATTTGGTGCCTGTCCTGGAACTCACTCTGTAGACCAGGCTGGCCTCAAACTCACAGAGATCCACCTGCCTCTGCCTCCCGAGTGTTGGGATTAAAGGCGTGCACCACCACCACCCGGTGTGTGTATTGTATGTTATGTGATGTGTGTATGCATGTATCTATGTGTTGTGTAGTGTGTTTGTGTGGTATGTATGTGCATAGGATTATGTGGTGTGTGTTATGTATGTGCATAGGGTGGATGTGTGTGTATCTGTGTGTGTGTGTGTGGTATGTATGTGCATAGAGTGTGTATTTGTGTGTGTAGTTTGCATGTGCATAGAGTGTGTGTGGTGTGTGTGTGGTATGTGTGTGCATAAAGTGTGTATGGTGTGTGTAGTATGTATGTGCATAGTGTGTGTGTGTGTGTGTGTGTGTGTGTGTGTGTGTGTGTGCTGTAGATCTATGGATGTGCAGCATCAGACTTGCCATGCCTTCCACTATTGCTCTCCATGCTATCTTTGGAGACAGAGCCTCTCCCTGGGTTCAGCACTCACTGGTTGGCTCCACTGGCCAGTGAGCTCCTGGGATTCCACCTGCCTCATCCCTCCGCAGCTCCCCCTTGCCCCCAGTGCTGTGTCACAGATGTGCACAAACATGCCCACTTTTACATTAGCATCAGGGATCCAAACTCAGGTCTGCAGGATTCCAAGGCAGGCATTTTACTTACCAAGCCATGTCCCTAGCCCCAAACGTTTAGTATTTTTTCATCTCTGTCCAGAAAAGTAGTTACTGGCCTAATTTTCTTTCCCGAAAAATAAGGAGGACTAAGTAACAAATAATTCTATAGTAACACCTTCTTTACAAATGCAATTCTGGAGACAGAAAATCCAGGCACTTGTGATGTGGATAACCAATCACAGCACCGTAAGTAGCAAAAGAGAACCTCTTATCAGTAGCTATTCTCTGGCCAAAGTTATCATCCAAATAATTCCTATATTGTTGTATTCTACTTGGAGAGAACATGAAAGTTGGAATACAAAAAAAATGTGACTGAAGGGCAGAGGTCTGCTCTACACTCTCTATTTGGGATTGGACTTGCAGGTGTGCAATTTGAAAAACGAACTTTCATAGCCATGACATCTTCCTGTGTACAAACACTTCTATCCACATCAAAGTGGACTTAGAATGTAGCACTTCCTTTCTTCTTTGTTCCTTTCTGGTGTGAGATGACACCAATATGGTTTAATTGGTCCATCCTGCCATCGTGGTTCCTTCTAAATGGGGAAAGAAACTGAACAGAAGTAAAAGACACATTAGAGTATTTGTTGCTAATCCTGCCCAGTCATTTGTAATGACTGAAACTGATAGAAACTGATATAAACTGTCCATGTCTATGAACCAAAAATAAATGTCAAGCTCCCTATAGAAAATCAGTCTCTAGCTAATGTATCCTATAGTCACTTTTTCTTAATTTCCCAATTCTTTCCCTTGTAGCTTGGTGAGGTTTCTAGAGCAGGAGAAGAATCATGAGAGACCAGAGTTCCATATTTCTGAAAGAACCTCAGATCTAAAGATGAACAAGGGTAAACTATGGACATACTGGGCCAGAAGAAGGGAATTCTGACCAAAAAAAATGTGATGGAACCATGTAGTCAAGAAAAATAGTTCAATTCTTTTTTGCAAAACCATTTCTCAATGTGGCAGGTCAAATATACCCATACTCCCAGCTACTGGGGGAGCTGATGTAGACTTCAGGGCTGTCTGGACTATATGACAAAAACCTTGTCAAACAAAGGATAAACATTCATTTTCTCACAACTCCAGAAAGTTCAGTGTAAATGCAAGCAAGGACAGTACTGATGCCTGTAATCCCAGAACTTGGGTAGCTAAAACAGGAGGATTATCCAGTATTGGTAGCCAATCTGGGCTACATAGTAAGTTCCCAACCAGCCAGTACTACAGAGTAATATCCTGTCCCTGTTGGGGGCAGTGGAAGTGTAATTTAAAGGAAGATAAAAATAGTATGTTTGAAAATAATCCCTTCATTAAAGCTTAATTTTAAAAAAAAAAATCAGCATTATGAAATTATCCCAGCCTTAAAGTATTTACAGATAATCACAACAGATCCCCCAAGGAGCCTGTAGGGATGCTGTTCATTGCTTTGTCATCTGTTCCTTATTCTGGCCGACCCAACACTAAGTGAACTGCTCGCTCTATTGGCGATTGCTTCTGTGCCCCAATTACTAGCTTATTTTCTATCTAAAGTAGATTGGTTTCGTGTCACTTGAATTGATTGCTATTTCGCTTTTTGTCTCTGTTTTTCTTTTGAGGAAGGGCCTCAGGCTTAAACATTATTGGGGTGCTGTGTCCATGTATCAGTACAGATTTTGTTTCCAAAAAGCAAGGCATTGAGGTTTGTTTCTTCAGGAGGGAGTTCACATGTCCCACAGTTGACATGAAGACTCTGTTCCTGTTCCCTTTCTGTTGCTGTGGCAACCATCATGACCAAAAAAACGCCTAAGCAGGGAAAGCATGTATTTCAGCTCACCCACTGAGGTCATAGTCCATTCTTGAGGGAAGGCATGGCAGGAAGTCAAGGTAGGAAACTGGAGACAGGAACCAGGGAGGAATGCTGCTCACTAGCTAATACAGCCCAAATCCACCTGCCTAAGAATGATACCACCTACCCTAGGCTGGGCCCTCCTGCATCCAATTAACAAACAAAACAATCCCCTCACAGATGTGCCTGCAGACCAGCCTGGTCTAGGCAAGTCCTTAACTGGGATGGCTCTAGGTTGTATCAAGTTGATGATTTAGGTTAACCAGCATAGGGTCCTGGTGAAGAACAGGGTGAAGTGATCAGAAGCACAATAGTCACTCTCCTCCCAAACAGGAGACACAGGCTTGAAAGTCTCTTAAGGTGACCTTCAAGTTTTCCAAAGGTATCATGTATGAAAATAATCCTGTGTTTCCTAAACAGAGCTTCATATATCATGCAATGTCATTTCATTGTCTTTCCAAATTGACATTCTAAAAATAAAAAACAGAAATAACTCATGTACTAACTTTCAAGGTGTTATTATTTTTTATTTGGTTTGTTTCAGTAACCTGATTATTTAAAAGAAAGGAAATGTGGAGGACAATGGAATTGGAAACCCACCACCAAAACTCAGCAGCCATGACACTATCAATCATAGCAGAAATCTTTAAAACTATTGATAGGAACTAGACATTTCATATTCTTGATATTTTTAATTCAAAGCTAAGTAAGTCTTTATTGAATTTTGCTACATACTAGAATTTTATTTTTATTTTTAAAGAGTCACCTTAATGCATTGACAACATTATCTTGGCCATTTGTGTTGTTACTATTCCTGGTTTTTCTTAGTTAGGGTTTCTAGTGCTGTGATGAAACACCATGACCAAAACAACTTGGGGAGGAAAGAGTTTATTTGGCTTACTCTTCCATGTGTTCATCATCAAGAGAAGTCAGGACAGGAACTCAAACAGGCCAGGAACCTGGAGACAGGAACTGATGCAGAGGCCATGGAGCCATGATGCTTATTGGCATGGTCATTCATGACTTGCTCAGCCTGCTTTCTAATAGAACCCAGGACCACCTGCCCAGGGGTGGCTCAACCCACAATGGGCTGGGCCCTTCCCCATCAATCACTAGTTTACAGTGCCCTGAAGGCTTGCCTACAGCCAGGTCTTTTTTCCAACTAAGGCTCCTTCCTCTCCAATGACTCTAGCTTGTGTCAAGTTGACACAAAATTCGCCAGCACAGGGTTACTATCAGAATTTTTTTTCCTAAAGATCACTTTAAGATACACAGCTACAGTTCTTCAAATTATGTTCTCTTTATTGTATACATTTTTTATTAACAAATCATAGTACTTAAAAAATGTATTTGTCTTAACTATGTAAATTAGTGCATGGAGCTTTGCAGTGGCCTTCAGGGTTCCATGAAGGAATGCTATTGAAAAGTTGATATTTGACAGCTGTCCTGTAGATCTGCCTTCTATTGCAGTGGCAAAGAATAACAAAAGGCCTCTAATGGCTGGCCTTTACTTTATATCATTTCTTTAAATATATGAGACTTGAAAAAAGTTGAGAGATAAGCACTTCACGTGAAAAGCTTTCCTTTGAAAGATCTAGACTAGGATACTCAAGGAAATATGTAACTACAGAACTGGGAGGGATATTTGTAAGCATCTTGTCCAGATATGTGACAAATTCTAAAGCAGGTTTTTGCTTCTTTCTTTAAAAGGCAAGTTAGAAACTCACGATTTTTCATTAATTTTAGACTGACAGGCACAAGGCAAGAAAGGAGACAGCAGCCCCCCCATTTCCTCAAGTGTTACTAACTTTGTGGTTCGTCATTTGCTCCGTGATGTGTTTTTATGTGACTAATAGTAGGTGAGTTACAAATGCAAGGTCCTTTATTCCTCTCTTCTTTCATGTGGAGCATGAAGATTTAAAACTTGGGATTGAACTTGGCTCTGTAGAAAAACCTTGCTATAGTTCCGTTACACTTGGAACGTAGAAAGTCCCCCATAGGCTCACATATAGTTCTCAAGGGTGGTGCTCTTAGCAGGTGGTAGAAACGTTAGGAGATGGGGCTTGCTTGGAAGATCACTGGGGGCCATAGCCTGGAGGGACATATTCATTCTTTCCTCATTGTCTCCCCTCCCTCTCCTCTCCCTCTCCTCCCCTCCCTTTCTCCTCTCCTCTTCCTTCTTTTTTCCTTCACTCCCCCTTCCTCTTTGCCCTTCCCATTCTTCTCTCCCCTCCTCTTCTTTTTTTCTTTTCTCCCTATTCCTCTCCTCCTTCCTTCCCTCCTCTCTCTCTTTCTCCTCACCCCCTCCCCATACACTGTCCTTATTTACCCTGCCTGCTGACCTACTGGCCCTTCATCTAGAAACAATGATGTCAAATTCCCGTGATCCAAAAGGCCGCTTCTGCTGAAACAAACAAAATCAATCTTTCCAAGCCTTAAAGCTCTTTGATCAGGTACTTAGACACAGGGAGGAAAAGCTGACTGGCACAGCCTGGTTCAGTTCCTCTGCACAACAGCATTCTTTTATCACTAAAGAATTTTAAAGAAAAACTAAACAATGCCACCTGCAGAAAAAGCAAAAAAAAACCATCAAATGTCAGTGAAGGATGACAGAGTAAAAGAAAACCTCCATGTCGAAGTAGAGATGTCTGCCTTAGGAAGAATCTTATTCAGGCTGGAGGGTTGCTTCAGCTGGCAGCCTCTTGCAAGAGAGAGAATGTGCGCCAGCTCTCAGTCCTCGCCCAAAGGGGTTTGTTGTTTTCTAGCCCCATTCTTCTCCCTTCCTTCCTTCCTTCCTTCCATCTGATGTATTTCCAGGGGGGTTAACACCCAAGCCCTTCAATGAGTTCAGAGAAAGGACCCTCCTGAAAGGCTTGCTTCTCAGCCCAGCTCCGCGAAC
The DNA here is from genome assembly GCF_004664715.2 of Peromyscus leucopus. NCBI lineage: Eukaryota > Metazoa > Chordata > Mammalia > Rodentia > Cricetidae > Peromyscus > Peromyscus leucopus. Next base: position 29,729,818 of record NC_051074.1, read on the forward strand.
AGATAAAATGAGATGACCCTTGTTGAAGTAAAGCACAAATCTTATGATCTATTTGTGTGGCCTGGCCTCACCCTATCAATCTGCCCCCTCAAAAAATTCAAAATTCCCAGAAGAAGCATTTTGATTCTTAGAGAAACCATATTCCCACTAAACATGACTAAGCTGCCAGAAGCCAATGAGTTAGGAAACCATTTTATTGTGAACATAATCATGAAGGCTTATATATCTTCATAAACCAGGCTTTAAAAACTATTTAAACACTTGGGAACAAGGACTCCCTATGTGATTGCATATTAAAAGTAGGTGGTAAACTGCATTGGACAAATAAGTAAAAATTATCCAGTGTACAACAGGAGGTGCATAGTTAATAATATTGTATTCTTACTTTAGATTTTCATTAGATGTATAGATTGTAGCTGCTCTAGCCATGGAGAAGATAGGTAGATAACTAGTTGAAATGTTCACTTATTCTATTATCCTAATGATGTTAACATGCATGTATGTAGTGGTAAGTTTTCTCTGGTCCCACCTGGTCACGCAGTCCCTCAGGTGCTTATAAAATAATCATTCAGAAGCTTAATATTAATTACCAGTTGCATGGCTTATGGCAGGCTTCTAGCTAGCTAGCTCTTATAACTTAACCCGTTTCTATTAATCTATAAGTTGCGATGTGGCTGTGGCATTACCGGTCTGCTGGCATCTTGCTGCTCCTACTGCGGTGGCTCACATCTCCCCAGACTCCTTTCTTCTCTCTGAATAGCAACTTGGATTTCCCACCTGACTCTGAGCTGCCTTGCCATAGGCCAATGCATCTTTATTTATCAACCAATCAGAGTAACACATATTCCCTGCATACAGAAAAACATCCCACAGCCATGTGTTTCCTAAAGTGTGCTGTATGCCTTAAATAAATTGATACAAAAGCAATACATTAAATACAAATTAATGGAAAGAAAACACAAGAGTAAAAAAACTAAAGCAATAAAATTGTATGGATATATTAAATAATATTGTTGAAGGACAGAAATCAAGAATCATTACACTGATAGTTTTTGGCTTGAGCTCTCGGGCCAGTGATACAAGAGGGACTAGGGGAGGGAGTAATGAGATAGGGAGAAAGGGAGAGTAGGCATTGAAAGGTGGGGCATGGTTGACTATCATATGTTCATTCACGTAGAGATGATAGGCAGGCATCTGCATTTAGAGACTGGAGCTCTTAGCAAGGTCAGGGATAGAGGTCAAGATTTAAATGTCATCAAAGGATCTTGGAGAACAGAGATCCATGCAGTGAGGGGACAGTATAGAGAGAAAGGAGCAATTTGCAAGAAGTCTGGGACACTCAGAATTCATGCATAGCTGTTGACCTGTGTGCCCTAAGGTCCTAGACGTAGCAAACGAGTATTACTCTAGTCTGCAAGCCTGAATTTTGAATGCATAAAATATTTTACAAATCTCCACATTTTGCCACTAAAACTGTGGTTGGAGGAGCAGATCTGGGTGTGCTTATAAAGCCTGAGTGTTTACATCATTTATCAGCTATTTTTAATGCATTTTGACAGAACACATTATTAAAATAGCTCAAAATAGAGACATGTTTCAAATGTTCAACACCTCCTTCCATTACGGCAATTTTCCTCTGAGGAAAAGACCTATCAATCAAGAAAAGCCAGCAACAATAAATAATTATTCTCATTAAAATACCTCTAACACCTGAAGGGTGCGACTACATAATTTTCTAGTTCTTTTTAGAATTGCTTATTTGTATCAACCTGTCTTTTCTATTCAATTATTCTGATATCCTAGTGGGAAAGGTGAAAATGAATAGGTGACTTTTTAATCTTGTATACTCAAGGTTGAAAAACACAAATATAAGGAGGTGGTCTGGCTAATGAGCACTGACAGGTATCTGGTTTGTGATCTGTATTCCTGGGAGTATTAGTTACCTCTTTTATGAGAATGACACAGGTTTGCTGTAGAGGTTAATGAAGAAATGAGGACATACTAAATATAGAAGCAGAATTTCTGCCCTTCAATATCAGTTACTGTACTCTCTAATAGACCAGAGACAGCCCTCTACACATTCATCCATGGTATATGTGATGCACACTGGGTTTAACTGGACCATCTGGAAGCATTTTATATACTTTCTTCAAGCATTTGCAGTAGCTGAATGGGGTGTGAGAGAGAGATTCCCTATCAAGCCACACCTTATGTTTGGTATTAATATAATCATTAAGTAGAGCGTCTAAGTCAGCCGACTCACTAGAGCAAGTTTACTGGACATCTATGGGTAATGTCTTATAAACTAAGTTTTTTTTTTTCACTTCTGGTACTGTTTAAACGTTGGTCTGGGCAATTCTTTGTTACAACGGGCTGTCCTATGCACGGCAGCATATTCAGTATCTTCATTAGGTCCCAGCAGTACACATTTCCAAGTTGTGACAAACAAAAGTAACCCTGGACCTTAGAGTATCCTCCAGATGTAGTGAAAAAATGGGAAGGGGGTATACAGAGGACACCCCAAATTATATCTAGTTGGGAAGCAGTTGTTCAAATTTCCCGAAGCTTTGATCTTTAAATCACCTGCGAGCTGATTCATCTAAATTCGTGTTTTAACTCCACATTGTACACCAAAATACCATAAGCATGGAAGGAAAACACAGACCACTCATTTCCAATGACTCTAGCCCACCTATCATGGTAATCAAAAGGCATCGGCACCCAGAGGATGAAGTAAAAGGGAAGGGCCATAAGACTGTCAAGACCAGTGGAAAGTAAAGATTAATTCATTGCTGTTGCCTTTTCCACATGTAGGATCCAGGACCACCGGGACATGGCCATTTCTATACATTTCTAGATGCTGATATAAGATATTTTATTACTTACCTGCTGTCATTTACCAGAAGCAATATATTTATACAATAGCATTCTGAAAGCCATAAGAAAGGAAGTATCTGAATCTTACTATCTAATGGACCCACTACTATCAGCAACCAGACTACTTCCTGCCCCACTTTCCTGTAAGAGCTACCATGAGCAACCATGATGAAGCATCATGTCTCCAAGGAGCGATGTGAGTGAGACCTTCAGCTTTTCAAAGGGAGTCAGAAATATTGTTCATGTTTTGTTCCTGTATTTTCCAGGCCAATAATTTTCATGTAACATTGTATAACCAAGACAGAATCCAGCTATTGGGTTGGGGTCAGCTAGCGGGACTCCAGTGTCTGACTTACGTTGTTTCACCATGTGCTACTACACAATCCTGCAAATGTTTTCCAGCTCAAAAATAAATGCTATGTCTGGGACCAATTAAGCTACCAAGATTCCCTTCCTTGTCACTTCATTTGGCTTATCCAAATTGGTACCTTTCTTCATCTAGACCACCTCTTCTAAGTACCCTCACTTCCAGAGGATGCTGTGGGGGAAAAAAATCTCACTTCACCTGGACAATAGATGGCAGTGGACATCAATTATCCCAATTTACATCGTTTATACATTAGTATTTGTTATATATATATATATATATATATATATATATATATATATATATATCCCTATTGAAGCCATGGTTATGGTAAGTGAATAGCACCCTTCATGAAAACTCAATTAAGGAGGAATAATCTAAAAAGTAAAAATGTGTCAACTAGATGTATTTATACCCAAGTATATCTGATTGAAGACCCCCTGCATCTCCCTATCACATTTTGCCTTCCAAGTAGCTCTATCCCCATTTACTTCCCTGACGCCAGTTTCATTAGAATGCCTACTGTCACTCAAATATCTTTTTGCCATAGCCTGGACTATCTTGGTGCCTACTTAATGCCATATAACCTGCCACTGATTCTTTTGAGTCCAGTCCATTGGCTGCATTCATATAAAATAGTCATTTCAACTTTTAAGAATCCTCAGTCAGGTAGGGAGAGACATTTCACATTCATGTCTTCAGAGTAATCCCTGAAAAAACCAACTGCAATTTCCCAAACTACTCCTTTTACTAGGAACTGACAGTGGATTACTCAGTTACTTGAATATCTTACTCCTTCAGAATTGCTAATGTCTTTCAAAGCAATTTTGAACATCATTCCTTATTTTAAAAAGAACACACACTAGTCTAAATACTCATGTTTCTCCAACTTTTTGAAAGGAAAATAACAAAATAAAACCACTTTCTTTGAACTCATTTTCCTGTCAGATCATCCATCCTGTAGAAGCATATTCCTCACTGTACTGACTCATCTTCCTCGCCGTTTGGTTGAAGTGATTCTGATGTGTGTCACTAAGTCTAATGGCATAACATGTTGCCATTGCCTTCCTGATCCCATTCTTGACAGAGGTAACTGAAATTTCACCCATACTCACACTTCAGCCTCTCTGTGGCTTCAAAAACAGCATTCTCTCAGTCAAATCCCTCTCTTGCTTCCAGAATTATTACTTCAACTTGAATTTTTGCCCCTACCTACCCCACGACCCAGCTCTTGGTTTAGTGTTTCCTCAGTATCTGTCTGGAAGCTTAATCCCTTCCCATTTGATGGTTTTTTTTTGTTTGTTTGTTTGGGTTTTTTTTGTTTTTTTGTTTTTGTTTTTTTGTTTTTTGTTTTTTTGCTTTTTTTTTTTGAGCCTATTTTATCCACACCTCATGGCTTCAGCCCAGTCTGTGCACTGATGACCAAAACCTGTAGACTGCAGGAATAGTTCCAAGTACCCTTTAGAGACACCCACATAAACACTCCAAATTTAGCACAACTGAAGAGAAATATCCAAATGAGCATGCACTATGGCTTGCATGGGCCTCTTTCTCAGATTAATATCCAAAAGTTTTTCATTTCTGATAGCTTTATAATCTACTCATTTCTCAAGTCATAATCCAAAGAGTCACATTACTCTTCTCTTGCTCTGTTTCTCTTCCACCTAAATTGGTTATGAAAGCCATTTGACTTTTAAATTCTGTTTGTGATCTTTCAACCCAACTGTAGGAACTAAAAGCAAATGGGGAAAAAGCAACAAGAACCAACCAGGCCCAGCTATCTTTTCCTCTTGAGATATGCTACAGCAGCTAATTCCTAGATTTAATTTTCCTTTGTTATAAATAATTTTATCCTCAGTTCCCCTCTGCCAGCTCCTCATCATTTAATTCCTCTAGAGGCTGATGAGTTAGTTTAGCACCTAACTCAGGACCAGGGCCCTGGATGTTCAACTGAACTCGTTAATTCTAAAGGAATCGACTTATCATCTTTATCCTAATTTTTGTCATGCAGAGAGCCAGGATAATTATAAAACACATTGACAGTGGCACACTGGGAAACACACAATGGTCATTTCCCAGAGGCCAGTGGTAGGTGAGTTCGATTACAAGAATTGGTTTTAAGAAGTCAGGAATGAGGATGAAGAGATAGCTCAGCAATGAAGAGCATTGGCTGCTAATGCTGAGGACTCCAGTTCAGTTCCTAGCACCCACAGGGTGGCTCACAACCATCTATAACTCCAGTATCAAGGTATTTGATGCCTCTGTGGGCACCAGGCACACACATGGTACACATACATATGTGCAAACCAACACTCATACACATGAAATAAAAATAAATTAAAGGAAAGTCAATCATGGCACAGGGTTGTTTATCTGTGTATAAACACACATGCCATGGCTCACAGGAGAAGGTTAGAAGATAACTTGTATGAATTTGTTTTCTCCTTCCACCATATTCATCCCAGGGATTGAGCTCAGGTCATCAGGCTTGGTGGTAGGTACATTTCTAGGCTGAACCTTCTGCTCAACCTGGTAGCAGACACTTATAATCCCAGCACTGAGGATGCAGAGAGTTGATCTCTGAGGCTCACTGGCTAGCTAGCCTAGCCTAGCCAAAGGAGCAAGCTCTGGGCCACTTAAGAAAGTAAGTCAACATTCCTAATGCCTGATGTTGTCCTGTGGCCTCCACATTCATACACACAAATAATCATATGTAGATCCACAAATATGTACCTATGCACACAAGAACACAGCTATGTACACACACAGAGAGAGAGGAGAGAGAGAGGGGGGGAGAATTAGAAGTTTCTAGATATTTAGCTTTTGGATTTTTTTCTATAAATTTAAGAATGTCAACATTCTTATAGAAATTACTCCCAAATGGAGCTATGAATGTGACTCAATTAGTAGAATGCTTGCCAGGTTTGATCTGCATGAACACTTCAGGTGGACACAGTGACACCATCAGTTGAGATATGGAAGCAAAAGAATTGGAGGTACAAATTCAAGCTCATCTGTGGCTACCTAGCTAGTTAGAAGCCAGCATGGGATGCTTGAGGCAAGAGCAAGAGAGACAGCCTGAGATGGGGGTGGGCAAACTCCCAGATCATATCCACAACAGGAAACTGTAATTAAAATTTGGTATGCCTCTGCCATCTACCCAAAATACATTACCCTCAGTCATCTCAGGACCCACACCTGAACATATCTAGCTGACATGGATTGCAACATAATGATATATAAACTGTTGCCCCAGAATCTGGGCAAGATATGAAATATACACATACCAGATCTCTGCATCTTAAGAAACTCATGGTTATTTTTTTAAGTACTTTAGCATGGTGTAGAAGAGTACATGGGACAGACAAAGGCTGAAAAACAAAAGTTGGGAGTTGGGGGTAAAGATAGATGCTACACCTTTGATATCTCAGCAGTACAGCTGCCTAAACAAGATCTAAACAATAACAACACCAACAGACATGCTAACATGGAAGGGAATAATCTCATGAACCTCATCCTTAGACAAAGAACCACAGACAACTAAGAAATGCTGAGAAAAGGAGGAGTTTTTCCAAGGAATGAGCCCTCCAATTTGCCATTCCATTATGAGTGGTGAGCCTTGCTTATGTGTGTGTGTGTGTGTGTGTGTGTGTGTGTCTGTGTGTGTGTAATAATAATCAAAGAAAGGAGGCATGGATTTGAGAGAGAATAAGAAGCATGAGAGGGACTGACTAAGGAGAAAATAATGTAGTTACTTTTGATTATATATTGTGTTTTCTGGTTTTGTGTTTTTACAGCATTTCTGCATCTATATGTGTTTTTGTGCTTTTATTTGGCTCTTTTTTTCTTGTTTGTTTTGTCTTATTCTTATTTCATCTTCTCTTATTTTATTTTGTTTTCTTAGATGCCTGATTGCTATCTAGGGAGAGAAAACAAGAAAGGGTGTAGATATGGATTTGTTAGAAGGTGGGAAGGCTATTACAAATAATGCTATTATGAACATAGTTGAACATGTGTCCTTGTGGTATGGTTGAGCATCCCTTGGGTATATGCCCAAGAGTGGTATAGCTGGGTCTTGAGAGAAGTTGATCCCAATTTTCTAAGAAAGCACATTATTGATTTCTAAAGTGGCTGTACAAGTATGCACTCCCACCAACAGTGGAGGAGTGTTCCCCTTGTTCCACATCCTCTCCAACATAAGCTGTCTTCAGTGTTTTTGATCTTAGACATTCTGACGGGTGTAAGATGGTATCTCAGAGTCATTTTGATTTGCATTTCCCTGATGATTAAGGATGTTGAGCAATTCCTTAAATGTCTTTCAGCCATTTGAACTTCTTCTGTTGAGAATTCTCTGTTTAGCTCTATAGCCCATTTTTTTAGTTGAACTGTTGGGTATTTTGATGTCTATATTAGCTTGAACTCTTTAGGAGGCCCCCAGGCAGTGGGACTGGGACCTGTTCTTGGTGCATGAGCTGCCTTTTTGGAACCTAGGGCCTATGCTGAGACACTTTGCTCAGCCTTGGTGTAGGGAGGAGGGGACTGGACCTGCCTCAACTGAATGTACCAGGCTGGGCTGATTCCCCTGGGGAGACCTTGCCTTGGAGGAGGTGGGAATGGGGGGCGGATTGGGGAAGAAGACTGGGGGGTGAGAGGAGGGAGGACAGGGGAATCCATGGCTGATATGTAAAAGTAAATTAATTATAAAATAAAAATATTTTTTTTTAAAAAAAAGAAGGTGGGAAGGATTTGGGAGGAGCTGGAGGAGGGAAAACCATAATTAGGATATACTGTATGAAAAAAATCTATTTATGATAAAAAAAAAGATCATCTGAAAATAACATTAAATAAATGAATAACAAAGAGTGATTCCATCTAACCTGATTAATTTTAGAGAATTTGTGGGGAGGATCATGGAGTAGACTTGACTTGAGGCACACTTTGTAAAATGTGTAGGATTTAAAGACAGGGACATGTAGGGCAGAGACAATGCCAAGTGGTGGGAATATTTTGAGTGAAGTCTGAAACAGGAATGATGGGAGTGCAGCAATCATGGAGGGTAGGTGGTATGAATAGAAATGACTAGTAGGAAACACTGTTGGAAAGGAAGTTGGTAATGACACCTTCCTCCACATAACAATGGGCACAAAAGATTCCACCACGTTCTCCATCATACCCTCCCACCCAACACACATACAACCAGAAGTGCTGGCTGGATAAGATGAGGATCTTTATAGCAAAGTCAAACACAACTTCCTTAGCCAACAGAGTTATTGTCTTTTACACTCTTGAATAGTTGGTCTACAAAAGTTCTGCCTGAAACAGTGTGCTTTGCTCCATATTGGTCAGCAGGCAATTCAGAGAGGGAATGAACAGGGTTACAGGATTTGTCTGTTGCTCTTTAAAAGCTCCATGCTTACTAGTTCTCATATCTTTGATACTTTCCTCTATGAATCCTCAGAGAAACATGTTAATATTCTTAATATTACACCAATATCTACCCCACAACATTTTTCAGAATGTCCCTAACGTTGACTGATGGCTGGATTCCAAAGCTGAACCAATGGGAGTGTCTCTGTTCAGCATCCAAACCCTGGAGACCACATGCAAACCATCTCTGCACCAGCTTAAGCCAGGAAGATCCATTGCATCTCAACTAAGAATGCTCACTTTGAGGTTCACTGGCCCCTGTGAGAACTTGGAAATATGCAGTGTGTGTGTGTGTGTGTGTGTGTGTGTGTGTGTGTGTGTGTGTGTGTGTGTGTACACATGCACAGAGGTATATATATGAGTGTGCAGAGAAGTGTCTTTCATCAGCTTTTCCATTTATCCCATGACCTTGACCTTTTATCAGTTTCTTCAATTTGTCTATTAACTTCACCTAAGTACTAAAATTAACTTAACTGGAAAAATGGAGAAACATTACAGTTTAAGGTTCTCCAAGTAACCTTGTAGGCATTGGCTGGTAGGACATGAGGGTGTTATTCACTGGTGCTCAGCTGGCTTATCTTGGTGTGGAAACTCTTTCTTCAAGTGAGCTGGAAAGAATGCCATCAGCATCCTATTTTTGCCTTCTCTTATGCCTAGGGTAGAACCTCAGACCGATAGGTAGTGCATACATAGGGAAAGGTCACTATCGGTTTTTGGCCTTCATGAATAATGACTACATCATCTTTTGTTTAGTGTTTGGCAGTATGGTGAACTCCGATGAACTCTGGCTCCCAGTGACATATAGGAACTATCACTGGGAAACCTAGAATAAATGAAGCACCCTTTCCTAAACACAGATGCCCATGTATCACTCCCTTCAGAGTGAATAAGAAGCTGGAGTCATGGACACAAGGGTACAGTCTCTGTTTTAGTAGAGTCTGTTGTATAAATATTTGTCTGTACTCTGTGTGATCCTTAGATAATTCTTTGAGAATTAAAATGGTGTTTTGATCATTTTTGCTAACTTTTCTTATGTTACTGGAGATCTGGTCCTTAAAGCTTCACACACTCCCCTAACAGACCTAGAAATTAGTCCTTTCCCATATTGTCAGCTCAGCTTGTTCTGCTCTATGTCACCTGCATGGCCCTTGCAGGTTTACATTGTGACTCAGAAGGGTTTATAATTAGTAGTCAGCCGTTGCATGACTTTAGTTAATAGCACTTTAATAACCTCTGACATTCATCTGCATTGAGGGTTCTGTTGAGGTTACATCATGAATAAAGCATTTAGTGTGCCTGAGAAATAGCATCTCATTTTTGTCTAAATCCAGCTATTGTGAATGGAACTGTAATTTTTGCAGGAAAAAAATTTTTTTTTAAAGTTGGGGTTTCTAAAATACGGAGTTCAACTTCAGAACATTCTTGTGTTAATAGTATTCTGAAAATGTTTAGCAGGTGCCATGCAGTGTCCAAAGCATCCACTAAAAGTTACTGTATACTGCTGGTTGCTTAACTGTAAAAGATGTAGCTTCAAAATAAGCCCACAAAATGAACCATAAAATGTTCTCTTTAGTACTGTGTGCATTGGCTTGCAATGTAGCGCTCAGTTGAAGATGCTTAGAGGTTAAAGGCATACTAGGGAATGGTGGGTGTTGAGTACCTAAAACTGACTCATTCTTCATCTCACTAATTGTACATTAGGTCATATCTGTTTGTCATTCCTTTATTTCAACATAATCGTGCACTTTGACCTACAAGAAAACTGAGGCTTTTAGTCTTTGAACAACCAGAACTTTTGTGTATTTTGAACCAGAAAATGATGGATTGGTAGCGATCTACTAAGGAAATTTCACTGCAGTTTCTGTCTAATAACATTGATACACAATTGAAGGTAGAGGCTGCCCCCCACCCCACACATAATGATTAAGAATCATAATTCATCTCTCACAAATTCCAAAGTGGCTGGCAATATATGAGCTCAAAATATCTTTCCAATTTTCAGACTCTTTACAAAAGCTTATTCATTGTTCTTGGCAGTGTAGTATTGAAGGAGAGTAAGGTGATGCTTAATTAGTGAGAACAGCATATTTCTCCTGCATATATACACATGTATTGATTCATTTTTTTTACGCTGGCCTTCAATGCAGGTTCTGTTAACTCAGCAGATTGCTGCTGTCCTGAAACTCTGTGAAAACACATTCTGTTGGATGACCTAAGAGGAAAACTGTATCAGGATATATTTTTGGTTTACCTTGGCAATGGCAAGGAGAAGTCATCAATCAATGTCACAGGCTCTTAGCTCCTCAACCTGATCCCCTGTTTTTCTTCTGTCAGTCAGTTTGTCTGAGAAGATGGCTTTCTCCTGTCTAATCCAAACTTCTCACTCACCACGCAGCAAAGATCACTTTGATTTAAAGCAATTACAAAGAAAAGAAGTGAGCCTTGTTCATACACCAGAATACCAACACAGAGCTTAGCATCCTGAGAGAAAGTTCATCTGTGTTTTTAGGTTAAGAAAGCGCTTTTCAAAATTAAGCAATGGTGAGCATATAAGATATTGCTGAAAGGAAGATACACAGGACACACCAGTTGAGGCCAAAATAATGGATTCCTGAAATGCAGAAAAATTCAAATCACATCATTTGTTTGAAAACAAAGCAAGGCAATAAAATTGATTCATAACAGTATTTGTTTCTTATACATTAAAAATATGAAATGAATTGATTTGACAATTTTTGTTAAGTAAACCAAAATATATCCTGATACAGTTTTCCTCTTAGGTCATCCAACAGAAGGTGTTTTCAGAGTCTGATGACAGTTTGATAATTATGGGAAAATATACGCAGGCTGAAAGCTCACTTGAAATTAACTGTGGAGTGACTTCTCGTTGACTGTTTTCATAATGTCATTTTGTTTTTATGATATCAGATCTCACAATGCCACCCAAGCTGACCTGGAAATCAATCCCCCCCTGCCTCTGCCTCTCCAGTTCTGGATTTTAAGTGTACATCATCACAATCAACCCTATTCACTTGTCTCTTTCTTTCTAAAGCATAGTGTCATGAATGGCATGACCACTATTAGCTGTATTAATATTTAGAGTTTCTCAAAGCAGTGAAGCCATTATTATGCACTGCCTGCAGCAGACATAGACTTTTAGCAGCAGATGGAGGCGTGGCTTCCTGGCTGCTGCTGCATTTGAAAACTCTACTCAGTGGACATCATTTACTAAGGTTTCCAGACTACCCATTGTTTTTCTATGTCTTAAAAATACGTGAGACGATTGACTGGACACAGTAGAGCACAGCTACTGGTCTGTATCTTTTCCAATGAACAAAAGATTTATCAATAATAATGACAGAAGTACTGAACTGGTTTCCTAGACCAAGCAGCCTTGTGTAGGTATAGACTTCTCAGCAAACAAATTACTGGAATAGGAGTGGAAGGCAGGGCTACATCTCAGAGGACATCTCTCCCTTAGCTACATTAAGTGGCTGTTGAGTGATTTCAAATCTGTATTCTCTTCATTTCTTTCAAGTGCCTTTCTGAGAGCGTTTCTGTTGTCACTGTCTGCTATTACCAGCTGTAACTGCTTGAGAAGTAGCTCTCCCTCTATAAAGTGTTTCTACTAGCACTGTCTCACCGAATTCTTACAAAAACTTTATGGAGTAACTGGAATAGGTATCGTAAGTAGAGAAATGTGCAGTTTTGAAAGTTAAAAGTTTGTATGAGGTCACACGGTAACAGCATTTGTGGCTTAACTCAGCTTTCTAAGTTGGTTACGAAGGACAAGAAATAGCTTCTTGGCTATGTCAACTACTATTTTAGTTACTTTTCTATTGATGTGACAAAACACCATGACCAGGGCAACTTATATAAAAAAAAGTACTTAATTATTCTCATGGTTCTAGGTTAGAGGCCATGCTTGCAAAATAAAGGCGTGGCAACAAGAACAGCTGAGAACTCACATTTCAAACCACAAGCAGGAGACAGAGTGCACTGAAGAAGCAATGGATTTACATATTGATTATATTGAAATTTTTTTCAAAATGACCTTGTCATAGTAAGTTCCCACATATTCACCTATTGTTTCACTTAAATGAAAATGATTGTTTCCTCATGCTATGAGCCTCCCCATCTAATTTAGCCAGGCATCACACCAGTGCCCTATAGAACCACAGGCTCCACAGCATCTTCCGTGACTTCTGTCTGACAACTAGACAGGTACACTGTTGCTCCTTTCCCCTTGGAATAATAATATGGCATCTTTTGCAAGAAAGATACTGGTTCCTGTGTGGTTCTAGCTCTTTTTCTTTTCTCAAGGCTGTAATTACTGGTGGTATTTTTAGTCACGTAAACTCTAATTTGCCATCCCACTTTACTACAGCCTGTGAATCACAAACTTCCAGAAATCACAAAGGCCCTCGTGAGAAAGATTTCATATGTGTCCTGCAATGCAGGAAGGGGTTCAAACACGAGTTACCCTGTGAGGAGAAGAAATCGGAACCCCACTAATTCAAAGACTTGTGCAAGGTGCGTTTCCCAGTTGTGGGACTCAGACTTGAAGAAACACTTCACCAGAGAAAAGTACACACTCTAAGTTGTCACTAATTTCGAAAAACAGACACATTTACATCTACCAAAAGACACAGTGGTAAAATGTCACCACGTTTGAGGCAGAAGAGAAGTAATATAAAAATCTCATCTTTAATACCCATTTTGTGGTGCTGTAATACAATATCTATTTACCTCATAATGGACTTCTTCCTAGTTTAAAAGGCATTAATTATTCCCCAGGAGCTGCAGTTGCAATTGTGATACCCGTAGCCTCTACCCTCTCAGCATGAAAAAAAAAATATCTTGGCTTTGGAATAGGATGATCTCACTTTTCCCTGATAACATTGATTATCCCATGCTGAACATAAACTTGATTGGCAAGAATATGTAGTCATTAATAGAAAAAGGAAGAGTACAGGAAGGGGAGAAGTGGAGAGGGCAGAGACAGGAAAGGAAGATAGATTTATATTATAACATCAAATTGTGTCAAGGGAATTACTTCTGAAAACCTCATATAATTCTTCTTAATTTTATTATGGATGGTAATATAGAACATAAACCATGGATATGAAATCAAACTACTTTATATACATTATAGTTATTTTGCACTGATATATATTATTTATGCCTTTTCTTGAAAATGTTCATTATATGTTTATTTTTAAAATACCAAAAATGCAACTTGAGCAGAATTATGCTTGACTGCAGGTGCCGGGGTTCATTAAAGAAACTTTGAGGATAAACCTGAAGCCATTCATCCTTGTCTGCCTACAGGGGGGTATTTTTGCACAATGAGCATGAGCCTCTTTTGGTGTTTGCTCAACTGTCTCTCTCCTACATTAACCACAGGTCATTGAGACCAGTGCTTTTCTATAGCGAACTTCCAGTCCAAGGCTATTGGTTTTTTTTTTTGCTATTGAAAACTTTAAATGATATTAAGAGATTGTGATGATATGACATTTCCTGAAATTGCTCACAGAGAAGCTAAGGCGTGTAGCCTTTCCTTCCACTTCCAACTTAATGCTTACATACTCACACTTACGGATTCAATTATCACCTTTTAGACTGGCTCTTTCCAGTATACAAGGTACACCATGCCCATTTGTGACCTCAAAGCTCTTTAGTCCTGACTCCATCCACCATGGGAATATAGAGTAGTATGAATTGCCATCTTTGTTCTGGAACAGTCATTCCTATGGAGGTATTCCAGGAAGACAGGACTCTCCTTACATTACAAGGAGGAAAAGATTCCTTACTCTTCAATTGATGAGCTGTTAGATGCTAGGTAAGATATTCTGTCCATTTGAGGTGATTTCTTCCCCTTTCAGATAATTAATTTTGACTACCTGCTCTTAAATTTCTTTTCCATGATTGGAAGTCTATAATTCTCTGATTATCTGTTCTAGTCATTAACACGGCACTTGGAATTACCGCAGAATTTAGTAGTGTAATCAACCTCCCACTGTCTCCAAATTCTAGGATCAGGAGTTCAGACATGGGACGAGCAAATAAGTGCTTGTCCCTGCCCCATACTGTCTGAGATGCAGCTGAAAGACTCCAAGGCTGACTCCACAGGCATCAGCTTGGCTACAGGGAACACTGATGGGGGAGTCATCTGAATGCTTGCTCATTCATGTGTCTGCTTTCTGAGACCGCCAACATCTGGGCCTCCTCTGTCTCTAGATGGCCTATCCAAATGGCCTCTGAGACAAAGGGTCTTGAAGTGATCTAGACTTCTTACATGGTAGCTCAGGGTTTCCAAGGAATGTGGCCCAAGATCCAAAGGGAAGCTACACTACATTAGGCCTACCTTCAGAAGTTATTTCTTCTATAGACGTAGCCCATCTAAACAAAGAACAAAAGAACACTGACCCTACATCTTGATGAGGACCACCACTAATACACTGCACAAGGTGCATGTGATGGTACATATTGGTGCCTGGACCTAGGGAAAAATGCAATATAACCTTCAGAAGCAGCTTCTCAGTATGTTTAGTTTAATGTGGAAAGAATTAATCTGCTATGGTTCTCATCTTTTTGAATGTCTGGTATTAAAAATAATTAACAATGCTTCATAAAACATGAATAACAGGTGTAGTAGATAGCTGTCGATTTGTGTATTTGTGATATGTATCAGTTCATTTTTTTTGTGGGCTGAAAAGTTCAGTTATCTGTAAGATGGAGACAAAGGGAAATCATAGTGTGGTTCAATGACTTGAGAGCTGACAGTGTAGATTCCAATGTAAGAACCAGGGAGGAAGACCAGTCAGCAGAGAGAAATGTTCTCCTCCTCTGCCTTTTTGTTCTACTAGAGTCCTCAGTAGATTAGATGATGCTCACCCACACTGAGGAGGGCCAGAAACTTTACTCTATTCACTAATTTAGATGTTAATATCTTGCAGAAGCACCTTGCAGGCAGCTCTAGCTAGTCAGGCATGCAGTTGCCCAGTTAAGTTTATCCACAAATTAACCATCACACTGCTGCTGGAAGGGCTTAGGCATGTGATCCAAGGAAGGTCTTTGGTTGCTGAGCTTATGAAACCCCTTCCTAGGTTTAGGGAATCAATTCGCTTTTATTTTCTTCGTTGCTAAAAAGTGCAGGCAAGTAGGGACTCTCTCCATGGACCTATGTACTTGGCCTGAACTTGGCCAATCACGTCCTATTCATGACAAAAGCACTAAGTGGGAGGGGTGGTACAGAATCCAACCTATATAGAAAATACCATCAGTCTGTGGCTACAGTCCAAGTCACAGTTGCCAATGTGACAGCAGCAATCGGGCCTAAGCAAACCTTCTATAGCCGGAAACAGCTTCTGAGGCTCTTGTCTGTGTCTTAAATTTTCATCAGCCAGCCGGGTGGTGGTGGCACATGCCTTTAATCCCAGCACTTGGGAGGCAGAGCCAGGAGGATCTCTGTGAGTTCAAGGCCAGCCTGGGCTACCGAGTGAGTTCCAGGAAAAGGCACTGAGCTACAAAAAGAAAAAAGTTTTCATCAGCCATCTATCTTTCCTGCAGTTCCAGATGTGTTACGTAATAGCCATGCAATGCATTCCTTTTCTGTTCAAGACAGAGTTCATCTTGGTTGTTTACAAATATGAACATTAGTAGTAGTAGTAATGTTCTATGTAATAAACTTCTGATTATAAAATTAATGAATATCGTTGGGGCACTTTCTCTATGCCAGAGACAATACAAAATGCTGCTTCTCTTCACTAGAAGGAACAAACACTGGACTTGGACAGTACAGGGCACTTCTGGGAACTCATTCATAATGCAAAATCAAATCCTTTAAACTCTCATCATCATTTTAAAACTCATTGTTTCAAGAGATAGGTGGAAAGCCAAATGTTTATACTTAGAGATAATGAAAAAGGAAAAACCTCAAACCTCTCATTTTAGAAAATAAAAGCATGCAAAACTGGAAGAGAAACTTTAAAAAAGTGCGACACAAACATGACAGATGCTTCAAGAAGAAAAAAATGAAACAGTGGTTGGGAAAACAATAATTAACACTTACAAAACATTTTTGCTTTATAGAAAAGAAGAGCTAAAGCTACAGTTCATGGTGGTTCATCACAGAAAATATTGATGAACTATGCAATGGCAAGTTGTCTATCCCTTGAACTCGACCATTGACAAACAGGCTTGACCAAAAGTGAAGGCAGGAGACCTTCCTGGGGGAGCAACCTCCGAGTTGTGCTGCTCCGTGACGACAGCAGACATTTAAAGTGGCCACATGGGTTTGTTCCTGTCTAAGTCAGTGTTCTATTGCTGTGAAGAGACAACATGGCCACAGCAACTCAAAAAAGAAAACATTTAATTGGAGCTAGCTTACAGGCTCAGAGGTTTAGTCCATTATCGTCATGGCAGGAAACATGGCGGCATGCAGGCCGACATGGGGCTAGAGAGTAGCTAAGAGTTCTACATCCAGATCCACAGGCAGTAGGAGGATAGAAAGACTGGGACTGGCTTAGGCTTGTGAAATCTCAAAGCCCACCCCCAATGACATACTTCAACAAGGCCACACCTCTCAATCCTTTCCAACAGCACCATTCCCTACATATTCAAATATACGGGCTTGTGGGGACCAGTCTTACTCAGACCGCCACAGTTACTTGTGTGGATTTAAAGGAATGTAATTCTGACATGTGGCTGGTGTGGTTTAAATTGTTCTGTCCTGTTAAATAGAAAAAAGAAACAGCTGTTGAACTCAAAGTCACTCATGTACTCTTCTAAACCAGAAATCCTACTTTGGGAATGGAGCCCATTAAAATGGAAAGTCAGAAACTGTGGCTAGCAATAGTCATAACAATAATAGGAGTAATAATAGGAATAAACAGACCAACAATTCAGGAAGCAAAATGGCTCCTGGCCCGGAGAACTGATGTAACCTCAGCCTACAACACAGGCAGCAGTCATTATAAAAAGCATTCTGGTACGGGGTTACTAGCCTAGGAAATATCTAAGATTTGTTAATGATACATAGCATATATTGTTTTATGATGCAAACAATGGTCAGATCTCCCATACATGAATATAAACAAAGAGACATAATATACATATGATATGTTTCAAGAAGGAGATATGGGAGGAAGAGGAAGTTTCATGGAAATAGTGAGGAAAAGAGCAGGTAAAACTAAATTTTTAAAAAAAGTGCCATTTTCCTCCACCCTTTCCTCAGGAAAACCCACACATGGGGCTGGCAAGATGACTCAGAGGTTATAAGTACAGGCTGCTTTTGTACAGAACCCACCTTCAGTTCCCAGCACCCACTTGACAGCTCACAACCATCTGCAACTCCAGTTCCAGAGACTCTGATGCCCTCTTCTGGCCTGCATGAGCACTGAAAACACATGGTGCACAAACATATACATAAAATATAAGTAAACAAATCGTAAAAAGAAAATTGCCTATGGTGGGAGACCTTGCCCAGCCTTGATGCAGGGGAGAAGCTTGGACCTGCCTCAGCTGAATGTGCAGGGCTTTGCTGACACCCCACAGGAGGCCTTACCTTTTTGGAAGAGGGGATAGGGAGTGGGCTGGGGGGATTAATTGGACAAAAAAGAAAAGGCAGAAAATTCTAGGTTGATATGGAGACAGCCAAAGGCAAGTACATATAATCCTAAAGTTACTTTAATATCTGCATTAAGGAGAAATTCAAATCTATTTTTAAAAGAAATTGCTGACTGTTCCATGGTTTTATAGCCAGAATCCAACAGATTTTCTTTAATTTGAAACCCACAGAAATATTAAAATCTAAATGAGTAAAACATAAAATATCTGAACTGAGAAAAAGTTTGAAATTGGAAATACAAAGACCTTCGAAAGATAATGAAGGAAACTCTGAGTTTAAATTCTTCAAACGGTTGTAATGCTAATATTCATTAACTCCTAACTGTTGGATAGCAGCAGAAATAGAGTCCCAGCTGCTTGTGTGTAGTTAACAGCTCACTCTTCCATTCTAGGGACCATGAGTGTGTATTTGCGCATAACTTGTGAGTTCATATATAGTTCTGAATACACAGCAGAACCTATTTTCCAAGTGAACTCTGACACTGTCATACAAATCAAGGGAAACAAACATGTTCCAAAGGGCTTCTAGATGATGGAGATTGATCACTCACCATTCTAAACCTGAGGCCCTTAGTTAGATAATAAATAACTGGATAAGGGCTCGTCTGTCTGATCCACAGTCTGATGGCTGCCTAGCTCAGACCCCAGGAGACCCTGTCAATTTCCAAGCCAAGGTGACTTTAACAAAACATACGAAAGAAAGTACTGCCCTTCAAATTCCTTGCTCGGCCTATGCAGTTTATAATTTTATGTTTTGTAAGCATAACTTATGATTTCCTAAATCACTTTTCTTTCATCTAAAAATATCAAACAAATCCACTTTTACTGGAACGGAGAGAACCTGTCAATGTTTCTAGTAGTTATTGATAATCTGGTGGGATTCAGCTAATTGAGCCTTCGGTACTCAAGCAAAGATGAGACTCTGACTTCCTTACTGCCTTCGGGTTTCTATTGCTGTGGTAAAATGCCATGTTCATGAACAGCTTGAGGAGGAAAGGATTTATTTCTGCTTACAACTTTAAGTCCCACTCTAGTATGTAGGGAAGTCGGGGCAGGAACTCAAGGCAGGAACCTGGAGGCGTGCAGAGGCCATGGAAGAGTGCTGCTTACTGGCTTGCTCCCCCTGGCTTGCTCATTTTGCTCTCTTATAGAACCCAGGACCACCTTCCCAGGGGCAGCACTGACCACAGTGAGCAGGACCCTCCCACCTCAATTATTAATCAAGAAAACCACCACAGGCCAATCTGGTGAGGGCATTTTCTCAATTAAGATCACCAACTCCAAAATGATGCCAGCTTGTGTTAAGTTGACAGAAAAAAAAAAAAAAGAAAGAAAGAAAGAAAGAAAGAAATAAGAAAAAAAACTAGCCGCCACACTTAGGGCAAGCCTTTTTTTTTTAATTTTTAAATTTTTATTTATTGGCAGACTTTCACTTAGTAGCCCTGGCCTCACCTGTGTTGACCAAACTGGCCTCCAAATCACTGAGCTCTGCCTGTCTTTGATTCTGAGTATTGGGGTTAAAAGTATGTACCACCGTGCCAGGCCAGCCTAGTCCTTTTTACAATCATGCTGGAGCAAAAAACAGAACAGCCTTCTAGGCTGCGTCATAGTACCAGAAGAAAGAGACAGTAGTGGAATCTCAGCAGAGCCTGTGACTTACACATTTAACACCTTATCTACAGAGCTGAGCATCCAAATTACAGGAAGGCAGACAGTCCTGGGTGTGCTTAGCACTATGGAGCAGGACACGTGATGAGAAAATGAGGAGTTGTTTAACCCACAGACAAAGACACAAGAAACAAACCCATTCATGTTCCCTGAAGCATTATCCCTCAATCTAATACTTACATGCATGCTTTTTTTTTAAAAAAAAAAAAAAAAAAGCAATTTTTGAAGAGATTAACTATACCGACAAATTTACACTCTAATGAGAGTTTATTATGGATGAATAAATATGTTCCTTTTGCTCCAAACAGTCCCACTACCTGAGAAATAAGTCCCCCTTTACATGGGACAGAAATGAGTGTGATTTGTCACTGTCAAAGCTAGGTGCGAGGAGGCAATGGCGCAGTAATTACAGCCCTGGTCTCGGGCGCCACTGCCCCTCACACCTGGCCCTGGGGGACTCTGATCTTAGTTTTCTCTGGCGTGCTGGCATGGCTTTGCACCTGTGGATCCAAGCGGCATGACAGAGGGTAATTGGATCACGTTTTAAAAAGAGATAACCCTCAAAGAGGCACAAATTACCATTTTATACAAACTGAATTACTGCGTGCCAAAGGTGAGGACGGAGGGTGCTGCCGGGGCATAAAGGATGTAACCTGTGGCTAATGATGGGGTGAGATAACCACGGGCGCTGGGCTAGCAGTCCACAGACACATCTCAACACGGGCGTATTTCAATGGGACGAGCTACATTCTATTGAAAACCTTGTTCTATGCAAGAAACAAGCAAAAAAGAGAAAGAGGGAGGGAGGGGAACAAAGAGAGGAAGGGAAATGGAGAGAGGAGGAGGGAGGTCAGAAAAGAGGGAGGCAGGGAGAGAGGGAGAGAGAAAATGAATGGCTCTTCTTCAGTTGTCTAGTTATCAGAGAAAGTCAACTGTCCCCGACAGCTTTCTGGTTATTCCGCAGGGTTTTCCTTTGTGGAAAGACACTAAGGTCATTGTTCTGTGCCCCTCTGAATCATGCACATCAAACCAGAGCCCCAGGAGCCTCCTGAACACAGGAAGCATTCATTGCTCCATCCCACTTCCCCACTATGTCCTATTTTGGTGGCATATTCCTCCTCCTTCCCATGTTCCAGCTTAGTGAACTGTCACATTTCTCTGAAAAGCTTCTGGAATTCTGGGGACTGGCAATGTGTCCTGTACACTCATGCAACATCACCTGGTGCTAATTCTAGGGTAGAGCTGACTGTGATAAGTTTGTGAAATTCAAGGAAGGGGCTCTTCTTCTCAGTGGCAGACCCTCGGAGTCTCCTGAGGCTGCCTTGCTGCAAGCCTTTCCCCACACACTCTCTCAATGGCGTCCCCTGGTGTTTCACACACACACACACACACACACACACACACACACGCACGCACGCACGCACGCACGCACGCAAATATAATAAAAAAAATCTTTAAATAGGATTTTCTGGTGAACCCCTTTCTTTTTACCAATCATCCTGTGCACCCCATTAATGAGAAAGCTTTTGAAATACTTTACTTGCTCTGTCCACTGTAGCAACTACACCTACTGCCCTCAAGCTTCATCCTCTGCAATCCCAGGGGGCTGTTCTTTGTCAGGTTTACCGGGGATCATCTCACTCTTCTCAGTCAGTGTCACACTTGACCTTAAGGGGGTGCTGGGGTGTCTCTCCTTAAATGAAGCCTGTTGGGTCCTAGGGCAGATCTGAGCTGTTACCCTCCTTTCAATTAGCTATTATCCTGGGGAGATACGTTGAAAGGATGGAAGACTGTTGAGTCAGAGAGAAAAGGACTTTATGAGTCTTGGTGCAGCGTAGCCAGAGAATCAGCATGGTTGTATTGATTTCCTGTCCTTCCCAAGAACCATGGGGGTGGTACTGTTGGTCCCTATGCCATTCACATAGCAAGTTAGCATCATAGCCAAGGAATACTCAGTTTTTAAAAATGTGCTGGTTTCCCAGAGGACCTGCACTTTGCAAAAGGGATTGGAAGAGAAGGCACTTCATCCTTCAAGGCTACTAGCTAGAGACACTGCTATGAGCCAGGCCTGTAAGGAGCAGTAAGGGGCCTTGTACTTCCGTTTTTAACCAATAATGTATAAGGATGCTCACTGCTTTATTACCTACCCATTTCTGTCTACCTTTGTCAGTGATTTAGGGTTCTGTCCTTTCCTCTCTACCTTCTTTCCTTATCTCATACTTTAATTAATATCCATTCCAGGAAATTCAAACTCAAATGCATAACAAGGAAGTTCACAACGAAGCAACAGACAACCAGCAGTAAATAAAGCGAGCATCTGCCGTGAATGTGACCCCATGTCATTCACTATACTAAATGAAGAAAATATTTCATGTAACACAAACATCTATGGTACTTAAAAAAATCACTTTGAAGTCAAGTATTTAAAACTATCAGGAATAAGAAATAAAATAGTCATATATTTAGTCCTCAGTTATTAATATTTGATTGTAAACTAGAACTACCCAACTGTCTCATCCACCCCCAGTCCTGATGGCAAGTTGACTACACTATCTACAGTGTGAAGTACCAACCTCAGCCATGATCCCACTGACAGGGGATCTGTTTGTCTTTCTTTCCCTCAGGGGAACTGCTCTGAAGCACAGCAGATGCCAGGCTGGGTATACCTCTGCTACTTTTCTTTAGGATAGCAACACCTGAGAAAGTTCTAGATTTCTGATATCCCAGCATTCTCTCTGTATTCTAGTTCTTATGATTCTGTTTTTCAGCATTCTTTTTGGTTAACTCTTCCTTCCCAGGTTCAATAACAGAAAATGAGCAATGTCAGTCAAGTTCCCTTGCACGTCGACATCAATTAAATTGTATCTTCAAGGTTGCTGTGTGGGAATGCTTTTCTTTGGACACTTGTAACTTCCGGTATGTTACTACAATATACTTGTGTGTGGCATGTCATGGTTGGTTTTAATGTTAACTTGTCATAAACTAGAAGGTCTCGAGTAGGGAGCTTCAACTAAAGAAGTGTCCTGACTGCCTGGATTGAAGACCCACCCAGATTGTGGGCAGCACCTTTTGGTAGCAGCCCAGACACAAATGGCATCCAAGGTAGATAATCTCTCCTTGTGCTCACTTGGTCTTCAGTCTTGCTCTGAGTTAATTTGCCCTAATAATGATGCTGATTCATCCTCTGGTATCTGAACCAGCATTTCTGAGTTTTGATTAGCTTTGGTTGTGGATTAGGAGGCAGC
Organism: Peromyscus leucopus; assembly: GCF_004664715.2. Classification (NCBI taxonomy): domain Eukaryota; kingdom Metazoa; phylum Chordata; class Mammalia; order Rodentia; family Cricetidae; genus Peromyscus; species Peromyscus leucopus. Next base: position 29,753,032 of record NC_051074.1, read on the forward strand.
AGCTCCAGGAAACTTTCAGGCTTCTAGCACCATATTGAGACTATTGAGGTACCAGTCTTGGGGTGACTGAGCAATTAATGGTTGTCAACCCTCCTCCCCTAGTGAGAGACAGTCATAGCAGAATTACTCTGATTGTCCAGGTACCCAAGCCTCAAGGCCAAATGACCACTGGGTTCTCAGCTCTTGGTTGTGATTCTGCTGCAGTTATTTTAAAGCTGACATATATAAAGTTGACATAAAGCACACATATATAAAATCAGCTTTATATGTATGAATATATACCTGAACATATATAAATATATATGAACATATGAACAGATCATTGGGAATGGATGCTGACTACTATCCAGAAAGATTCTTCTCAGCACACCATTGCTTTGATTTCCTGTACCTGTAGAATTTTTGAGAGAACTGAACATCTGACCCAGAGAAGGTAATATGGCAGGGTCAGTTACCACGGCTGATATTAGTCCTCAGTTCTCAGCTCTTCACCTGTATAAATTGACTGTTTCTAATTGAAATTGCCCATCAAATCATTGAGAATTTGCATTTAATATACCTTTTCCTAACATCTATTCTTCATCATCGGAAGAGAAAATAAAACCTTAAATGAGGGCAGTTCAGTCCCTTGCAGTATAAGTCTCACACTGCAGGACTGCAGTTATTAATCAGAAATATAAAAAAATACAATCTCTTCTTGGAGGAGACATGATAAAATCCCTTCTACTACAACATCTCCAGAACCTCATTCCACATGCCAAGATCAGCGAGAAGAGCATGAAGTAAAATCCACAGGGTGATGCTGAGAACACACTGTTTTTGGTAATAAAAAGCTTCAGTTCACGAGTCTATTATGGATCAACTTTTGACTCCTAGAGCATGGGGAAAATATGTCTTTCTCACCATGCTCTATCCACTGTTCCCTTCTGCTCCAAAGACTCTCCTTTCCAATTTCATGTCACATATATTCTCTTACTCTCCCCGTCCCCCTTTCTGAAGACCTCTTTTTTCACCCACTTATGGGTCCCATTTAATTTCATGACCTCTACAGATACTCATCCCAGCATAAATACATGTGTATTAAAGTTAGACCCTGGAGGGGGCTGATGACTCATGGTTAAGGGTGCTTGCTGCTGTTCCAGAGGATCTGAGCAGTTACCAGTTACCCGTTCATGGGGCAGCTCATAATTGCCTAAACTCCATCTCTAGGAGATCTGAAACTGTCATTGAGCCTCTGTGGGTACCTTACTTACATGTACATACCCACACAGAGATACACATATAAATAAATAAAAATTAAAACAAGTGTTTAAAAACTGAAACAAAAACGTAGGATCTGGGATTCACATGTGAAACCAAACATGGTATTTATCTTTCTTACTCTGCGTTACATCACTTAATATAATATTTTCCAATTCCATCCATTTTCCTGAAAATTTTGTAATTTTATCTTTCTTCATTGCTGAATAAAGTTTGCTGTTTATATATACCATATTTTCATTAACTAGTCATCTGTTAATGGACAGCTAGGATGATTCTTTCTCCTTGCATTTGGCTTGCCCTCAGAGATGAGGTCTTTACTGAGATAGATACAGGCACTTTGTGTTTAACAGAATAGCATGGGTCCACTGCAGTGTAACCCTTCTTATGTACAGTATCTGTGTGACTTCAATGAACTTGGACTATTTGTTCATTTATTGAACCTCAATTCTCCAGTCGTGAAAGAGATCCCCGGAATGGCATCATTGGGCTGAGGAAGGTTAACCCAAGCCAGGTCTAAAGCAGAGCAACACACTTTCCAGACGTCATCATCAGTGTCAATGTCCCTTTGTCTACAGGCTCCTCACAGGAGGCATGGATGTATGGTCCCCACTCCCATAACCCTGACCATGGGTTTTCACATTGTGGTATCTTGATTTCTTGGGAATAGTAAGATGATTCCAACAAGTAATGGAATAATGACAAAAAAATGCACAGGCCTGGCTTGGTATCCATGAGTTTCTATCATTTTTGCTCAGTAATTACTGGAACTAGGTTTATTAATTCCTGATTATAGTAGTTTTCTCCTGCATTATATTAGTATGCTATCTTTTTTAAAAGTCTCTTAAGTCATCAAAAAGCCATTTATAAAGTTAAAAAATATGAAAAGTATATTATGCATGTATATATAAAATAACTTCTATATTGTATGTATTTTGGTGTTTCTGGTAGAAAGATAAAAGGGAAGGGAATGTCAACAATATTCCTAATGCAAAAAGCATTTACACCTCTGAATAACATCCTTTACAACTAATTGTAACTATCAGATAGAAAAAGAAACCAATTATGATTGCTAGCTCAAAATTAAAGTTTGTGCTGGGGCTCATTTGTAGTTGGTGAAAATGGTTTAGGCTGCAGGCAAACCTCTCAGTTCTGGTCAATGGGAAGGGTGATCAAATAAAAAACAGGATGTGGAAGTCACAGTTTGAAAATGCTGATGCAACACCACAGTCTGATACTGAGTGAAGAAGGTCCATGTAAACCTTCAAGCGATTTGGAGGTGTTTATGAAGAAAAAAGGAGTGTGTTCTAAAATCAAGCAGATGCTTTAAGAAAACCCATTCTGTGCAGTAGACCTGAAAGCTGAATACCCACACTCCTCCTATCTATCTTATTTTCTTCCTCTCCTTTGGTTCACATTACCTATCTTGAATTTGCTTGGGTCTATCCCGGTGCTGACTTCCACCAGCCAGAATGGCAGAGGATTTTATGTTCATTTTATACTTACTAAAATCTTGTACTCCAGATAATAATTCTTCTACATTCAATGCAAGCATTTAGAACAAATCAACTTGGGATTATTTTAACTCTTCCTTCAATTTAATTCATGTCTTAATTTTTTTATTAATTCTTTGAGAATTTCATACATGTATATGATGTGTTTTGGTCACATCCACACACACTTTCTCCCCTCCAACTCCACCTGGAACCTATCCCCAGGCATTTTTAACCTACTGAGGCCAAACCATGCCAGCAGTGAGTTAAAAATGTGTGTGGAGCCGGGCGGTGGTGGCGCACGCCTTTAATACCAGCACTCGGGAGGCAGAGCCAGGCAGATCTCTGTGAGTTCGAGGCCAGCCTGGGCTACCAAGTGAGTCCCAGGAAAGGCGCAAAGCTACACAGAGAAACCCTGTCTCGAAAAACCAAAAAAAAAAAAAAAAAAAAAAAATGTGTGTGGATATAGGGCCAACTAATGGAGCAAGGGCATTTTGTCACTCAACCTGAAACTTTAGCAAACCAGGTCTGAGTGAGCATCCAGAGTGAATACAAAGGGAGATCAGTGAATCCCATGATGCTACATCTATGCATCCCTCTCTACACATGACAGAGTTCTATTTGCATGTCTGCTAAATATTAGTTTATCAATTAGACATAATTGATCATTGAGTCTCTATAGCAGCCTCTAAATAAATGTCTCTGCTCTATTTTAAATTCTATGTCACTGGGCGGGGAGGGTTGGGGGAGGGGGGATGGAGAGATGGATCAGCAATTAAGAGCACTGGCTGCTCTTCCAGAGGACCAGCATTCCATTCTCAGCACCCATGTGGCAGCTTACAACCATCTGTAACTCCTGTTCCAAAGTATCCAATACCTTTTCTGGCCTTCTAGGCTACTGCATGCTTGAAGAGCACAAAGACACATGCAGGAAACACACAGACACACACACACACACACAGACACACACACACACACACACACAGACACACACAATAAATAAATAAATAAATAAATAAATAAATAAATAAATAAATAAATCTTTTTTAAAGAATTGTAAGGTAAGGAGGGAATAATAAGCCCCTATTTTCAGATTCTATTTTTCATAGAGAAAAGAAAGAAAAGAAAGCTTCTCACTTCCCCTCTCTCTCTTTGCTCCATTATGATAGCCTTTGCCTTTCCTGGCTAGATTAGTTCCTAACACATGCAGCTTCTTCTAGTTCCTGCTGCCTTAGATCATGACTGCAACTCATCTCTGTTGCTAGCAGAAATCAACTCAGAAAACATCTACAAGCACACAATTCCTAACATGAGCAGGACAGGAGTGAGGTGTGTTGTAACCACTCTGAGGGAAGTTGCAATCTTACTTTTAGTTAACTGTGCAGGCATCATACAACTTAGCAAGATAACAAATACATACTTAAGTCCAACAGAAGTTTGTGCTTAAACAACTTAAACTATGACTGTGTAAGTGAGTAAATAGATTATCAAACCAAATGTGCACCTGGCTGAAAGGGCCCTGCCTGAAATGATAACACACCCATTTAATGATGATAAGAGGAGCATAGAGCATAGAAGAACTACAAGAGCAAGCACTGAAGAGTCAGCATGCTGCTTAGAGTCTTCTCTGATGGGACAGGCACAGGTAACCAGGCCCATCAGCAACATTAATGATGCAGGGGAAAGAAGATGATGAGCATGTTTGTGGTCCACAGTTGGTATAAACTTGCTTGGAATTCCAAGAGCCGACAAGCATAGAACAGTACAATATTGATGACTACCTTGACTGAAGACAGTGAGTGTGCCCAGCCAATGAGGGATGATGGTGTGATATCACCAGACTGGGACACAGCCTGGGTGCTGGGAGGATGGTGTATAAGACTTTCCCCACTACTAAATAAAAGAGTCTGCTGTTTGCCTTTCACCTGACTCCTGGGCTCTGTGTTGTTGACTCCACGTCTTCTTACTCCCTACCCTGAGGGAGCCACTAGGACCCAGCAATAAATGAGCATTAATTAGGATTACACAACATTCTGTATTCAGGGTAAAGATAAAATCCTTAAAATTTGTTATAGCAACCAGCATTATCTGAACATCTACTGTCTGCCCTCTGTGTATCCTGGCCACCCTTCCTTCAGATTTCATGAATACAGCATTATTCTACTCTCTTGCCACAATGCTTAATAAATGCTATTTACCACCTACCTGAAATCTCTCCTTGCCTTGATGATTTTCCACACATCCTTAACATCTCACCTGCAACACCTGCCTGTCTTTGTTCAACCCCCACCCCTGGCCCCCACTTTCAGTCTAGTGTCCCCTAGTCCATGCTCCTGAAGGAAACATCTGTCTTTGTCATTGATTTCATAGTTACTGCTGTCACAGGCACTTGCATACCCCCCCCCAAAAAAATAAAACGTGTAAAATTTAAATATCCACAAGTCATGCTAGAGTTTGAAGCATTGGCCCTTGTCTGACTCTTGACTAGCCTTTGAGGATTTGCTGCTTACTTTCCTTAATAACAACAGTGTAAGTTCATGTCACATTATTTTGTTGGAAATAAACATAAACTATAGTTTATGTAGGCAGAGGACTGTTTGATATTAATTTTTCTAAAGCATGGCTTAAAGTATGTTTTCATAGTGTGCCCACTTAAGATATTCTAAAGTGCTTCTACAGAATATTAGAACATTCTGAGGGTGCTAAGGTCCACAGGGTAGCAATAGATGGGATTCAGAGCTTCAGTTAAGTTAGGTAAACGCTAGACTAGCCAACCACACTCTGATCACTTCAGAACATTTCTCCTGTGCACAGAACTTTAAAGAAAAAAGTATAAGATGAATCCAATTCAGTCACTACTTTTAACCATGTTTCCTTAACTACACAGTAGAAAGTGAGACTATACCCTGGAGTTGGCAAATGCAAATATTTGATACACCTTTCTCAGTCCTCTCAACAAGTCAGAGTGCCTTATTTTTTAATCACAAGTGATTCTTTTTCCAACACAGACATCACCCAAGAGTTTCTCTGAAACTCTGTTATACCAACTCAACTCAACTATGTAAGTGAGTAGATTATCAAATTATTATAAGCATGGATATATATACACACATCCATTTGAGGTAAAAGAGGCCTTTACAATATTAGGCATACGAAATGTAAAGGAAATCTGCCCCCTCATGCTTCAAAACTGCCTGGTAATTGGTTTAAAAAAGCATTCGTCAATGCTCCTAAACCAGCTTTTATTGATTGCATTTTTCATTGTATTCTGTTTTGCTCTATCTGTAATTACTACATTATCTGCTTACTCATTATACACATGGAAACTAAGGACTTCAAGGTGCCAGTTTTTAAAAGCTTAGAGTTTAATGGTCATTTATTAGAAAAGCAGTTACTTCCCAGCACTTATATTAGTATATTAAAAAAATTCTAATGAATTCTTTGAATACACACTTTGGGAACAATAATTTGGAAACCCTCCATGGATTAAAAGCTTCCTTGGTAAAACTAGAGAAGTCAAACAGAATTGTTCTTAGCAGCCAAGTAAATAGGAGAGAAATTTACTTTCTGGTGTTTCTTTATCAATAGAGTCAATCCATATACTTTCCTCCATTCATAGCTAAATTCATGCTCTGTCTTCTGAAACTATTTCCATATCCTCATTCACAGTAACACAAGATGTACATTTAGTGACTGCATTTGAGTTTAGTTTTCTTTCTCATATGTTTTAGTTATTTTAATGTCAGCCTCACTCACATACTGAAAATGCACAAATTTTTTGCTTAATAATTCCCAAGACTTTTCAGAGAAATTATAAGTTGTGTGGTTGTCCAAAATATAATAGCTGCAAGCTAGATATCCAGTTTAAGTAAATTCTTTATATCTTAGATTTAGTTTCATGGGCTGGGGATGTAGTTCAATTAGTAGAATGCTTGCCTAGCATGAACAAAGTTCTGGGTTCAATTCCCAGGACTGCCTACACTGGTCACACTGGCACACCTATAAACCCGGCATTAGGAAGGTAGAGGCAAGAGGATCAGAAATTCAAGGTCCTCTTTAACTATACAGTAAGTTCAAAACCAGCCTGTGCTCCATAGAACTCTATTTCAAAAAGTAGGTTTACTCCCATTTATTTCCAATGATGATAAGTGTTTAAATTGCCCTTCAACTATAGTCATGATTTTCCTGATGACAGTAAATGTCAGAAATGAACATTCAGATAATATTGTCATTGTACAAACATTGTGGGGGATGCTTTTAAGAACATAGATTGTATAACCTAATGTATGCTTAGATCATAATATAATATATGTAAAATATAGAAAATATCTTATTGCTCTTAGAGCCCAGGATGACAGGGAGTCCCATGGGCCGCTGTGGGTGTGCACAGCACACTGTTTTACAGTAATTTGATTTATTAGAATATATTAATTATAGATAATGGGTTCCATTACAACATTTTTACTCACATATATAATGTAAAAAGGGTAATTACAGACAAGGAGGCATATTGTAATTATTTCCCACTCTCAGAAGTAGCTGTTCTTTATAAATATTTCATTTCACACTTTATAGGTTGAACCTTACAAAGTTTTACTTGACATGAGAGAAATTGAAAAGTAGCAATACTTACTAGTTCTTTCTTATAGACTATAATTCTGAGATCAATGAAAGGTAATCTAATTTTCTGTGTAACAAGATGTGCATGAAAAGGAGAGAACAAGCACATATTCTCTACTTCATACTTCATGTAATCTGCACAGGAATTCTGCAAAGAATGTGTTCACTATCCCTACTTTTTCTAGTTTGTTAAGACTACCAGAGCAAGGGACAGGGCTATCATATAAACTTAAGCTTGTCCATAGACAAAGCCAGGGGTCCTTCTGTCAGTTGTACCCTGGTATGGTTCAAAGGGGAGAGAACATTCCCACTGTTAAGGACAGTTTATAACCCTGGAGATATACTCAAGAATCAATTGGCCTACAAGTCACTCACAGCCTCTGGGCTTCCCTCCAGTGTTCTTGATGAAACAAATTTGCACATTCTAAATAAACAATGAGCCTTCTGCTTGAAAAACATGGGGTTATTTAAAGATTTCAAGAGAAGTTGACTTTTTGCTACAGGGCTTACTTAATTATGTTTTGTTACTTTATTATAGATGTTCACTAACAGAGACTGCAAGGATACAGGTCCTATCTGGTTTCTGTGAGTCAACACACCACCTTGTTAATTCTTTCTCTGGAGCATTCTAATTAAGATACAGTAGAGTTGAACCTTTGCAGTAAAGGCATCTGAAAGAGTACCAAGACATGATTTGAACAATAAGTAAATAAGGTAACTTGAAGGATTTCAAGAAGTCTAGGACTATCATATTTAACCTGGCATTGGGTAGGAATTTTTTGTTCTGGTCCCAAACCCTTCAGGACCAGCAAACAGCGCATCCTACCCACCACATTCTGAGGTCCTGGTCATCTAAAAAGAAACAGCTCCACATACTTCTGCCCTACCCCCCACATACCCTGGTCCCATGTACCAGAAATGATTGATTATTCCTGTGAAACTTGCTGGTGACTGCAGTGGCTTTCGGCAGCTTGTTTTTATCACAGTGGGCAAAGTGAGTTTGTGTACCTATGGTTTGGGGGATTTACTCAGTCCAGAGCCTTGTAAGCATTATGCAAGCTGAGCTACATTCCAAGGCCTTTGGAAGGTGGTGGTGCCGGTGCTGGTGCCGGTGCCAGTGCTGATGGTGTTGGTGCTGATGGTGCTGATGGTGCTGATGGTGTTGGTGCTGATGGTGCTGATGGTGATGATGGTACTGATGGTGTTGGTGCTAATGGTGCTGCTGGTACTTCTGGTGCTGCTAGTGCTGCTGGTGCTGCTGCACCTCAGCATCATCCAGGTGTCTGTACTAATCATTTACTTAATAGTTGATTGACTTTTCTTTACATACACTAGCCTAGCACATGACTCGAGAGTTGAGAAAACCTATGGAAACTTTTCACATATTAGTAGAATAATAATCTTCAGGAAGAAAAATATGAGCAAAGTGTAGCTGAGTCTACCACACTCTTTTATTTACAAGTAAAACTTCCAGGTACACACAGTTCCTAGCAGGATTTGATTCATCACTTTCCACATCATTCTTGGATATCCTTGGTTAAGATCATCCCTTTCAGTAGGAAGAGGTACCAAGAGTCTCACAGCCAAGATGAGGATTACACAGTACAGTAAAAAAACATTTTATGTTGCCCAAATTCTCACTCAAAAAGTTTTGAAAAATAAGCATGCCCTTGAAAAGAATCCAAGGGTCTAAGAATGGACATGAAAATTTTCCTTGTGATGAAATATTATTCTGCAGTAAATCTAATGAACTATTGATAAAACACTTCATACAGTTAACTAGAAAACATTATGCTAGCCGATCATAATAAAGCCAAGTATGGTGTTTTTGCATTTACATTAAATGCCTAGGAAAGACAACTCAATTAAAGACATAAAATAACTGTGGTTGCTTACAGCTGCAGAAGGAATATTGTGAAAATGACATTTGCCTGCCAAGTGATACTTCTTTTCATTTGAGGATAAAAAAAATCTATCAAAGGCAATGGAAGATATCTAGTGTCTTCCTCTGTTGCTCTCTGCCATGAGACAGGCTCCTTCAGTGAACCAAGCTCATCATTTTGGCTAGGTCGGCAGACCAGAAAAGTCTCCAAATCTGTCCATTTCCTCCTTCTAAATCTGGGATTATAGAGACAAACAGTCATGTTCAGCTTTTTGTAGGTGGATGCTGGGGATTTGAACTCAGGTCTTCATGTCTGAAGAACAAATTTTCTTACCCACTGAGTCATGTCCCTGTCCTCTCTTACCACTTTATTTCTATATGCAGAGAAAACATTTTCAAGCAGACTGAGTCCAAATAACCACCTAGAATCTCTTTTCAAAAATTATTTATAGGCTACCAGTAAAATTGATTTTGTGTGTGGTTAGTTAAAATATCTATTTTTTTGAATTGTCTATAGTTTCCATGGTGTGTCTCATCACAAACTGCTCAAATGCCTCTTCTAAAAACATTTCAAATGTATTTTTAAAATTTCGACAATAAAAGGAAGCAGAGAAGTTTGACAGCCTTAAGTGTAAATAAAACTTGCATTTTGTATGATTGCTGCAATTATTTTGAAGCAATAACTGTATACAAATGCAATATCTTCCCAAAGAGTCAAATGTGTCCCGGAATGGCTGACAACATGACAGCATGCCCACACTGATGGAAAAGTTTTCCTTTCAGTATCATAAGCCTAAACTACTAATCAGAAAAAAATGTGACATTTTAAGAAGATAAATTGAGTTCAGGGTCCTGCATCTAGCAGACATCTTTTGCTTGCAGGAAGAAGACAGACAGTTTTCCTTTTCCTTTGAAAGCATTGTAGGGATCAGCGTTTTGATACTGTCAAATTAAGGGATCTTGTCATAGCTCCCATGGGCAGATGGCTGCATTGTTCAAAGCAGCTGATAGAAGCTGGCTTTCTTCAAAAATAAACCCTAAGTATACGTTTGGTCATAAACAACATTCAAATGTCTAAACTTTTAAGGCATTTTGACATCCTGCTTTTAATGAACTGTTCATAAGAACCATCTCTATATGAATAAAAGTTTTAGCTGACTTCAAGAGACATGGAAATATTCCTAGCAGAGAAAGTGAAAAATGACATCTCCTGGCTACAATCCCTGTTGTCATCTAGCCTTCTGCCAGTGATTGGTCATGGTGGGTACACAGCAGGTTGGCTTCTCCTTAGCATTGCATTTGCCTACCTGAGTCGTCTAAAATGTGGGCAAGTTAATTAGTGCAAAGCAACCTGAAACTGTTCATGCACCACAATGTAGATCTAATACTCACAGTCATTGCTAGTTCTTCTTGTGTGTCCTCAGTTAAATTCCAGGTTCAGATTCATTGTTAAGCTGATACAACACTACTAGTTTTGTTTGACTTCATGTGTAAAAACATTTATCCCACAAAAGTTGCTGTGATCTGTAGTCCGATTAAATTTATTTTATGTTACATTGTTTGAGTAGATCTTAAAGTCAACTTCTTTCTCACATCAGGTTTCCACTACACACACACACAAAACTGTGTACTAGACAACAAATTTCACAGGCATGGCTGTGTGAGTCTGTCACCCAATTTCTGAGACTGGATCAGAGCTGGGGTGAAAGAGACAGGAGTGTCAGGATCAAGGTGTTTACTGAACACCAGCATAGCTGAAAATACTGAAGAAGAAAAAAAAAAAAAAGGTAAGTTCCAGGTTCATTAAAAGACCCTGCTTCAATGGAAAAGGCATAGAAAAACAGGAAGAAAACCAATGATGTTATGATATGTTCACCTTGCACACATACACTCACATACAATACAAGAGATTGCTTGACTAAATAATCGACATTATGAAAACAGCATATTGTCTATGAACATTCGTAGTTTGTGTATATATATGTAGATTGTGTGTATATATATGTATATATATACACATATATATAATTTTGAAAAATATTTTAGTTGAAATTATTAAGGAGATCAGATCATAGCATGGCATTGTTTCCTTGCTGACATTTATTCCTACGGTTGTACTGAGAAGTACGTAAGGACAAGCTAAAAACCAATGGAACAGCTTGTGAATATAACCTTAAGAATCCAGCCACAGTCAGCACTGCTGAGCATGCTCAGGGTGAGTAGTGTTTGAGCTCCCTGGGGAAGATGTGTTTCCATCTGCTTCAGCCAATTGTAAGCTGCAGATATAACAAAGAGCTTGCGCAGACACAAGCGAAGCATTTTACGTGAAGAGAAAGGAGCTTGAGTTCCAAGAAAAACATTAGCACTTTTTATGTCTCTTCATTACCAATTATTGTCCTCAACATCTTGTTTTCTTGTTTGTTTATTTGTTTTGCCATGTCTTTAGCAAATCTTCACATGTAGAAGGGAAAAGCCTGTCTAAGTACTTTACATCATTGCCAGTTGCCAGATTAATGTCTCTCCAGTTAATTCTCCTAAGAGATCTCTACCATTTTCCTCTGTCCTTGTCACAAAACAACTCTGCTGAGGCCACTTTAGTTCACCACTTAAATCAGGAGAGTTGACTGTGGCATGGTATCTGCCTCCTGTGGGATACTTACCACCAGAGACAGGGCTTCCCCCTCATTCACTAATTCATTAACATTGCTGCTCTTTCAGAGGACCAGAGTTTAGTCTCCATCATCCATGCACAGGTCAGAATGGCCTGAAAATCCAAGAGCAGGTGATTCAACACCCTACTCCAGGAACACCCAAACTCTCAATTGTCCACACACACATACACATAAATAAATAAATAAATAAATAAATAAATAAATAAATAAATAAATAATTTAAAAAGACACAATTCACTAAGGGGCTACCAAGTGCTGGGCACTGTGATAAGCATGATAAAACATGACTGAGGAGCAGTACCTGGCTCATGCACACACCTGATAAAGGACAAAGGAAGATAGACCATGCTCAAGGAAACAGAAATTCTCTGAACACAACCAGCCTTTGGCAGCTCCTTCCTGGGATCCTGCTGCATACTTGGATTTGCTCACTCAGGTATTTCACTAAGAACAGCATCTGATCAGGTAAGGAGAGGAGCCAGCCCAGAAGTTATGCCTTGATGTCCACTAGCTGCTGTCTCCTGCAGCCCCAGCTCCCCGGCTCAACCCCATCACCTCCACAAAATGTTCTCCAGCCTGCAGAACTGGAGCACAAAAATCCCTTGACTTTCATAACTTAGTCACACAGAACTAGTCTAACAATACCCTCTACAGAGCTTGAGTTTTCCTTCTCCTTACCAAAAGTTTCCATCACAAACTCTAAGCTGTCAAGTTGGGAAATATCCAGTGCTCTCTCAGCACTAATGATGCAATGAGTATAGCATAAAATGCTGATTCCCTCTTTCATCCAACTCCTTTAAAATACTAAAAGATGCCCCGAGTTTCCACTATGTCAGAAGAAAACACTTCTGCTCAGAAGTCCTATTTCTTTGGGTTTCACAGCTCTGCCTTCTCCTCCCTTCGAGCTTAATGCAAAGCCTCTTGACAGATCATTGCTCAGTGGATGTAGATCATGGAAAGATCATTCATTTGTTATATGAAGTTTCTTTCCCCTTCTGTTCACCTCAAATCTAACTTCTCTGTGATACCATTTTTGACTGGACTAATGCTTCCAGCCTCCTTCTCCAATCCACACAGCCATTCACCTTAGACTTATCTGATAATGTTGTTCCTCATTTTAGGATATGTTCTCCTTCCAGATACCTAACTCCGGGACAGCAGGAAGAGCACTTTGTGTTGTCTGTCTTTTGAGCACACAGCCCAAAGACCATATACCTCAAAGAGGATGAGTACTCCCTCTCTCCAAACTTCCTACTCCAGACCTACCATTTCCCAACTCTTCTACATAGAGATCTGTATTCTTACTTGGGGGTCAGCATGAAATGGATGACTGAATTCCAAGGAAATAACCTGAAGTCACAGGGAATTAGATTTGTAAACAGCAATCCAGTCGCATGGGCCATTTGAACAAGAAGTGGATAACTGTAAAACTGTCATAAGTACACTTGCACAGCTCTTTGAACACTCTGAGGTTCTATTTCAGCACCCTGGACTAGAGACCAGAAACATTCTCAAGTGATTATGTTGCAAATTTTTCAAAAGGTAGATATTTTAGCCACGATTTTTATTCAGATTTTTAATGCATCTTGTTTTACCCCTACACTTGACCCAGTCAGGAGGTCTGGCACTGGAGAAATTGTATGGGGTTATATTTATGAGATATACTCTACGTATATGTGGTTTGGGGCCATTTCATATCCATTTAAAGTAGTGCTAGCCACTTGCAGGAAGAAATGGCTCCCGTGGATATTCTTACCATAGAAAGGGACAACTCAACCAAACACTGTGGCATCATGGAGTCAGACAAAGATCATAATCATGTTCATACATACTCCACTTCTCAACACCGCAAACACAAGACTGAGCAGAGCTAGCCTATGTAGAATTTCCCAGCCATCAACCATGAAAAATATAACTACGAAACTGGTTTTTCAATGATGCTCAGTCAACCCAAAGTCCTCTCTGGGAAGGAATTTACCCACTATTACAACATCAGTATCTATAAATGAACCATACATTTTTCTCATATTCATCAGAATCTCACAAGATTATCATTCCAAGTTCTTGTGTTTACAAAGCACAAAACCATAATAACACTATCTATAGTAAAACTGTAATAACTCAAACATGGAAGGAATTGTGTGACTGCTCCCCACCAAAATGGCAATTAAACTAAAAAAGACTGTAAGGTTTTATAAATAAGAGGTTGAGAAGCTGAAAAATATTCACGAGACCATATGAAAACAAGACTGGGTTATGACTTTACTCTCCATGGAGAAGATACAATTCTAAAATTGCTACCAAAAAAAGGTGACTAAAAGAATATACAATCAGAAATTAATGGAAAGGTGTTATGGGGTTATATTAGGTAGTTAAAATACCATCTTTCTGGAGATGTTCAAAGTTTTCACATTTGAGGGGTTCTTTCCCCCTCCCATCCCCCAGTGTGTGTGTGTGTGTGTGTGTGTGTGTGTGTGTGTGTGTGTGTGTGTGTGTGTGTGTAAGTCAGAGCACAGCCTCAGGTGGTGGTCCTCATCTTCTGCTTTTGAGACAGGGTCTGTTGTTTCTTCTCTGTAGCTGGACCATGGTCTTCTGGGAATCCTCCTGTCTCTGCCTGCAATCTTGTCCTAAGTGTGCTGGGACTGCAGATGTGCACTACTGCATCCAGCTATTTCTTGGTTTCTGAGGATTTGAACTCAAGCTTGTATCAGAAGCTACAAACCCACTGAACTGTCTTCCCAGTACCTACATTTCAGTTTTACTGATATTTTGTTTACAAAACGGATGTTTGCTTTCATATCTAATAAAATCTCATTATTCTTTTTCTTGAATAAATTATCTCTTGATGGTGTGTGTGTGTGTGTGTGTGTATACACACACACGTATATATGTGTGTATATGTGTGTGTTTGTATAAAATATATATTAAGCCCTAAGAATCCTTACTCAATTGTGAGGCAAGGGCCCACAGAAACAGATTCGCTAATACAAAGCAAGGTAGACATGCTGAGGATCTGCTGCTGATCCAGTTTCAGTTCCCCTCAAGGCCAATGGGGACGAACTGCAAGACGCTTTCCACCACCTGACTTGGTCTCCTGACCACAAGAGAGAGTGCAACCCCCTTTCCCTCTTCTTTTAAGTGGTCACATACACAGACAAGAAGCCACGCCCCAAGTCTTCTACCCCAAAGCTATTGGCGGAATGAATTCCCACAGCACTTAATATCCTACCATCAAGATACAGAAACAAAAATATTCCATGCCAGATACAAGCAGGTTGTTGACATATATCAGCAAAATGTCATATCATGGCCCACAGTGAATGAACAAGTTTGTCTTCTTGTAACTGAAGCTTGTATTGGAGGGCAGATAATCACTATCCTGGATGGCTTTCATTGGTCTCTGTTTTGCCTTTTCCCACTGTGATACTCGATAATGAGAGTTTTGTAATGTACAGGGGAAAGGTAATGGGCCTTTTTAAAGGTGAGTGGAGAACCATCAAATTAATTCAATGTCTGCAGTGCTGATAGTATGGTATTAAAAGCTCCGAGCACTAATGGATAGTGAGCCAATTTTCCAAGGTCAAAGTTCCAAATTACTGTGTGAATCCTCAAATGGTTCTATATCATGAACCACTTCTGACTTCCATCGACTGTGTTTGCATTGCATTATCTGCACAGGGACATATGCCTCATGACTCCCAATTTTCCATTCAGAGTGTCCTGAGAAAACAGAGTTTGGATGAAAATGAAGAAGCATCTCATGGCCTTCTCTCTCCCTAATACCCAACAAGCTGTCTCAACAAGTACCTGCTTTACCATAGGATGAAATGCAGGGATCATTTGAGCCCATGAAGCTTGGGGAAACCTCTCATCTGGAAGCAGAGCAATGGTGGTCTGTTTTATGTCCCAGCAGAGTATAGACCATGCTAATTTCTAAGGCTTTCACCTATGGACTTTTTTTTAAATCTCAAAAAGGGTGGGTTCTGAAAAATCATGATCCTGTACAAACCAGAGGGCTCCACAGGTCTGCAGGTATCTAATAAAATCACACATCTTACCAAAATTATGTTCTCTGTTTCACATATTCAAATCAAGTACTTAAGAATGAAAACATTTAGAGGATTTTGATGACTGTTAAACCTCATTCCTACCATCTCATTTAATATAATCATTCTGTGATTTTATTTCTAACACTCTCTTTTCTCCCAGGCTGGGGTACAGTCAGATCTTTCTCTGTTACCTGACAACATGATTTATCTCCAAGCACTGTTCCTGCTGTCTGTGGACATCCTCCTCACTCCCTGCTGAACAGAATCCTTCTAACTCTCATAAACCCAACTTATCTCCTTGAGATTTTTCCTTAATCCTCTTTCCAACTCCATCCCATTGCTCAGAGTAATTATCTATCTGTATGATATGTTTGAAATTTGAAAATTTCATCAGAACAAGTTACTTTAATGTTGTTTGAAAATTGCATTTAATAATGTACCCATTGTTTTAAACTGATTTAAGCCTTTATCTAAGATGAACAACCAAGGAGCAAACTTTATAAAACTAGGTAAATTAAAACAAACCCCGGCAGTCAGAACCCATGATCCAACATTGTACTGGGAGAAATGTAGAAAATTACTCATGATTTATAAGCAGGGGCTCCGAGCATTACAAGTCTCTTTACTCGGTTTCTTTCATTTTGTTTTCTATTTCGTGAGATTCGATAATAACATAAACCTGAAGATTTTGCTATGACTCAAGCAAAACCAAGAATTGTTTGACTATGTTGGTCTATGAAAGTAAGGCATTTGCCATACTGGGACCTGTGAGAAGGGGGTTGGAAATCTTTGTAAAGACCCACAGTGAAGCAATGGCCTTTATGTAGAACTATATAAAATTCCTAAGACTTTAAAATAATTTTTACAACTGTCTTTTAGGGTTTTTTTTTTTCTAACAGGATGGAGAGATTCTTCACATAATTGATGACTTTGCTTCCTTTATCAGGTCTGCTTTGTGAACCTGGATGTAAACAAGGATGCCTGCAGCACAGAGCACCTGCAGCAGGTAAGAGCTGGACCTGGACCCCTCCAGAAGCCTGTGACAAAGGTCTATGATGCTCTTCTGTAGAAGTGTAGATGATTTCATCACTGCCCATTTCCCTGACCTTGCCCTGACGCTTTTCAGGCTGCCCCATTATATGTTTGAGTCTCAATTATCCTTGCCTGTAACACTGTTCAGGGAGGCAACTCCCCTTACCCATCAGCTTCCTAAAGCGACTATTCTGACCTTTCTTCACTTTCACACCACAGTCTGGCATGCCTTTTCCTAGGTATCTTGTAATTTGGGTGAAGGTAGCCAGTCTTTCCTCTGGTTCTCAGGATTACTCTTCCCCATTCTTTTCACCAAATCTTGTCTCAACCATGTTTTCATTGTCTTACCCTCATCATGCATGAACTTGAATATTTTGCACCTCCTAACACCCAACTTTCCCCAGCTACTTAGAGGTTGAACCCTAGTGTAAATCACTGGGTGCATTAAGCTCTTGAATGTCTGGTCAGCTCTTTAGCAGCCAAGTATGCCTGTGGTACAGTGAAAAGAATTAAGTAATGTCACAGTTTTCATTACATAACCAAAGCTGAGCGCTTTGACCTCATTTTCTATATATATAAATATAATGGCATATTTGCAGCTGGATTATCACACAACAATGCACGCAGGCTTCACTTAGTTGATATTAGGTCCTCAGTTATTCAGGACCCAGTTACAGTATATGCAGAACCTGAGATTACTCAGTACTCCTCTATTTTTGTTCTTGGTATAGTTGAATCAAGTTACTCACAGGAATTACTCACTATAAAACTTACATCAGGTCCCAAATATTGTTTCCTGGTATAGCACTAGAGGGTTTAAAGAAAACTGGGCATATAACTTTATTCAGTGGAGTTACTATGTAGAGTCCTTCAGAAATAGGACAGAGAGGATGGAAGCAAATTCTCATCATAATAACTGTGTTTCCCTAATTTGTAGAATGATTTAGGACAGTTTCCAGTTATGGCTTCGCTCACATAGGTGATGTGATTTGTGCAAGTTACCATTTTCTAGGCCATAGGCTATTTGTGTATATATGAAAGTAATTATGATATCTCATTTACATAGGGTTCTGTCAAGGATTGAATGGAAGAGGATGTCAAATATACAGGCTTTAGCAAACTGTTTAGAACACAGTCAAAGCAAAATCAGTATTGCACATGATTTTTTTTATTATTGACTTTATTGGAACAGAAGATTACTAGTAAAGCAATTTTTTATTCAAACTTTAAGAGGAAAAAATATTTCCAAACTAGTGTTTTTACCTGTTGTGTAATAGTAATTGCCAAATGTTTACTTTGGAAAATTTAAAACCATAGTTTTTTTTTAAGCTTAAATTTTCTATTCCAACCTTAATTCTTATTATCTAGTTTGAAACAGTTTCCTTTCTAGATTCCAAGGGTTATTATTTATATTTTGAGATTATAATATAATTACATCATTTCCTACCTTCCTCTCATACCTCCATTTCCACACATGCATACCCCCTGTTCTCATTCAAATTCATTATCTCTTTTTGATTGTTGTTGTTGTTGTTGTTGTTGGTGGTGGTGGTGGTGGTGATGGTGGTGTGTGTGTGTGTGTGTTAGGTTTTCAGGGATGAGCATTTGATATTAGATCATCATGCTCTTCCCTAGGGAGGACGATTTCTCCTGCTCTCAGCATTCCTTAGTTGCCTCTAGTCCTCTGACTAGGGTTAAGGCCTCCCGAGCTTTCTCCCTTCCATATTAGCGCATATATTGGTGTCATCCTTAATCAGGTCATGTTTAGGCAACCGTGATGGTGACACTTCATGGGCAGCTTCTCTGACATTTCTAGGAGAAATAATCCCACAGAAAACTTCTTGTTCCTCTGCCTTCCACAGTCTTTCTGCCTGCCTCTTCTAGAATGATCCCTGAGTCTTAGTGCGGGAGTTGTGTTGTAAGGAACTATAGACTAAGCAGCTAATATATCTATATTCTAAATAATAAATCATTTTTGTAGATGGAGCAGTTTGGGAGTACTCTTTTAGAAGTGTAAAGGAATCCTCTGAACTAACAAAGTCTTACCCCACAGAAACTGGTCAATGTTTCACCAGACCTTCCAAAACTCATCAACTCGATGAATGTCCAGCAACCAAAAGAAAATGAAATTGTCCTCCTAAGTGGGTTAGCTTCTGGAAACCTCCAGGCAGATTTTGATGTTTCACAGGTAAGTGACATAGTTCTCAATCAACTATTCATTAGTGATAATGTTTCTGTAATCAGAAGGGCATGAACCCCAAACAGATGCTGTGTTCGAGCTTTGGTGGAAGAGCCAACAATGGCTCTGTATTGGACACTGGCCTTTCTCTCTGTTTCTCCCACATAGCATCACTCAGAGCTTGATAGATTTTTATCTCTGCACCAATTCTCAGATCCACAGTGTCGTTTCACTGGGGCTTGAGCAGATAAACTGATTGTTGGTTAGTCCACTTTCTACTACAAGGCCTAGATAAATATTCAAAATCAGAATTTTCTCCCCTTTTAGGAACAAGCCCAGAATTCTAGTATGCATCGCTGGATTATCACACCATCCCATAGCATCATTCTTCTGGGATTTATTTGCTCCTTAAGAAATAATGTCTTAGCCAAGATTTTAAGTAAAGAATGAGGCTTCTGAAATGGAAAGGAAGTATGCTAGGCCCAAGGACTAAAATCCCAGAAGAATGTCATTAAAAATAAAGTAGGAATGGAAATATTATATATTCTGACAATTCTTTGTTGCTGTTGTATAAACCATCACAACACTACTTTGAAGAATCCATTTAAAGCTTTTTAGTCAATTTGCAAGAAAAGTACACATAAGGTATGCTGTAATAATATATACTCCAGTTCCAAATTAAAGTGGTGAGTATTTGTATACACCAGAATATCAGCCCAGAAAGCCAACCTTTATTCAGTCTTGACTCTGCAGACTTAGTGTGGATCTCTGCCTAGTCTGTTTGAATTTTTTAATTGAGACATCAGTATAATAATATTTTTCATTAATGAAGAATCTGGGTTTCTGGGAGGTTATTGATAAATGGCTCTAAGTTCTAAGTCCCATTTATATTCAGCCAAACAATGATGATCAGAAAAAAATTTTCAAGTCTGAAATTTGTAAGTATTTTTATAATACTTACAGACCTGTATTTTCTCTGCCTTTAAGCCCAGGAATGACCTGCTATCCAGTTAAACATCTTTCTTTATGTAGGAAGAAATTCCTTAATATTACAATGTAAAAGCCAACTAGTTCTGGAAGCCAAAACCTGAGTAGAGAGGAAGCACTGACCATGTGTCTGTGCACTAGTGTGGTCATTTTTACTAATAAAACAAGAATCTCATAGTACACAATAATTTACATCTTGTCAGCCAGAGAAACAATATTCCTGAGCATCAAGCAGTTGGATATGAACCTGAAGGATTTGGATCTTTCTCAGCCTGGATTTACCCATTTATGAAGGAGAATAAATTCATTTCTACCTTGAAACATTAACTTGAGAAATAAAATTTGTAAAAAGCACATTATTTAAAACAAATTTTAGTTTTGTTTTTTAAAAAAAAGGGAACAAAATTATAAGAAACCCAACATCCTACAAAAAAAATTGAAACTATTTTTTCTCTCAAATATCCTCTAAAATATGAGTCACTTTATATTAGAATTGCAACACTTTAATAATGACTTTTTAAACAATGTGATACATCAATCAATGAATAGGAAAGCTTTACTGCTTAGTAATCATATACTCTTGATTCTGAAGCTAATAACAAGGCTTGTTAACTATAAACTTTACATGAATTCTCCACAAATTATCTGCCATGGTTTTAAATAGAGCAACAATTAAAAATGTCATTCCTGTCTACTTTATAACACTACATCATCTTTTCCTGATGTGCTCAGCTGTAGCTAACATTGGCAATGTTGAGCATTAGTGGGAGGTCCCAATTTTCTTCTGATGTATCCGTGAAAGCTGATACGGACGTTAATTGGACCTGGCCTTGAACTGAACTTGGTAGACTTTGATTAACCTTAGTTAAGATTCTTAATTAAACATGACTGGAAGGGCTGGAAAGAGAGGGAAAAAATGACTGAAAAGAGACTCAAGTATACAGAGAATGTATGGTTTCATGTAACTATGTCAACACAGGGAGTAGAAAAGAATAAAGGACTTGAACCATGTTGGCAGGACATGGATTTTTCTTATAGTCTCTTTCCTGCTTTCTTTCTATAGGTCCTATTTATCAGACACAAGGAGACATTATCCTATTGTGTTCAAGTTGACTAAAACTAACATTTCAGGTAGTTCTCAAATGTGTCACTGAGTTCTTTTGGTTGTCATGGGTCACATATTCATTTTTTTAACCAGTCACTCTCATTTGAGGGATGTACTATTTAGATTGCCCAGGTAAGATTCATCCCTGGACTCAGAGATGAACCTTCTGTGAATTTCTCAAACAATACATGAAGCAGAAAATTCTGCCTCACAGAGTATGAGGACAAAAGGAATAAACTATGGTCATCAAAGAAGCAAAGATGTTCCATGAGGTATTTGAGAGTGGAGTTACCAACAACTCATTAAATGTCACATAATAAAAAGAATGTTCAACGTCAATCATGGTTGCACGCTGCTATAGTATCTACTATCTGAGAGGCTGAGGTGGGAGGACCACCTCAATAGTTAAATAAAATATTAAGAAAAATCAGTTAAATTTCTGTTCCTGCTTGATTTCTGTTGTTACAATAAACACCATGAACAAAAGCAACTTATGGGAAATAGGGTTAAGGCTTTAGCTTACACATATAGGTAATAATGGATTATTGAGGGATATTAGAACAGGAATTAAAGAAAAATCACACAGGAATGCTACTCACTGTCTCACAACCTTGGATTTCTTATTCAGCCCGTGTCCACCTGCTTAGGGATGGTGCCACCCATAGTGGGCTAAAACCTTCCTCATCAGTCATTAGTCAAGACAATCACTCACAAATATGGCCACAGGGCAATCTGATTGAGGCAGTCCACTTTGGGTTCCCTATTCCCAGGTGACTCAAATTTGTGTCCATTTGACAATAAGAACTAACCGGGACACTCAGCTACAGAAGCAGATGTGTTGAGAAGCTTATTATATACAACAGTTAGGTCTACTCCTGTGGTTGTCCTTCCTACGAGATGAGGGTGTAATTAGCTATACGTGCATGAGTTTGCAAAGGCCCAGTTATGGCCTCTCTTCAAACTTCACACAAGCCTTCTGTGGATACTGGGTATTTCTTGTTTGGACCAAGGGACCATGAGGACGAAAAACACACCAGGATACCATAAGCCTGAATAGGATTTGCTGGCTCTTCCGCTGTTTTCTTGTCTAGCCTTGAAAGGAAGAGTTAGCTTTTTTAACTTGACTTTCTTGTCTGTAAAAGTGCCATAGATCATCAGCCTCATAAATATATTGATCACATTGGAAATAACAAGATGTGAAAAGTACCCTGCAAAGTAGTGATTCTCAATCTGTAGGTCACGACCCCTCAGGGGCACATATCAGATATCTATATTACTATTCGTAACAGTAGCAAGATTACAGTTATGAAGTAGCAGTGAAATAATTTTATGGTCAAGGGACCACCACAACATCTGAAGAACTGTATTAAAGAGTCACA
This sequence comes from Peromyscus leucopus, assembly GCF_004664715.2. Taxonomy (NCBI): domain Eukaryota; kingdom Metazoa; phylum Chordata; class Mammalia; order Rodentia; family Cricetidae; genus Peromyscus; species Peromyscus leucopus. The sequence continues at coordinate 29,775,690 of NC_051074.1, forward strand.
GCATTAGGAAGGTTGAGAACCACTGTGTCAAGTATTATAAAATTACATGATATGTCATTATGTTGTAGGCTATTTTTGTATTACTTGGCTGCAACTCTTAATTTTATATTTTTTTAGAGACTGTTAAGAAAGTACACTTTCTTTCTAAAAATTTCCAAAGCTCTTTGTCACTGGCCTTTCCTGTGTGTTAGTGCTGTAGAGATCACTGGACCTCTTTCAGTGTGTGTCTTTCTATTTTATGTTGGCTCCTTCTTCAAGAGAGCAGCACCAATGGGAAGCCTGAATATAGTTGAGAGAACACTTAACTCCATATCCAAAACACTGACTGAGGCCTTACTGACTCCTCTCAAGATAGCAAAGGATAACAATCTGAGAAAAGGTCTCCATTTAATCAAGAGAGGCAGCCCAGAAGCCTGAGAACCCCCTCTACAAGCCTTCAGCCCAACTTCTTCCTGACCCCAGGCCCTAGCCTTCCTCCTACCCCTAAGCATTTAGCCTATGAAACATATTACTATAATTTCTTTCCCATTTGACATGTAATTCTCTTTGCAAAGCCTCTATCCAGTTTTATAACCGACTGGTGTTTTATCCAAGAACCTGAGAACCACATCTTAAAACCAGTGCCCCCTCTCCCATTCTAGGAGAGAATGGGGTCCTGATATCTGTAGGCCACTGGACCCCAGATAGACTGCATTTTACTTTTCCCCTGTGTAAAGCCAATTAGCAAACACAAATGGCCTTAAATCCCCATTGCTTTTTGTTCCATCACAGTGATGGTCTGGGTTCTGGGCTCCCACTGCTTATTTCAATAATGTTGAATAAAATCGTCCTTGCCTGTTCAACTTCGATCAGTTTGTTTTTTTGCTTTGATGAAGGAAATCTCAAATATATGATATAGCCAGTTGTTTTAAGTAAAACTTTCTTCTAGATGCCCTTGTGTTTCAAAATGTCATATGATGTTTCCTCGAACAGTTTTCCAGGAGGAGCTCTGAAGATATTTCAAATTTAAGGGCCCTTTTCCTTTTCACAGGAGAGGCTGGGAATAAAAAAATGGTCACCCACGATTGTCTTTTATTGTCATTTCTGAGACTGTACCTTCTTTTCTTTCTGTTTTTAGTGCCCTTGGCTGCCAGATATCTGTTTGGTCCAGTGCGCAAGAGGGAACAGAACCAACAGTACCAACTGCATCATCTTTGAGATCAACAAGTTCTTAATTGGTCTGGAGGTGGTGCAGGAGCGTCAGCTCCACCTGGAGACCAATGTTCTGAAGCTGGAGGATGACACAAACTGTTCCCTGTCTTCCATCGAGGAAGATTTCCTTACGGCCTCTGAGCACTTGGAGGAGGAAATCGAGGTGGAGGACTACAGGAGCGGTAAGACATTGTCGGTAAAGCTAGTATGTGCCCTGAGATGAGTCACCCCACCCTACAACATTATCAGTGGGAGAGTCGGGAAAAGTTTCAGGCCACATCAATTTGGCTGACGCATCACAATCTCTACCTGCTCAGGTCTGATGAGGCAGCGATAATAAGAAAACACTGGTGAACATGCTGACTAATGTATTTAAGACAGCTTAATGGTTGGATGGATACTGGCTCCCAAAAGATGCCTTAGGGGTGCTGAAGGAAATCTGTGTGCTCTAAGGGGAAACCTTCCTACCCACCAAGAGAAAGAAAGTCTCTTCCTAACAGGAAAGTCAGTTTCCCCGAAACTTCCACAAAAGCCGGTGTTACCAACAGGAGCCAAGTTGGCCTGGCTTGGCTTTGAATCCCAGGACCTCACTTTGAGTCTGTGAGACCTAAGTCTCCTCTCTAATCTCTTTTAAACCTTGGTTTCCAAAAGTGCCTCTAGTTCGTGATGGTTGTGAGCTTAGAAGGGAATGACCCAGGAAGGTGCTCTGCAGCCATTTAAGTCTACTGACTCATTCACGGAACTCAGTGTGTCCCTCTTCCCACCTTGAAGGAAATTGCATAAAGTGTTGCATTGTTGTTGAGGCAGGACCTATGCAAACTTCAGTGCAAATCTTTGCAACAGAGCCATCATTCCCAAATGCCTTCTCCCCCCTGGACCCCTGCATTTGTGCCCCATATTAAAAGTGTTTCATAAGGCACCATTGCATAACAAAATTCAACCTCTGTATCACATTCACTTTACATGAGGTAACAACCACAGTGCTGTGTTAAAGGGGAGAAGGAGAAACTGGATGCAAATTTAGAAAGTAATGGTTAGTTTGGGCCCATCAGAATCTGCTATCCAAAAAGTGACGATGGTCGGTCCTCAATTTCTCTCTACTAGGTTTTGAAACTATAAACGTGTCGGCTAATGGTTCGGAAGGTAAAAAGCCAAAGGAAGCTACCCAGGAAGGATGGGATTTCCACAAGGAAAAGCACACTAGAAAATATCGTTCGCCCTCGATGAAAACAGAAGGATCAAAGGAAAAGGTAGCAGAGAGCACAGCTTTGCAGAGTCTCAGTCCTTCAGCCAGGTCATCCCGCTGGAGAAGCGAAGCGGCAGGGGACACGCAGCTTGCCACACACCGCTCCCATCCCGAAAACATCAAAGGAGAAACAGAAACATCTCAGATGCTCTACATCCCTAGGGACGCTTATCTCTCCATGGTTAAGAAAGACGGGCTTTCTTCGTGTGACGCAGTCACTGAGCAGGGCAGCGACCCCAGAGACCATGGTGGTGTGCAAAACTCTCTTCCTCCTGTCCAAAATGGAGAAGCCACCACAGGGGAGTACGCTACAAACTTAGCCGAATCAGTGCTGCAAGATGCCTTCATCAGATTGTCTCAGGCGCAACCCACCCTCCCCGGAGAACCTTCAGTCAGTTTCTCCGTGGGCAGTGCTCTGCTTCCCAGTGGCTGCTGTACGAAAGATATAGTGGTCCCACGTTCATGGAATGAGCTCCCCAAAATTGTCATTGTGCAGAGCCCAGACGGCAGTGAAGCTGCCCCAGAGCCAAGTGTCTCCTCCTGGCCTGAAATGGAAGTTTCTGTTGAAACCTCAGGCATCTTTTCTGGAGAAAGCTCCAGCAGACCCACTCAGAGCGCCCTAGAAGTTGCCCTAGCTTGCGCAGCCACTGTTATTGGAACCATCTCAAGTCCACAGGCCACAGAAAGACTCACCATGGAGCAGGAATCCCTGATATCCAGCTATGCCCAGAGAGGCAGTGGGGTACAGCAAACTCAAGTGCCCCAAGTACTCGCAGAACCTTCCGTAAGTGAATATTCCTTCCCATCAGCTCTGTGTGGCGTGACCCAGGTGGCGAGTGCCGTGGCTGTCTGTGGCCTGGGTGAAAGAGAAGAGGTGGCATGTTCTCTAGCTCCAAGTGACCTCTTGCCCACATCCGGGGCTTCTGAAGAAATATCCTCAACTGGAAGTTTAATGATGGGGAGGAGCACAGAGCTGGGGAAGGAAGCCATTGCAGAGGCTCTGCTCAGGGAGGCTGCTCTGGTTTTAGCACGACCTGATGCATACAGCAGCATTGGAGAGCTCTTGGAATCTGTGAACAGGAGAGTCATAGAAACCACCTCCAAAACCCAGACCCTGTGCAAAGAAAACATTCGAAGGGATGAGCTGGCACAGACCCTGTCCAATGTCATCCTCAAGCATTCCATTGATGAAGTTCACCAGAAAAATAGAACAGCTCAATCCACCGATGAAAGGCATCCCTATGGAACTCTGGACACCTTAATGGAAAGTGTGAACCAGCTGCTTCACAATGTGATCTGTTTCACGTTCAAGAAGATGAGTCATCTTGTAACACTCGGTGAACATCCCACTGGCCTTTCCAAAGAGACCATCCAGTGGACAGAGTCAGAACCCTTAGGTTGCCAACCATTTGATCAGGCTGCTGGTCAAGCATGGGCAAAAGCTTCAGCATGCTCTGGCAGCCACCCTCTTAGCAATGCGCATGGCACTGGCCTTGTCATTGGTGATCTGGTAGAGGATGCACCTCCTAAGCAAAACATGGGTGGAGCAAGGCCGGGACTATTCAACAACCCCAGGCTGCAATCTGAATTCTCATGCACTCACAGAATGCTTGATTCAACTGCTAAAACATCCCCCAAGGAAATCTATCTGAAAGGGATTATGGGAGAGGACTCAAAGAACCCTCACCACACACTCAGTTATGATGGCAATGAACAGAGAGCCTCTACAGAAATAGGAAAGTTGCCAAAAACAGGCAAGTGCCACAGCAGCTCCCAGGAAACAGAAGATAGCATTGTTCCAAACACCCAAGAGAAATACACCTGTGCCACACCCATAAACACTGAAATTCAAGTTAACCGGTCCCTGTTAGGGGATGACCTGGTGTTTTCTGCTCAGACTACACCACAAGCAAAGCAGTCTGAGGTATACTGCATCACAGACTTTGCTGAAGAATTGGCAGAGACTGTTGTCTCCATGGCAACTGAAATCGCAGCAATCTGCCTTGACAACTCCAATGGAAAGCAGCCCTGGTTTTGTGCTTGGAAAAGAGGGAACGAGTTTCTGGTGGCGCCTACTGGATCCTGCCGATCTTTGAAGAGGAAGAAGGAAAACTCAGGCAGTGGAAGCACTGTGAGGAAACATAAGCCACCCCGCCTCAGTGAAATCAAGAGAAAGACAGACGAGCATCCGGAGCTGAAAGAGAAGCTGATGAACAGAGTCATGGATGAGTCTATGAACCTTGAAGACACTCCTGATTCTGTCAGTTCTTTTGCAAATGAAGTGGCAGCCAGGATCATGAACCTAACAGAGTTCTCCACGGTGGATGGAGGGTGGCAAGCCCAGAACTGTTCCCGAAACCGGTTTCTGGGTGGTGATAGGTGGAACCGGCTGAAGGCCTCCAGCTGTGAAAGCATTCCAGAGGAGGACTCTGAAGCCAGGGTCTATGTCAACAGCCTGGGTTTAATGAGTACCTTAAGCCAGCCAGTTAGCAGGGCCAGCTCAGTCTCCAAACAGTCCAGCTGTGAGAGCATCACCGATGAGTTTTCCAGGTTTATGGTGAAACAGATGGAAAGTGAAGGCAGAGGGTTTGAGTTGCTGCTGGATTACTATGCTGGTAAAAACGCCAGCAGTATTCTGAGCTCAGCCATGCAGCAGGCTTGCCAGAAAAGCGAACACCTCAATGTGAGGCCAAGCTGCCCTTCGAAGCAGTCCAGCACAGAGAGCATCACAGAGGAGTTCTACAGGTACATGCTGAGGGACCTTGCCAGAGAAGGCAAAGATGGTACCTCCTCCAGACGAAGCAGCCATGACTGGACCTCGGGCTTGCTGTCTCCTTCTGCTCGATCGCCGCTGTGCTACAGACAATCATCTATGCCGGACAGCAGGTCCCCATGTGCCAGATTAACAGTGAATGCACCTGTCAAAGCCAACTCCTTAGACGGCTTTGCCCAAAACTGCCCTCAAGATTCTCTGAATGTACAGCCAGTCGGTAGGGCTTCCTCCTCGGGTCTCTGCAAATCAGACTCATGCTTGTATCGCAGAAGTGGGACTGACCAGATCACAAACATGCTAATTCATGAAACATGGGCCAGCTCTATTGAGGCTCTCATGAGAAAGAACAAAATTATTGTGGATGATGGTGAGGCAGCTGGTGTTAGTCCTGGTCCTGTTTCTGGTGGCTCTCCTTTGCAAGTAGAGAAGTGTGGAAGCAGATTAACTACCAGCAGAGGACACAGGGGGCCACCTCTGCTTATACAGGAGTCTGTTGGTTACCAGAGAAAGGATGTTGTTACTGAAAGCAATCATTCCTCAGTGTCATCTCCAAGCAAAACAGCTCCTGTTAAAAAACTCAGTGGTTTTGATCCTAGAAGAGAAACTTCTTCATGCCACAATGCCATTGTTCTCAAAAACCCCAAGCAGCCGCTTTGCTCAAGGGATGTACCTTTGATTCAGATAGAGACAGATCAGAAAGACGAGGGCATTGGAGAAGATGAATCTATCCTTTGCCAAAGTGGCTCCCTAGAGGAAAAAGAAGGGCACCCACCTGAAGAAAATATCCCAGATGTGGCCAGAAGTGGAGACACGGCCCTGAGTACCTGCCAAAGCTGTTGGTAAGTTGATCGTCTCTGAGACCAAATAGGTGCATGTTCACTGGAGTTTATACCTCAATTAGTGTTTTCCTAAATCAGTGGCTTTCACCCTGTGGGTCATGACCCCTTTGGGGGTCACACAACACTTTCACAAGGGTTGCATATCAGATATCCTGCATATCAGATATTTTTACATTATGATTAATAACAGTAGCAAAATTACAGTTATAAAGTAGCAATGAAAATAATTTTATGGTTTGAGGTCACCATAACATAAGGAACTATATTAAAGGGTTGCAACATTAGGAAGGTTAAGAACCACTGTTCTAAATCTTAGGAATACAGGAATGTTATTGATGCACAAACAGAATTCCTGAGACAATAAATGACCTCAGTAGGCCCACCTTATCCAATGACATTTTTTCCAATGTTCCTATGGCTCGGCCTTCTGTAATTGTAGGCATAAGTTATGGCCCCTCATGTGCCTGCTGTTTTATTTTGTTTAGAATGCCTGATCTTCCATCCTCATCCAAGATCAATAATCCCCGTGGTCATCTTGTGGAAATTTGTTCTTATGCCTATAATAACTCTTGGCTCAAAATGCTATATTTTTATTGCATGTCACTCATATGCCAGGAAGCAAAGTGACTTTATTCCCATGTCCAAGGGCATCAGGTCACTACCTAACCCCTACAGTTGGTGCTCAACTATATTTCATGAATGAATGGTTACTATGAAAATAGGAAATTAGTCAGAACCTGATAAGGTTCTGATACACCTTGCTATAAGCAGAAAAAAAAATCTTATTAGGCTAATCAAAATATAATTTGTAATTAACTGTGAATATTAGTTCGAGTGTTTCCTCAGCATTAGATAACTGAGACAATACTGAAATGGGACAGTTAACCATCTGGAATTCAAAACTGATTTCATTCTATATTCATAGCATAATAAATATCTGCCTACTACAAGAGAAAGAAAGAGGGAAAGGAAGGAATGAAGGAAGGAAGGGAGAAAGAGAAGGAAGGAGGCAGAGAAGGAGGAAGGAAAGTTTGTTGTGTAATTTACTTTTTAATTTCCAAAACAAATTGAATTCATTTATGCAACAAAAGAATCACAGCATAGTTCTCCTCATTAAAGTTAGTACACCAATGGTTTGGTAGCTTTTTAAATCATTCATGGTGATTGTCAATCAAAGATAAGAATAATAAGCAACAGCAATGTTTTCATTTGTAAATAGTTAAATTTAATAAATTTTAACTTTAGAATTGGTGATTAAGTTCGTTGGCATCTCGTCTCTAAAGAGTTCCCTTTTCTGGCTTATTCTAAGAGTCTCTATGGAGACCCTGTGTCCCACGAGTGCCAGCTCTTGCAGTGCACAGTGTAACTGTCACAGGGTGCATGCAGAGTCTCTCTGGAAGCTGTCATTTGGACAGTGCTTTTCCAGAAGACTGTACTCCAAGCAGCGGGAATGAAACTTGAATCGGAGGCAAGGTAACTATTTCCCTCAGGCTGCACAAGGAATATGAGTTTTTTTCTTAACTTCCAGTTTCTGCACACTACTCACAAGGGACCATTGTATCATTCCTTTATTTTTAGTCCATAATTAAAGTTTAGTGAAACAGAAAATTCAAGCTTTAGGAACATACAGTTTTGAGAAATAACCTGTGTAGTCTTTTCAGAGATGCATGCCTACAGTTTGTTGTTTACAAAAAGGCCATAATTTTTTTCAAATATATTTAGCTGGAATAAACAAGTTGAACACAACTATCACCAAATGTTAACAGTTCTCTAATGTTTGTGATGCGTAGACCCCTAAGCAGAAGAGATGCATATTAAGGTGTTAAAACACCCCCACCAGAAAGGGTTCTACATGGTGTCTTTGGTATAGGGTCCAGTCAGACGTGAGAACTTCCTGTTAGACAGTTAGCACTAAGAACTTTCCTCTCCAGTTGGGTAGAACCCCAGAAGCCCCGAAGGAGAAGAAAACAAAAAGGCATAGGGACCAAAACCACAAAGCTAAGACTAATGAAGTCGGCCAAATAGACAAAGAAACAAGGTTTCATCAATAATTATTTGGCTATGGACAGTGTTCACCAAAGGTTTTGCTGTGGAGGGACTGTGGAGAAATGTATCAGAGCCAAAGACACAAAATAGCCAATATGTCATTTTTCAGAATTGTTATATTTAGAAATACATAAAAAGGAGAAACACTGATTCCAAGCCCCTGACTTAAAGTCAGCAGAAGCCAAGAAAAGGTCAGTGAAGGTCACCAAATCACAAAGCATCGAGAACTAATACCCGACAAGATTTATGGTTGTAGACACAATCAAATAATGTTTATCATTACACAGTTCTGAATTAAATGTCACTAATGGGATTCCTAAAACAGACTTAACCTGGGAAAGTTGCAAACACTTGGTGCTCTGCACAAATAAAGCCTTAGCTGACTCAGACTCCTGTTCTGTATAATCACCCAAGCATTCCACCTCTCCCTTCAGGATATAGATATATGACTCTAGTTTTCATCAAATAAAACAGAAAGAATGTAGAATATCCCAGAAATTCAAGTGTTGGCTCTAATTGTAAAACACAGAGATGAAGGCTTGAATATCATTTTTTTGTTTTGTGGAGCAATATAACCATCATAGAACATGAACTACACTACATTAAACTATATCCATTTGAACCAGTTTCCTAATCTCTCTCATTTTGGTTTATTCACCCAGAAATGGGAGTTGCAATATAATTCTTAAATTTAAATAATGTTTTGTATACAAAACTCTTAATTCAATATTTTACTCATTGTGAACATTCAATAAATTCATTTGGTTGTCATTATTGTTTATGATGTCATTTGACTGAAAGTATATGGTAGCCTTTATTTCAAGATATGTCTCTTTCCCCAAGGGGAAACCTGTCATGAACAATGTGAGAGATTTATTGAAACAAGAGAATTCCCAAGATTGCCAAGCAGAAAAATTAGTCACAGTTCAGTTACATTTGCTGAGCTCAGAGTTGCTATCAGGGGATTTGATTTGTCAAAATAGCTGGAAACAGAACTTCATTCTCCATAGCAGAGTTCAGCCCACGTACATGCAAGAGTGAGGAATGTGACACAGACAGACAGTCTGAATGTTGTTTGGAGGTGGAGAAAGATTATGTCCTGAAGATATTTTTAGGGTCTTCTCTGAAGGACATCTTCATAATTCTTTAAAATATGGTAAAAATTCAACACAATGAAATAAAACCACTTTCTTACTTTTTGATCACTGGAAGCTGAAGATCCATTGTGGAAATCATTCCCAAATGGAAATATTTATTTACTGTTAGCATCATATTTTGAAGATGCATAGACTTGATAGATGTATAGTTCTTGATTCTTTAAAGATAAAAAAAATATCCTGTTGGTGGCCACCACTTTCTCCTTAACACATCATGATTTGCAGAGGAAAATAAAGAGCAGTTATTTAACTTTTGACACATTGATCCTTAAGCAGAAGTGATAAGCTGAATCCTGAGCATTTACAGGATATCCCATACATTGTAGTAATCTGTTGTTTCAGAAACATACAACAGACCTGGACAAATATAGCCAACTGGTCTTTGGCAAAGGAGAAAAGTGATCTAGTTTAGAAGACAAACTTTCTGGTCTGGAGAGATGGTTCAGCAGTTAAGAACATTTGCTGCTTTTGCAGAGAACCTGGGCTGAGATCGCAGCATCCACAGTGGGGCTCACAAACATCCATAACCCCACTTCCATCTTCTGGCCTCTACAGCCAACAGGCATGCACATGGTATATGGACATATATGTAGGCAAACATTCATACACATGAAATAAAAACAAATAAATCATAAGAAAAAGAAAAATTAGATATTTACAAAAGAAAAAAAAAGTTTTTTTTTCAGTAGTCTCCATAACAACCAGGTATCCATTGTGATTGCTTGTCTTCATTATCAAGTTGACTAGATTTAGATTTATACAGGAAGCACCATTCTAACAATGTCTATAAAGATGTTTCTAATTGGTTTAGCTAAGGAGGGACGATCTACCTTGAATGTGAGTGGTAGCATCTCATGGGCTAAGGTCAAGTCCAAATAAAAACAAAAATAGGAGGAAACTCTAGGACCACCACCATTCCCCTCTCTCTGCATCCTGACTGTGGATGCAATGCGACCAACTGCTTCAAACTCTGCTGCCATATCTTCCCTGCTGTGGCAAACCATAACCTCATATCATGAACCCGAAGAAGTCCTTCCTTCATTGAGTGGCTTTTGTCAACAGAATAAGATAAGCCACAGACTATCAAAACATATTTCTGAAAGACACACCCAATAAAAGGAAACGATCTAAAATGTTAAAGTTCAAGATGATTTTATATGTTGACAAATCTCTCATAAGCATGGGACTGTCCTGATAAAGAAGCATGACTTCAATTAAAAAAAAAATCTCTCAAAATTTAGCAGTAAGAAAATGAACAACTTATTGGGAAATAGATAAAGGTTAAGGGGTTGAAGGCTAGGTTCTCAGCTAGTAAAAATAACCATTGGGAAAAGATTCCATCCCAAAAGGTTTTGTGTAGTCCTTGTATCCGCCTATGATTGGATTCATTATTTGATCACATGATTGGGAGGTGATATAAACTTAGAGGTGGGGTCTAGCTGGAAGAAGTAATTTGTTTGAGAAGTATCCGAGTGGGAGCCATAGCTTGTGTTTGTCTCCTCATCTCCTGTCTGTCTTGAAAAGAGTCCCTTTGCTCTCCCACATGATGCTATCATGATGTTCAGCTTTACCATGTACGGGCCCAAGGGCAACAGAACCAAGTAGCCATGGGACGACCCCTCTTAAAACATGACCTTAAATGAGCCTTTCTCCCTTTCATTACCTCTCTCAGGTATTTGACACAGTGACAAAAGGCTGGCCCAGTGCTCAGCTATCACATGACATTAGGAAATTTCACATTCAAACAGCTGAATACAGTGAATATCTATTAAGATGAACAAAAGCCAAACCACTGACAACATCAATTCCTGGATGCAGTATGTTACAACCCGTTGGTACAAAATGGATGATTGCTTTGGAAGATAGTTGCCAGTTTCTTTCAAACTAAGCAATTGATGTTCATCCAAAAAAGAAAAAGAAAATCTGTGTGGATCTTTAAATCAGCTTTATTTCTAATTATCAAAACACAGAAATAAACAATATGTCTTTTGTCTTAGTTATTTTTCTACTGATGTGACAAAACACCATGACCAAGACAATTTATGAAAGAAAGCATTTAGTTGAGTTTGTGGCTTCAGGTATTATATTCCATAATGGCCTGCCAACAGAAACACTTGAGACCTGAAATTTTGATCTATGAGTATAAGACAAAGGGAGGCACATGAGTCCTTTAGACTCTCAAAGTCCATCCCTAGTGACACACCTCCTCCAAAAAGGTCACACCTCCTAATCCTTTCCAAATTTCTAGCAACTGGGGACCAAATATTCAGATATAAAAAGCTTATATACAGGCAATTCTCATTAAAACCACTACATTCTTCAATAGGTGAATGGTAACATATATTGTGGTACATGTTAATGGAATATATGTGGAATAGTGTTAGAAGATAGGAAGGAAGAGTGATGAAGCCATAGAAATGAATGGAGTAAGCATGAATGTGTGTTGTGAATAACCATCTTAAAGGGCTATAAACTGCATTGTATTTGGAAGAAATGAGGCAATTGGGATAAGAGAAAAAGGAACAGCTCCAGAAGTTAGGGGATGTCGGGGGTGAACAGAGTTCAAAGGATTTGCAGGGCTGTATAACTACTCTGCATGATGCAGTAGTAAATACGTCTGCACCACTGCCATGGTTGAAGTATCTGCTCTCAAAACCATTGATTAAAAATCTAAGCTGGGCTATGGTGGTGCACGTCTTTAATCCCAGCACTTGGGAGGCAGAGGCAGGTGGATCTCTGTGAGTGTAAGGCCAGCCTGGTCTCCAAAGCGAGTTCCAGGAAAGGCGCAAAGCTTCACAGAGAAACCCTGTCTCAAAAAACCGGAAAAAAAAAAGTCTAATCACCACTACAAAAAGAAGCTGTTTAATGAGATGTAAGAGCTGCAATTATCTATGGGCATAAGAATGAGTATTTAGAAGGCTATTAGAAACTATTCTACTTAGTAGTAGACTCCCCTTTAAGGCCTATGACATCTCCAGCCACAGGTTATTGGCTATGTTTCAGGTCTGAGGAGGACAGAGAGAAGAGTGGAAAGGATGCAAGTATGGTGACTCATATATGAATTCTGCAAATAAAAACAATACTTTTACAAAAAATAAAAATAACTATAAAAAGTCTAATCATTGATGCAAAAGTGTGGTGAGCTGCCTACTGAGATATTTTGGTTTTTGTATATTATTATATATTATAAATAGTTCTATCCTCATAAAGAGATAATGTCAATTGTTAAAAGGCTCAGGGATAGTTCAGTCTCACTGTTTCGGGTGATCCTGCTCGTCCATACCCTCCATGGATGACATGGCAAGAAGTCCTTCACCAGGTTGTAGGCAGAAGTTTCTCTCCTCTGCCTGTTACCAAATACTCAGCAGCTGCTTCTTAAATAATTGACTGTGAGGCTTAATATCAATTACAAATGCCTGGCCAGTAGCTCAGGTTTATTGCTAACTAGCTCTTACACTTAAATTAACCCATAATTCTTACCTCTGTCTAGCCATGTGACTGGGTACCTTTTCTCAAAATGGCATTCTCATTTGCTTCCTTTGCATCTGGCTGGTGATCCTTGACTCTGCCCTCCTTCTTCCCAGCATTCTCAGTTCAGCTTTCCTGCCTAACTTCCTGTCCAGTTAGAGTTCAGTCAGTGTTTTATTAAACCAATTCAAGTGACAAACATTTACAGTGTACAAGAGGGTTATTCCACAGCATCAGGTATAGACTCCACAGCCTTAAGTTCTCACTTCCAGACTGAGAGCCAAATTTCTATCATTTATAAATGACAAAGTCTTTGTCATTTTGTTATAGGACCACAAAATAGAATAAAACAATCTTTACATATGTGTCAAATATGCATACAACATATTAGCACCAAAAGTGTGCCCTAATATCTATTACGTACTTTGGATAATAATTACAGCAATGGACCACTATAGTGCAGTATGTTAAGAGCAAGGATAGGAAGGGAGCCTTTACATATATGGGAGAAACTTACATAGATGGATGGATGGATGGACGGACGGGTGGGCGGGCGGATGGACAGACAGACAGATAGATAGATAGATAGATAGATAGATAGATAGATGAATAGATAGATAGATAGATGAAAGAATTTTTTATGTTTTATGAGATAGAGTCTCACTAGGGTTTATGTTTTATGAGATAGAGTCTCACTAGGGCTGGCTTCAAACTCATAGCAATCCTCCCCCTGCCTCATCCTTCTAAGTGCTGGTATTATAGATGTGAATCACACCTGGTTTTTAAATATTTAACTTTTCTGTGAACCTAAAATAATTCTAAAGAATAAAGGATAATAGCTTTTGCTAAATAAAAACATTTTGGGACAAGCAATATGGCTCAGTGGTAAAGGTGCTAAATGCCAAATCTGACAGCTTGAATCTTGATCCCCTAGACCCACACAATGGAAGATAAGGACTGGCCCCCATAAGTTGTCCTCTGACCTCTGCATATATGCCATGGCAAGCACATACTGAATAATTTAAATTAAATAAAGCCTCAAAAAAAGCATTTTGTTCAAACAAAATCTCAGAGAATATACTACTGTGAGACTATGCAATAATGTTAGTGGAAGTTTATAGATGGATGGAAATGAATATTAACAGTAACTTGACTATAGATAAAGGAGCAAAAAGAGTCACAAGGAATAACAGGGTAGCCTAATGTAAAACACAGTCTTCTCATTTTATTTTTGTATTTCTTCAAAACATACTATTTTAAGTAAAAGGGGTTTATTTTATGGTATATGAAAAACTGAAATATATGTCACTTATGGCATAAAGGCTAGGAGAGAGTAAACAGAAGTATGTTGTATACATGTTGTCCATCGTGTCAGTGTTATAATGTAAGCTATACATTGTATTTAAATGCCAAAAATTCTGCAATAACCACTAAAACTGTGAAACAAAGAATTACAATTGTAAGTCAATAGTGGAGATAAACATGAAAGTCTAAAACTTGCTCTGTTAATTAAGAGAAATCTGGAGTGAAGGGTAAAAAGCAACTAAGACCTGATGGGACAAATATAAAACAAGATTATATATTTAAGCCCAGCCTAACTGATGGTCACATTAATTATCGATGATCTAAACCCTTCAGTTAAAAGTCAGAGATTATCCTTTTGCATAAGAAAGCAAAACCCTAGCACAAGCTGTGTGCAAAAAAAAAAAAAATGACCTGAAATATAAAGATGCAAATGGGTCAAAAGTAAAAGGATGGAAAATAAAAGATTTTTAAAGGCCAAATAGCCCTCAGGATAAACAGTATTATCCGGGATAATGGTGTTTTATAAGGTAACGGGGTCAATCCATCCAAAAGACAATCTTCTTGTATATAGAACCACCTAAGTAGCAAAGCATCAAATGATAATTTTAAAAGCTAGAAGGAGAAACAGACACAGAACCATACTGGAAATTTAACATTCTTCTCTTAATAATTCATGAAATAAAAACAATATGTAAACATGCTATAAATGTGTGTATGTATTTACAAGAGAAACTTCCAGACACAATAGGGCACGTGCCAATAATGAACTCAGAGATGAGACGATGCACACATGTCCAGCTCAAGCTCCGTCATGACAAAATCCCAGCACCTAAGGGGCCAAGTGGAGAACAAAAACCCACCGCTGGTTGAAGAGCTGCTGGGAGACGGAGTGCTGGCTTTCTTGATTGATGTGACCCTTAGTAAACTGGCCACACCCCAGAGCAGTCATCACTCCATGACCCAGCTGGGCAACAAGCTGGACTCATGGGAAAAGACGGGATAAAAAGAGGAAGACTTCTCAAAGTTGGGAGGGAGAAGTGGGAAAATGGAGAGGGAGGAAGGGGAGGAATTCGAGGAGGAGGGTGAATGCATTCAAAATCCATTGAAATTCTCAAACACTTAATAAAATATCGATTTAAAAAGACCAACATTCTCCATCAACCTAATCTATACAATTTAAGAACAGTCTATCCCAACAGCAAAGTATACATTTTTTTTTCAGGTGAACTTAAAACATTCGTCAAGATGTATCATAGATCAAAAAGCAAGTCAATGCATTTAAAAGAATTTAAAACATAAAGAATATGTTCTCTGATATGTTGGAGTTAACCCAAAAGTTAATGATAAAAGATGTATACAAAATCTTCCATAATAATTAGACATTGTTATATTTAGAAATTAACCAATTATCTATTGCTCACAGGGGAAGTTAAACTCTAAATGAAAAATGTAAACTTGTTAAAATTTGTGATGGGATGGTAATGCTATTTAGGAAAGAATCTACACTTTTAAATGTTTCTGTTTTTTAAATCAGAACAGTTTATCATCTGTGCACTGAGTATCCATCATTTAAAAACTAGAAAAGATCAGGGACAGAGCAGTAGCTCAGTGGTAAAGCCTGAGTTTGACGCCCCAGGACCCACATGGCAGAAGGAGACCAACTCCTGTAAATTGACCTCTGACCTTCATACCCATGCTGTGGCACAGGCTCACCCACACACTTACACACAATAAACAAATTAATGCAATAAAAAATCTTTTAAAGGATTATCAAATTAATTTTTTTAGACAGCTGAAAGTAAATCATCAAAATGGGAATGTGTATCAATGATTGTAAAAATCAAGGGAGAAAATTAATAAAAATCTCACACTCTTTTTACCTCAAAAGACTGGTGAATATTTGCACATCTATTCATTTTACATTCAAGTAAAATATGTAAGAAGGGAAAATGTCTGCTGTCATTTCTCATTTCAAAGGATTTTCTATGATAACAACTGCACGGCAGCACCTGCCTGTTTAAACCACTGCCTTCTACCTGTGCCGAGTGATTTCTACTTTCCATTTATGATGATGGCTTAAAACAAACACAGTTAGGTTATGTGAAAAGAAAAACTGACCTAAGGAAATCTTACGACTATGACACAGATGTTACACAGGCGTGTGAGATAAAAAGCAGGAGAACACTCGGCTTGTTTTCAACGTGGAAACTGGACAGTGATGGAGGCTGCCGGATGATATACATCAGCATCACACTTTTGTACATTATTCACCAGCAAATAAGCCAGCTATAAGCTTCTCCAAAAAGCAAACAAAAGCTAGCACTCTGGGTAATCATTACTGGCTCTGAATTTCCATTTTATGGCACAGATGTGAGGTTTGCTGTAAATAGAGCATGAAATTGAGATAAAATAAAATGTGCTGACAGACTTATTTGTTAACCTGGATATTCCATGTCAGTCGCTAGGACTCAGCTCCTTTTTTAGCAAGAAATATCCTGAAGTGAATTTTTCTATACTATAATGTCCTAAATTAATAAGGAACTGGGCTCAAAATTGATTTTCAACTGGGTGAATAAATGGGGCCAGAGCCTCTCCCTCATTCTCATGGTTAGTTCATTCATACATTTTTTTGTAACTAAACACGATCTCCTTGACCAGGCCATCCTCTCTCTTTTACCCAGTTCAAATCTTAATATTGTAGGAAGGAAAGCCAGTCATATTAAGTGGGAGGACACACTAAGGACAGCCACACCACAACACTATCCCTATCCACAGGGTTGACAGAAGGCACTTGCTACCAGGTGCTTTGGGATGGTCTGTATGTCAAATGCTCTGATTGGTCAATAAATAAAACACTGATTGGCCAGTGGCCAGGCAGGAAGTATAGGTGGGACTAACAGAGAGGATAATTGAGAGAACAGTAAGGCAGAAGGAGACACTGCCAGCTACCACCATGACAAGCAGCATGTGAAGACGCCGGTAAGCCACGAGCCATGTGGCAAGGTATAGATTTATGGAAATGGATTAATTTAAGCTATAAGAACAACAGTTAACAAGAAGCCTGCCACGGCCATACAGTTTGTAAGCAATATAAGTCTCTGTGTTTACTTGGTCGGGTCTGAGCGGCTGTGGGACTGGCGGGTGACAAAGATTTGTCCTGATTGTGGACAAGGCAGGAAAACTCTAGCTACAGCCAGGCCTGTACCCACAAAGCTGGAAGTCAAGAGCCAGCTCCCTCTAGTTTCCCTCTGACCTTCACCAGTCCCTACCCCTCATACATAAATAAATAAATAAATAAATAAATAAATAAATAAATAAATAAATAAATAAATAAATAATAGGATAAACACCACTCTACCCCATTGACTCCTTTCAACCTACTTTAAATAAAGCCAGTAGACAGCGGTAAGTGGAAGATACAAGAAAGCTGCTGGCATCTAATTATGAGAGGAAAAAGTGGTATCCAGCTTCAAAGGGAGTGGCCCCTACGGTAAGACTCCACGGAGTCCAGCATGATGCTTGGTGTGTGGAGATGCAGGCATATGGGTGCCCAGTGTGGGCTCTGAGAACAACCCAGTGTTTCACCTCCTCTCTTGGTCATGATATCTTGATGTCTACAGTGACAGCCTTGAGAACAGAGAGGAACCAGAAGCAGAAGTCTTGAAAGAAGCCAAACCCCCAGATGAGTCCCCCAACCCTCCGAGTAGCAGCGAGGAGAGTACAGGCAGCTGGTCCCAACTGGCCAACGAAGACGACAACCCAGATGACACAAGCAGCTTTCTGCAGCTCAGCGAGCGGTCCATGAGGTACTTAGTTCCCCTTCTATGGGCTGCCTAAGGAAGTCGGCCTCGATAAAGATTCCAGAATGCATGTTATAGTTCAGTGCCAGGTGCCCTTAAAAAGAAAAGAGTAGAAGCCCCCTGTTAACCAAGGTCTGTGCCTATCATGATTTGGGCTAAAAGCTATCTCAATATCTAGTTACGGTTATGACTTGAATTACCTTGGCCACGTGTAAAAGTTAGCTGTGTTCTCTTTCCCCAAAATCACAGAAAGTACATTCAGTGCTAAGAGCTATGTGTTTGTTTTAATGGAAGCTGGTGTTACGGTTTGCAAGGTGGAACTGTCTTCCTGGTCCACTTGTGTTTCAGATGTAGTGCAAGCTGGGGATACATGAAGCCAAGTGTTTCCACACTGGGTTGTGCTGCTTACCATGACCGGTCCCTTCCTTTATCTTCCCTGCCCTCTTTATTGTTTTTGGAAAAGCTAGAAAGGGGCATCCAGCTGTGACTGTTAAAGCAATCTTGTGTATCCCAAGTCTTTTCAACCCATTAAGACCACAGTCTGCCCAGGGAGGCCCCTGGAAAGTGAGACTGAAACATCTGGGTGTAGATAAAAGATCTCAAAAGTTCTCTTTCTGGCAGTCCAACCTAAGATTTAAAAACATTTTGCAATAAATAAGTGGTCTCAAATTTCAAATACTCCCATGAAACAGAGAAAAAAAATGATAACATGAATCTTTGGACATTGAGTGTCAGCCTTGAGACTGTAACTTTCTCCAGAGCTTTGCATCAAACTCCAGACAAGAACTTTCAGGTTGAGAGAGCCTTCTCGGTGACTCACACAATTCTTAAAAGAACAAAGCCACATTACACGACACACTACTACAGTCACTACTGCAAAACCTGGCTTGGAAGAGAGAGGTATTGTTAGAAAATGTAGAACGTGTGAGGGGACTCAGTGTGTCTGGTAAAAATTGGATCGGTTCTATTTCACAAGTACTAAAAATTGTCTCAGTGGTACTATGTTTCAGAGAGTATATTCCAGGCTCCTAAGTAAACCATATGTTGATTATATAACTTATAATAGTGACATTATATGCAATATTCTTTCTCTCTGAGACACAGATATCATATGTTGCTCCTTCTCTGAGGTTGAAAATCCTTACCCAACTTTGTATTTGTAAATTCTATAGTCCTCTAGGCAAACAAGAAGTCAAATGTATGTTCTATGGAATCCTATGAAATATCCCTAAGAAAAATCCTCCATGTAAAAATGGAGACTGTGAATCCCTGGCTTCTTTCTAGATACAAAGAGCAGACAGAAAAAAATTAGGGCATTTTCAGTAGCCAAATTTTCAGAAGTATATTCAACTGTGTAAGCATGACCAGTAGCAAAAAGTCCTCTTGATGAATACCCTCTTTCTTTACCACTTCAGAAATGATAAATTGTTATCAGGATCACTGTCATAAGCATGTTTGGCTTCTACCTTATGTAATTTATTCCAACACCAATACCAGTGCAGAAGGCCAGAGACAAACCAATAGTGCCCTGAGGAACAATGAAGGACCCCGCCCCCACCCCCTACAATGGAACATCAGTGTCAGCAGTGTGGCCAAGGGTGGAGACAGGCATTAATATGTAAACTTTTGCTTTGTCAGCAATGGCAACAGTAGTGCCACTAGCAGTCTTGGCATTATGGACCTGGACATTTATCAGGAAAGCATATCATCTTCTCCCATGATTAAGTAAGTAGCCATGTGACTCAGTGACTGACAGTACCACTCCAATTCCATCTGGCAACCCATCGTGATCATGAAGGTGGTGCCCAGCCACCGACTCATTATGTCTGTGCCACTGTGGTTCCATGTCACCGGAGGGCTAAGGCCTAGGATAGGCCCCAACCCATCACTGCCTGCTTGCTTGGTTTCAGATGTGTCCCTTACAAAACAGCCATTGCAGATAAAGCTTACCAATAAAATCAGAAGTCTGTATCATCTTACCTGTTTTGATTTATAGAAACAACAAACAAAAACATTCCAACTGTACCACGTCTCTCCCTTAGAAGACTACGCAATAACCTTTCCTCTAGAATACAGTCATTTCAGCTAAATTAGTTATGAGTGGCTTCTCCTTCCTTTGTGGACACTGGGAGGTTACCGATATGGAATGTATCTGATGTCAGTGGTTATCCTGAGGGAGATGTCATCCCCGTGCAGTAACTCTGCTCTCTCAGTACAGGTTAGTCTCAGAGACCAAAAGAAGAAAAGTGCTTGGAGATGCAT
Organism: Peromyscus leucopus; assembly: GCF_004664715.2. NCBI lineage: Eukaryota > Metazoa > Chordata > Mammalia > Rodentia > Cricetidae > Peromyscus > Peromyscus leucopus. Next base: position 29,795,777 of record NC_051074.1, read on the forward strand.
AAGATGTACTACATGAAATGACACAGACCAGGAGGGCAACCTGAAGTCATAACTACTGCTAGAATTTGTGATTATTCTGGAAAATTCACTGAATTGTATTCTAAGATTGGTCATGATAGCTTAGAATATAATTTGGGTGTTCAGAACTAATAAAGCCATATTGCTCTAATGCTAATTCCTAACATATTTGCCTCTGGCTAACTACAGATTCATTTATTTTATTTCACCACTGAATAGGTGTATTCTTCAGTGATTAGAGATTGCCACAACCCTGAACTGTTTTATTACTCACAAGCATATACAAACACATACATCCTCTTTTTTCTTAGGAGAACTGAAAACAAATTCAACAAAAATTACGTTGTGGTAGATTAATTTTTTTCTCCTTTGGGAAACATTAGCTTACCATGTTCTCCATCTTTCTGTGTAAAAAAAGAAACTACAACTTCAGGAAAAGCTTGCATTGAGGGAAAGTCAAGATCACCTCCATCCCTACCCATTATATAATATCAGAAATTGTACCTATCCCTTGCTGGGTCATTTATGTTACTTGTAGAGAGATCAATCAGTGCCTCTGAACCTTTAGAAAATTGACATTCCTGCAAATAATTAGGTATGAATGGAAGAATTCTCTCTCTCTCTCTCTCTCTCTCTCTCTCTCTCTCTCTCTCTCTCTCTCTCTCTCTCTCTCTGTGTGTGTGTGTGTGTGTGTGTGTCTCCCACAGTGAAATTTACCTCACTAATGAAATTTACTAATACAATGGGATACATGAGCCAGACCTTAACAGCAAGAGAACAATAGAGAATATAAGAAAATCTTTTGTCACCAAAAGACACATTTTTTAAAAGCCTCATTCCAAATTTCTAGAAACTAGAAAAATAAAGGATATCTACAGGCTTCCCAAGATGGTCACTTCTTTTCCGCTACTGAGCTACATGGCCTTATTTCAAGGGCCTTTGCAGGGTCTCCCTTCTACACACAGGCTATATAATAAGGACACACCATGTAGAAAACCTCCAATATTAAACATGATCATGACTAAAGGTGAGGCTCGATTTGGTTACGAGACACTAATTATAAATAGTCTCCAGCCTGCTCTATCTTCACCAAATAAAAATAATGGAAAAGAATAAAGATGCTATTATTGAGATATTCTGCTATAATATTTTAAGTTTTCCAGTTTGTTGGTGGTCCATTAAGAAACAGGTAAAAGGCAGAAGGATAAATCTCCAAATTCCAACCACTTCCCTCCAATCTCTCTTTAACTGTTCAACCCTGTGGAGGTTCATAGAAAGGGAGATGAAAAGAGAAGAAAGATGTAACTGTCACAACCTCCCCCACTGAATGCCCTAACTAATGCCACTCAAGATACTTGGGACCTCTCTTTGGTGGTAGGCAACACTGATTGCAAACCCAGCTGTCCTGTGTAACACCACCTGGTTCTACTTCGTTCCATGAAAGCCATAAGAATGCAATGCGTTACAGGAGTTTGTAGCTCAGAGAGACCCATCACCTCATCTTCCATTACAGCTTCTTCTCCCAAAGCATTACCAACCATATACTGTTGTTTTCTCCCAAAGTGAATTAGTAGAAGAAAAGGAGATTCTTAAAGAACAGTCAGAAAGCATCAAGGGTAAGCCATATTCTCCTCCTTTTGACACACAATTGCCTGGGTGGGGGGGTCCGCTTTGGAAAGCGGAGTGATGTTGTGGTTGTATCTGTTCAGAACATGCCTCTGGACTGCCAGGGAGAGCAGCCAGCCCCCAGAGGAGCCTGCTGGTGATCAACTTTGACCTGGAGCCGGAGTGTCCTGATGCCGAGCTCCGAGCCACTCTGCAGTGGATAGCTGCCTCCGAACTCGGGATCCCCACCATCTACTTTAAGAAATCCCAGGAAAGCAGAATCGAAAAGGTATACCATGTTCCATGTCTGGGTGGGGATAACAATACAGTTTTGTGCTTTTTATCTCAGCTGGAAACCCAGTGAGTGCCGATTTAATCCATGTGAACTTGGCGTGTTTAATCTTGAGTTCTTTCAACCGGAAGAACCTTGTGGAGACTTTCAAGTCCCCAGCTGTGGTAGTACATTCACATCGCTGCTTCATTGACCTTCAGTTTCTTAAACAGTCGGTGATAAAGGGAAAAGGAACCAAGGAGATGGGAGCTTTTTCAAAGTTCTCAAAAGTATTTTTGTTATATCCCTAAACTCTGCTTTTGCTGCAAAACACTCTTGAGTAATTCCTTATTAAAGCATGTGTCTGTCTCAGTTAAATAACATTAGAGAGTGCAATCTTCAGTTTTGTGTTGTTTTATATGCAATTTTGCTCTAGTATTCAGTGCTCACGCCCAGCATCCTAGGATAAAACCCTTACCTTCTTGCAGTTTCAAAATCTCTGTAACCCCAGCCAATCAGATTAGCCGCTGGAGCTCATTCCCCACACTCTCCCCCACATCTACCTCTCTCCAACCAGCCATTTCTTCTTTTTATGTTCAAGTCCACCCACCCAACCCAGGCATCCGTCTAAATGGTCCTTCCTTTGTTGGGAAAGCGATGCAAGGTTCACTAGTCATAAGATTTCCCTTCAGTTTTTCCACCCCAGCCTGTCCAATACAGAAGATGGGCTAAAAGAGCATAATCCACAGTCACGTTGGACTTCTCTCATGTTGGATTCAGTCCACTGGAGGAAAGCAAAAATGTTCTCAGGAAAACAATGTTTTCACGTTCGCATAAAGGGCTGGTTTTGTATCTCTAGCAACTACCTGAATAACAGCATCTGCCAATGCATTTCCAGATGGCATGTTAATTAAACAAATTTTAATTTAATCCACCTCTTTAAAGGGGCAGTCACTTTCCATATGTGTATGTCTAGTAAATTCTCCATTGTTGCAAGAGCAGGGGATGTTCTATTGATGAATTAATACATCTTAATACATCACCTTAACTTGGTATCTACCAGGTTTTCAATTTTAAAGCAGATGCCTGTTTTTGTTTATTACTATGTTTCTGAGAAGACAGAGGTTTCGCTCCTGTTATCAGGAAAAACACTGGATAATCTTTCATATATTCGTGCCAATCAGCTCAAGGGACTCAAATTTTAATAATGTAGCTAGCCTTAAGGACTAAAATTTCCAGGTTTTGTTCTGAGTCAATGAAGGCTCTCTGCACACAATGGCTTTGATATAAACAGGCATCTCCCTTGGTTGTCTGTGACTGGATTGGCTAAATAAAGAAAAATTACATAACACTTTAAGTATACTTTACTTAGTATTTGAGGTCTGAGACTCAATTCTATTTGTTTTTAATTAGCCAAGTAATTAAGTAGCCATTTTTAAGAGTGTGGAAAAGAGAGCAGTAAAGATAGCATGCAAAATCAGCAACATTTCTTTAGCTCCTTGTCTCCTCAGAGAAAAGAAACCCTAAGTTCAGAAGATACTTTTTTTCCTACTGTCACTCAGCACCAAGACAAATACTCTGCATCTTTTTGTTGCTTTGTTTTGTGTTTGTTTGAGGCAAGGTCTTATGAAGTCCAAACTGGTTTTGAACTCTCTGTGAAGCGGGTGACAACGTTGAACCTATTTTATTTTTAATTGTGTGTTGGGGGGGCATATATGTGTGAGTGTAAGTGTGTCTCTGAAGGTCAAAAGAGGGTCTCTGACCCCTTCGAGTTACAGACTGTCTAATATGGGTGCTAGGAACAGAACTTGGGCCCTCTACAAGAGCGGTATGTGCTCTTAACTGCTGATCCACCTCTCCAGCACCAATCTTGAACTTCTGACCTTTGTGCCTCAACCTCCCATGTGTTGGTATTATAGTCATGTGCTGGTTTGTGTTGTTCTAGGAATTTAACCCTGGGCTTCATGCATGTTATGTGAACACTCTTAACAACTAAGTTATGTCCTCTGCCCAAAAACCTGACCTTTGTTTCTGGGAATCCTGATTTAATTTCCTCAGCAATTAATTTAGTCAATATGCATCTATTTATGGTGGACTCAGTTTACTACCTTCCTGCTTTGTGAAATAGAGGCATGTGGTAAAGGTGGGAAGGGCAGCATGAACACTACAACAGCTCATCTTTCCCAAGACTCCCTGAAGACTTTGCCTTGGACCTGGAAGGTACTAAAGGACAGTAAAAACTGAATCCCAGAAAAGGCAAATTCCAAGGACTCCTAAATGCCCCATGCATTGTAGGTTCTGATGACTCATTTCCCAGCCTTCCCCCTTCATTTGTACTTTGTTTAATCATTAGAAGGCTACATGCCCTTGAATGTCATACAGTCAAAAAATCCATCAACCATTCCTTGAGGACCCTCACCCTGCTGGGTACTGTCCTAAACTCCAGGTCCCAGGCAACAGAAGAAGCAAATGTTCCTGCCATCTCAGAGCTTGCGTTGAAGTTCAGGAAGAATTGCCAACTGTCTCTAGAGCACCCTGAAAGGGCATAGTTTATAAATAGCCACATCGAGATAGGGCCATGTTGATTCTAAATAATCAAATCAAGATGCATCTAGAGGGCTGGAGAGATGGCTCAGCGGTTAAGAGCACTGCTACTCTTCCAGAAGTCCTGAGTACAATCCCCAGCAACCACATGGTGGCTCACAACCATCTATAGTTGGATCAAATGCCCTCTTCTAGCATGTAAGTGTACATACAGATAGACCACTTATATACATAAAATAAATCTTAAAAAAAAAAAAGATGCAGCTAGAAAATTGTTGGTATCTAAACCACACCCATGAATTAAATGCACACAAAGCAGAATAAGTTAGAAGACACATTCACAACTGAAATCCCTATGTTCCTTCTAGCCATTGGAAAAAAAACAAAAACAAAAACAAGCAAACAAACAAACAAAACCCTTAAAGTCTAGGAACTTTTCCAAGGGAGCATTCCTGATACTTCCAACACCTCATTACCTAAAACAATTTACAAGCTTAGTTCTCCACAGCCTTGACATCATGTCAACTTAATCCAGTTAACAGAAGGCAAAATAAGTAAATAATAAATAAATAAACTGTCATTGGCATAATTATTAAAAAGCATTTTCTAAACTCACTGCTTGTCAGAGTTTATTGGATTTTTGATGGGGGCGGGGGTTGTTTGTTCTTTTAATACAATCACTGTTTTTCAGCTATTTCCTTCTGTAAAAGCTCAGTGAGCTTCTGAAATCTGAGCTAAGCCAATGCCTAGCATCCTAGTAAACATGGCATAGTGCTCATCTTTAAACCTGCAGTGAGAATCATTTCCTTTTCTTGGAAGCAGTGTGCAAAAAAGGAACGTGAAGAAAGAGGAAACGGACAGACCCTTACCTTCCCATGGAAGTGTGGGTCAGCAGAAATGGCCTCCCCTCTGATTTCTTGTTCTATCCTACAAGCAGAGTGGTGGAGAGAGAATGAAAGGAAACATCAATGGTACCGACAATTGATTCAAATCCCCTTCTAAAAAAACAAAAACAACCCAGGAACAAACTCCAGTTAAAGTGTCAGCTGTAAACAAAGGCATAACAAAGAAAGAAAAAGGTGCATACAAACTGGATCCTAAGGGTTTTCATTAATAAACAAAATGTACTTTCTTCCATTAATCCTTTCATCAGAATCTCAAATCGGGGAGTCTTAGAATCACCCCCCAGAAAGCCTTCCCAATCCAGATGCTTCCTGGTTAGTTCAGAATCTTCATTGGAGGTAAAGCCCAAATCCCAGGTCTTAGGTGAAAGTCTGGAATTCCAGGATGGAACCCAAATTGAAACTCAGGGTTTGATAGGCCATAACTTCAGGAACAAAGTAGGGATCCACTCACTCTTGCTTAATGAAATCTAATTTCTGTTGTGGAGCAAGAGACAGTGACAGCTTTCAGAAGTGTACATTGAATGTGTCTTTAAAACAGACACACACACACACACACACACACACACACACACACACACACACACGAGAGAGAGAGAGAGAGAGAGAGAGAGAGAGAGAGAGAGAGAGAGAGAGAGAACTTGCTGTAATTCCCATAACTCTACCATGAACTATAAACAATCAAATCTACAAAATGCACCTGAGAATACAAAGGTCTGCTACCTAATGGGGTGCTTTTCTCCAAATGAATCTGCTCATGATAAACTGTCACAGAATACAGATTATCTTGAATTTCTAAGACACAACTTTTGAAAAAAAAATCTAAAGTCTATTGTGGTCTACAGGAAAAGAACCTAATTATTGTTGATTCTGAAATGTCAGTACAGAAATGGGTTTTTTTGTTTGTTTGTTTGTTTCTGTTGTTTGTTTGTTAGTAGAGAAGGCTAAAATTCCAAATCCTTGACATACTAAAGCTGATTATGACCATAACATGAGCAGGCTTAATGAAAGCTCTGGGGTCAATTACTAAGTAGAATGTAGCTCTAAAAACAGAACAATAAACTGGTCTTGATAGTGCTGGCTTATAAATCCCAGCTACTGGGGAGTCTAAGGAAAGAGAACTGGAAATTCAAGTTCAGCCTGGGTCAAGGAGTTCATGGTGACTTTGAGCAATTTAGTAAGCCTTTGTCTCAAAATAAAAAGTTGAAAGAAAGTTGAAGATACAGCTCATGAGAGAGCACTTAGCATCCTAAATTTTATCCCAGGTTGGAAGACTGGCTCCCACATTTTATAACAAGGAGGAGAGAGGGATAAGAAATATTAGAAGGACAGAGGGGAGAGAAACATAGAAACACAGGATAGTCTCGGAAGGGCCTGAATCATTATTCACCGGCCCTTCTGATTCTCCTAAAGGGTCTTTTGTAGGAATGCCTAGGAGTGGAGCAAAAGACCTCCGCCTAGCTCAGCCAGATGTAGGACCCTTCCAATCACCTAGTAACCATGGACGTGGTCAACCATCCTCTAATTCAGCCCTGCTGACTAAAGCAAGCTCAGATCTCACTAAGAAACCTTTAGGGGCCTCCACAGTACCCCAAGGGGGAAAGACTGCACCACCAAGCTAGAGATGTCCTGTCTGTCTACTCGCCACCTTCATTCATGTTTACTAATTTTTAGGGAGGAAGCACAAGACCTTTATGCTCATCAACTCCACACATGTTTCAAAGCTTCAGGACCCAAGATTAAATCAGTACAGCTGCTAGATTTCGTGGGGTCAGATCATCTTTTTAAAGCTATCTTAGGGAAGCGTGGTGACATACTCCTATGATCCCAGTACCAGGGAGGCTTAAGCAAGAGAACCACCATCAACCTGAGGTCATCCTGGTCTGCATAAATAAGTTCTAGGATAGCCAGAGCTCCATAAGAAGACCCTATCTCAGCTACAAAAGCAAACACCCAAAACAAAAACAATAACAATAGCGGTCTACTGGGATAGCAGGCTGACCCTGGAAATCAGCAGACACATTCTAGCCAGTGGCCATCCCACAACTACTAGCTGAGTGGCCTAACTCTTGAGCACTTTAACCACTTTGGGTCATTCCTCAGCATTTTTTGGTTATCAGCACTCCGAAAGGACCTTTTTCAAAGGTCCCAGTGGATGGAAAGGAGCTGGAATCTGGCTTTTGGGAAGGTTCGAAACATAGAGGCTTTGGGAAAGACTATTTTCTTCGGAGTCCTCCCTTACACAATGACTCAGAGACGGAAGTGGTAGGGTGGTGGCACAGTAAACTGGGGTTTACAGAAAGGAGCTATGCCAAATTCAATGTATGTAGACTTTTCATTGACTCGACTTTAATGTGTGAAGAAAGAAGATGGACCCTTAATAAAAGATCTTGGCTATGTGTGACCCTTTAGGGAGAACTTGAGCAAGAAGCCAGTGGCCTATGAGCATCTCTTAGAGGCTTCTCAGAAGCTCAATATCCAGGCTATAGATACCTGTATATTCCTTAGGTTTTCTAGTAAGAGCAAGGAAAGGATGATTAATTGATGATTAATCTGACTACAGATACCTGAGCCTCCTCCACCCCCTTTACTCACATTGTCATTGATACTTTAAACCCTCCTGTTTGTACTCTTGTTCCATTCAAAACACGACCTGAGCTTATATACACACTAAAATGTAAGTAACAGCTCAAAAAAAACATTCTTATGTGTCTCCGCAAACCTGCCACCTGGGCCATTCATTCCTCAAAGTATCTGCATTATAAACAAAGCCTTCCCATGAAGAGTTCATATCTGCCCCTGAAGTGTCAGAATCAGTCAGAGAAGAAACCAAACAGAATGGAGAGGCATCCCAGACAACTAGTGATTTCTCTAAAAGTACAACAAAGACCCATGGAGCCAAATAAGCTGGACCCCCATTGCTGTTGTTGTGAGTAATAAAGTGAGGTCATGGATATCCCACCTCAGTGATATTCGAGCCTGCTCTCAGTCACTGTGTGATAGGAGACAAGCCCTATGGCTATCTTCTATGTAGAAACTTGCTGCTGTCATTTCCCGCTCCAAAATTTATGACCTGCAACCATTTTCATGAAGTTTTATTTCAGTAGAGAATTATTAAGCAACCATACAAACCATAGGTATGCATGTTTGTGTTTTAACTGTATGTGTACAAGCATGTTACCTAAAACTGAAGAATACTTTCAGTAGTGGGCTTATCCTTAATATCACATGTCTACCCATATTTCTTGAGAAGTTACAACCTATTTGATTCCATTTGGCCTCCTATGCTTTCTGTCATTCAGCAAATATTAATTGACTATCTCTTTACTACAGCCAAAGGATAGAAAGCCATGGCTGAGGTGGTGCCTTACTCTAGAGAGATTAGTAGCCATAATGCAATGAACATCTGACTTCCTTTACAAGAACTTAAAACTCTTTAAGACAATATTTGTTTCCAGATACTTAAAGTATTTCATTTTCCAGCTTAGAAAAGTGATTTATTTGGAATATACCAATAAAAATCCTAAGCCCATCATTCACTTACATTCTAGAATTTTCTGTTGCACCCAACTGAAACTGCTACCAGTACTATCTGACAAATCCAAGACATGTCCTTGCTTTCCTTTAACTATTGCTGTAGAGGAACATCTTGATGCTTAATCTTAGCATGGGGAGGGACAGGTGCCTATCATTATTGAATGTGGAAGTATTGAGTAACTCAGAAATTTAGTAATCAATTTATTTATTTATTTTCCCTAATATACACATCTAGTGAGAAATTGTTTTACAATCCTGGTGCAAGAAGGCTAACCCAGATTTAAAAAAAACAAAACAAAACAAAACAAACAAAACAACAACAACAACAACAACAACAAAACACTAGCTACCTAAAAGATTGCCTCTTAGAGGAATTGTCCTTATTCTACCCAGTCCTGCACTATGAATATAACTGCAAAATGAAAGGAATTCATTATCTGAAATGTCTAAAAGAGAAACAGACTATCTTTGAAAATGTCCCCTGAGTGTAAAGATGCTGAAACACAGACTGAAAGCCCGTCTTTAGAAGGGTTGTTCTGGCTGGAGAGATGGTTCAAGAGGTTAAGAGTACTGGCTGCTCTTCCAGAGGTCCTGAGTTCAATTCCCAGCAACCACATGGTAGCTCACAACCATGTATAATGAGATCTGGTGCCCTCTTCTGGCATTCAGGCATACATACAGGCAGAACACTGTATACATAATGAGTGAATGAATGAATGAATGAATAGAAGAGTTGTTCCGTGAGATGCTGCTGAAGACAGTGTGATATAAGAGTCCTAATTCTATGTCTTCTTTTAGTTTCTAGATGTTGTGAAGCTTGTTCATCAGAAGTCCTGGAAGGTGGGGGATATATTTCATGCTGTTGTCCAGTACTGCAAAATGCATGCGGAGAAGAAAGAGGGGACTCCAAGTCTCTTTGACTGGCTCCTGGAACTAGGATAAGTCAGGTGCACCCCAAAAAGACTTTCCTTCCTCTATCCCAGCTTAAGTTACCGTGGTTTGCGCTAAATGCTCTGAACTTTGTCAATACACTGCATCCCATTAGCAGAACTATTTAAAAATCTGCTCCAGTACCATGGACAAGGAATGTCTGAAAGAATAGGAAATATATGTCTGTACTAATCAATATCACTGCAGGCTTGTCCAAAAGAGCTTGTATAGAATGACTTCAAAGGGAGATACTTCAGTGGGGCCCAAATAAGAAAGTTTATAACAAGCCCCTCCTCCAGGAAAGCTACACTCACATATGTCACAATATAGAGTGGTCTGTAATGTCTCCAGCTATGTGAATCAATAGAAACAATGTCATTGGGTCACAATAATTCTATAAATTATCCTAAAACCTTCATTGTACTTTGCTTAGAAGGTACAGGGATGTTCACCCAAAGAAATATGTGGGGTATAGTTGAGAGTTTCCATGCCTTTATATGAAAGATTTCCATTCTCAGACCAGTATCAGTGAGTACTAACACACATGCAACAGTGTTATTGGAATCCATGTGAGGTGATTTCATTTATTTGCAGCAGCTGATAAGTATTGCATCTCCTCCCAATCATCCCTGGGCTTCTCAAAAAACTACTGTCATTCATTGAAATAAGGGAAGCTCAAGGTCACCTTGTTTCCATCACTACATTTATTACTTGGGTGAAATTATTATGGAATTCTTGCCTATAGGTAAACTTTTAAAAATAAACAATAAAATAAATAATAATCTTTTGAGATGAAATATACTTGTATATTGAGTTATATGAGAAAAATAAACATCATTTTGTTTTGTTTTAAATTATGAAGAGATTATCTAAATAATATATTGTTGTCTTAGAGCTTCATAAACCATGAAGAGATTGTCTCAAGTTGTAGAATGTCATAAAGCTTGGTGGCTGATTGTATGATGACTGTGTCGACATCTGTATAGCTTACATGCTTCTCCAAAGACATTTATAATGATGGATGCAGGGTAATGGCCTTGTGCTTGTCAGGGCCAGCCAGGAATGCAGACTTCCAGGCTCAGTGAAATTGACACTAAATTAGAGATATGGAAGCCTTTATCACATTTTTAAAAAATTATAACAGAGATATGCTCCTTTGAAAACTAAAAATATCTATATTGACATTAAAAGTCTTCTTCCTTTCCAACCAAATATGCTACACTCACTTTTGTTTTCTCAATCAGAAAGATATTTAGTGTGTGTCTTCTGAAATACTATGCTTTTGCTCTATTTTTAAGGCTTACTGAATACCTTTAAATGTGAGCCAGGCCCCAGGCCATCAATGCTAACCATTCTGCTCTATCATTTGCATCCTAAGATGCCAAGAAAGCTTCCTAGTAAGCCATAACCATCTTCCCCCATGACGGAATCTTTTTCAGACCTCAGTGGGCATTTATCATGCAGATGGTCCAGGTTTAGATGTATGTTCAATCTGATGCATTAACCAGGTCCTGAAACCTAGCTAGCATCTGAAACTGAACTGTGTTTCTTTGTGCTAATACATGGGAGAAGATATTTTTATTGTTCAAACAATCCCAAAATATTGTGTGTAAACTCTTGTCGTGCTCCAATAAATGTTTACTTATCCTCCAAAGCACAAATATTGGACGTAACCATGTGTTGTACCTACTGTTGCAAACTAATCAATAAATTTCTGTTGCAAAATTGTTGTTCAGTCTTTTCTCCTAGGCCCTAGGACCAAGAGCTTTAATAATTTTATCTAAAAAAAAAAAACCAGAAACAAAAACAAAAACAAGCCAGGTGGTGGTAGCATGTGCCTTTAACCCCTGCACTTGGGAGGCAGAGCCAGGTGAATCTCTGTGAATTCGAGGCCAGCCTGGTCTACAGAGTGAGTTCCAGAACAGCCAGGGCTACACAGAGAAACCTTGTATTGAAAAAACAAAAACAAAAACAACAACAATAGCAAAAAAAAAAAAATAGTCACACTGTGAGTAGATAAAGACAGAGGTGCCACTTAGATATGTTATTCTGCAGTGGGATATTGTCTTAGACATTGTAAGGTGTTTGGTTGCATCTTGATCTCTCCCAATTAAATATATCAATAATTGCCTCTTCCTGACTGTAGCAATCAAGAATGACTCCCAACATTGCCAAATAACTCTCAAGGAATAAAGTCAAGGATGGTTGAGGACCAAGCAGAGTAATGAATGAAGTGAAGGAACAGGACTGGAGTCCCAATGAGTAACAGAGGAGAAGATGAATCCTCCAGGGTCCAAAGAGTCTCAGGATCCCAGAAAACTAAGCATTCCCTACCCACAGCCCCTGGGGGCAGCCTTTACATAAAGTCTTGGGGACCAAAGAAAAAGACATAAAACCAGCATGGAGTCTATCACACAAGTAAATGAAATGAATTCATCAAAATTAAAGGAAAAAGTATCAGTGCTTTTTGAATTATAGAAAAAATTACTAAAGTGTAAGCAAATTAAACAGTGGAAGTCATAGGCAGTTTATTCACAACAGAACAGAATCACAAACACATCTAAGCCATAGAGAATTCTCCCATCAGCTAGAGGATGTTATCAAATTAAAACAAACTGATGACTGTCAAGGGGAGGCATTAGCTGAAAGGACTGTTGGGGAATGAGTAACTAATTCAACAGTGAAGACTCCTAAACACCAAATTTTTCAACAGTCAGGGTAAAGGCAGTTTTCATTAATAAAGAAGAATAAACAGGCTAGAAAGGATGATACTCAAACATCAAAGCATCGTGACCATGTGGTAGACCAGAGAATGTTTTATTCCATCAGACAACTGAAAGGAGGAAACTGAGTCAAAGTGTGGGTGCCCAAACTTAACAGAAGCTTGAATAAGAACCATGTTATTCCAGTTGATCAGTGGGTACTTTGGCTAATCAATAAGAATATGAATTTGGAGTGTCTCTCTCTGGTCTTGTTGGAGTTATACAAGTGGAGGTAGGGGCATCTAAGAATTTTATTTGATTCACATGGAGAGGGATGATTTCTGGCAATAAGTTCTGTCCAAGAACAAAATGTTTAGGAGCATCTCTCTGATTGTGGCGATTGTCTAACATTACAAGGCTCAGATAAAGATCATAGTGTTGGTATCAAAGGCTATATAAAAGTTATTGATAAGACCATTATGTTTGATTATTTCTGTCATCTGATATCTTTCTTCCATAGAATAGGACCATGTCATCTCATCTGATGTACATCCTCTTAGTGACTGTGGAGCATCAGACACCATGCTAGATAGAACAAAAATCTAAATCACACCTAAAAACTCACAGATCACAGAGGAAACAAACATGTCAATCCTGTAAAACAAAGTAAGCCTGTTGCTAGGTAATTCTCCATAGATTAACAATTGAGAGATCAGTATGAAGGAAGTATTTATCGCTGCCAGGTGAAATATTCGACTACTCCAAGGAGAAGACATGTGAGCTTAGATTTTTAGGTTTTAGAGGAGCCATTTCAAGAAATAAGGGCATAAGAACTTTCAAGGATTGAAAAGAGTCCACTCAGAGAAAAAGTAAGATCACACGTGACCATCTTAATGTGCAGTCTGAGGAAAGAGGAATTTTATGGACTTATAATATTATGGTGAGGTGATGACTTGGGAGATTTGAAGCCAGGAGTTGAAATTGAAGGAATATTTTAAGATTTTTATCCATATCATAGCCCTTTCAACCAAAGAAGATGTAAAATCTGGTGTAAATGTAAGAGAAATAACATAAGAATTCATGTGTGACCCACTGAGTTATAGCTTGCATAGGATAATATTATTAAATAATACTTTGGCTGTGAGTAAAGGGATTCCCACCCCACACTATAACTGATATCCCTTATGCAACACTACACCAGAGTTCCCATATCCAACCTCAAGCTCACAATGCTATAATGGCAGAAGACCTCAAAACTATATGTTCACAATTACAATTTACTGCAACAAATGGGTAGAAAATTTATTCCAAGAAGGGAAAAGGGCTTATAGGACCAAAGATAGTTTAGTGTAGACTTCTAGGTGGTCCCTCCCAGGTGACTTGTAAAGGATGTTCTTAATTCTTCAGCAATGATATAGAAGCTATGTAACAACATGTGCAAAGTGTCAACCAGGGGAATTCACTTACCTAAGCTTGGGCATCCAAGTCTTTCATTGGAGTTCAATCAAATAAACATGCTGCACTGGTGTAAACTACAGCAAGTCTTTCTCTGTCCCATAAGCTAGCTCCCAAAAAATGACACAGAGACTTCTTATTAATTATGTTGGCCTGTAGCTTAGGCTTGTTTCCAACTAGCTCTTATAACATAAGACAACCCATTATATTAATCTACATCCCACCATGTGACTTGTGGCTGTTACCTCTCTTCCTGCAAATCCTGCTTCCTCTGTGTCTCCTGGCATCTCTGCCTTCCTTGTTTCCAGAGTCCTCTCTGTCCCTGGAAGTCCCACCTAACCTCTTCCTGCTTAGCTATTGGCCATTCAGCTCTTTCACCAATCAGAAGGTGCCTTGGCAAAGACACATCTTCACGGTGTAAACAAACATTCTGCAACAGTAACTGACTGTACCTTTTCCTAAGGTATCATCTCTCCAAACCAAGGGGTGAAAATAAATTGTGTGCATGCCATAAATTATCTGGTAAGACTAGGACCACTTGGCCCTATATGCAACATATGCGAAAATACAAGCAAGAAACCCTCATAACCTGGAACAAGCAGAGCGTCCTAAAGATGTGGCTGTTAGCTCTAGGAGTCAGACAAGAGACAATTCTATAAGTAATCTTGGGTGTAGGGATGCCAAATGGGAGCAATGCAGACCTCCTGAGTTAAGTCTTCCTGCAGAGACACTGTCATCTGCTAACCAACATGGCCAGTGGAATGCATGTGTCTCCATCTCTGATTTCAAGTTCCTTGAGGCAAGGACTTTATTCTGTTCATCTAAGGTATCTACAGCAGTCCTTTACACAATGTCTTCTCCATAGCTGATGTCAAATTGGGCTGGAAAGCTAACAGACACATGGAGTGGTACCACATGTATGGGAAATGGGTCTTCCCACATGAGTTACCCTAATCTAGAAACACTTTCTTTTTTTTTTTTTTTTTTTTTTTTTGGTTTTTCGAGACAGGGTTTCTCTGTGTAGCTTTGCGCCTTTCCTGGAGCTCACTTGGTAGCCCAGGCTGGCCTCGAACTCATAGAGATCCGCCTGCCTCTGCCTCCCGAGTGCTGGGATTAAAGGCGTGCGCCACCACCGCCCGGCCTAGAAACACTTTCATAGACATGCCTAAATGTTGGTTTCTGTAGGGATTCTAAAGCCATCAAGTTAATCAAGTTTAACCATGACAACAGCTGATAATATTTAATCATAATTTCTAGCAATGCAACTTTGTTTTGAGGTTCTTCTTGGCTGACTAGAGACCTGCTACTTGACATATAACACCATTCATGTTATCTAATGAAATTAGTTTGGTTTTCAGGTAAGTGAAATACTTTGTAAACATGAGATTTTTATTTAAATCACATGAGACTGTTTGACCTAAAACATTAGATACCACTGTATAAAAACATTGTAATGGTATTGGGATGGCTTCAAGTGTTACTCATCTGCATTATTAACAAGACTCAGAGGCCAGTTGAAGGCAGATAAATTGGAATAAAATGAATAGAGTGGGAGGAATCATTTAAGCCTAACCTCCTAGCTAACAAAAACTAGTTCTGCACAAACAAATGAAATGTTAATCTGACCATCTAAATATTCTCCCCACAAGACTACACCTGTCTCTCTTTCTCAGCTTTCACAAATCCTTAATAGGAAAGGAAATGGGGGCCCTTACTATTCTTCAAGGATGGCCATCATTAAAAGTTAACTTTTTTGTATTTGAAAGATTCTCACTTCCTTGGTGAATTCTACCTGATTATACTACATACTTTGCTCTGTTTCTGACTCAAACTGTGGCATGGACTGAAGATACTACTATGATGCTCTTATCACACACATCCCAGTGCAAAGATAGTTTCAAGGTGAGTAACATTGTCCTTGAGCTGAACCTTGAGCTAGTGCAAATTCTGTACATACACAGCATAGCTCTCTATTGCCCTGTCACAAACAACAGCATGCAGCACTCAAAAAATGTCAACAAAAGTCCCTTCCTGCAAGAAAAAAAAAAAGAATCACCTTTGTTGATAGAGAGGGAACATACACAAAACCAGACCGGCAGACAGGCCTTTAGTTCCCAGCATTCCTAGCTCTCCTCCAGGCCCATGTGTGACATTTGTGAAGGGTAAGCTTGCCTGCTCTCTCAAATAACAGGCCAATTATTCTTGACCTGGCCATATTTTAAGTAATAAAGGAAGCAGACCACTTGCTGACCTTTTGTGAGACCCATAGAAATGTCAAAAAAAAAAAAAAATCCCCACTATTTCCTTCTTTCTTCATTTTTGGCAGCAAGATCTTATTTTTTGAGTATGGGGAATAATGTAAAAAAAAAAAAAAATCACTTGTTTGGAGTCCCAGCTGCATGGGTGCTCCAGGCCTTTATTAATTGTTTCTGAAAATTCATTTTTGTTAATAGAAGAAATCAAGTACATGAACGAGGAGACCTGTAAGGTCACTTCCACCTGAGAATTTCACATTACAATCCTTGGCTGCTGAAGAGGTGGGGGAGCAGAGCAATGTAATGGGGTCCTGGGGGGTCTCGTGTCTCTGGATTGTGATTGTTTTCCTCGGAAGCCTGGATTGAGCACTGGAGCATGGTGGTATGGCTCTTTGTGTTATAAATACCTGAGGAAAGATCCTGAGAGATCAAATTTTGAACAATTCCAGCCAAAGAAATATTGGAGAGTCCCCAGTGGAACAAAGGAAATATGTAACTGTAATTTATTTTTTACAGTCTGGGCAGTAGTTTACTTAACAAAGCAACTGCAGGTTGTTACATGAAGAAGCAGAAGTGTAGTTAGAAAGCTAAGCAAAGTAAACACCATAAAAAGAGATTGGAGTGGGTTACCCACAGTGGGGAGCAGTAGAATGCCTTCAGCATTATGGATTTTTCTAAAAAAAAAAAAATAAGGAGAGGTGTCTTTCATAATTTTTTTATGAATTCCATTGCTCTTTGACAATTTCATACATGTCTGTAATGCATTCGAATTACCATCACCCCCCATCTACAGTACTCATGTGTGAAATTCTCAAAAAATAAAACTTTAAAATAAAAATATATACTTTTAAAAAACATGTCCTCATCAAGGAAGGTAAGGAACGGATGTAGGAAAGAAGAAACATAATAGGTAGGTGAGAGAGACAGACAGGAGAAGAAAGGCAGGAAAGAGGGAGAGAGGGAGAAGAGAAGAAAGGAATGGAAGAAAGTGACCCTTCGCAACAGACGCCATTTTTCTATGTGCAACATTTATTATTTAATTTTTTAAAGCTTTATTTCTCATGTTCTGGTGGTCTCATAAATGAATATAATATATTTAGATCATACTTATGCCTATCTCTCCCTTCCAACTGCTCCTGGAGCTCCCCACCACATCTTCCTCCCAACCTCATGTTATCTTTGTCTACCTCTTCCTCTCTATCATCTTCTTTTCGTCTATAACCCACACGCAATTGGTGTTGCCCATATGCACGTGGACAAGGGTCATCCACGAGCACATGGGCAACCTACCATGGGTCACAATACTAAAAAAAACTTACACTCTCACACTCTCTCCCTCTGTAGCCATAACCGGCCAAAAACACCTCATAAAAAAAAAAAAAAAAAAAAAAAAAACTTTTAAAACTATGGCTATTTTCAAATGAGAAAATATTGCATCCAGAAGAAACACAATATTTAGACCACAAATATGTCGTAGCTGATACACATAAGGTTAAATGTCCATTTTGAATACTGCAAGCATGGGTCAAAGCATGGCACCCTTTCATGGAACTTATTGAGGCTCCTGTTTAGCCTCAGGTTGTGGCTAGGGGATGAGGTCCTGACTTTGATACCTCAAACAAGCCATTTGAGTTTTCTTTTCCTTCATACAGAGTCATCTAAAACATAATTATTACCACTACTAAAATCCCAGTACACTCTCCCATGACCTTTTCCAGACTGCCTCATGCTACAACAGGTTGTTGACATAAGAACACACTGTTGCCTGTGTCAAGGGTATCTCATCTTTCAAAATGTCGAGGGCAACACTGTTGTTACGGGAAGTTCCTGGCCCAGTGAATAGATAACATTTGAGCATAAATGGATTCACTCCTGGAAAAAGGAAATGCAGTTTCCCAGCTTAGCAGTGAGGGTTGGCAAGCTCTTTTGCTGGAAGAGAAATCCATTCATCTGCTAATGAACATCTGGTAAGATCTGGCATGGTCAACTGCTGAGATTCTGGGAGTGCAGAGCAGCCTTCCTAAGGAGGTCCCTAAACCCGATTAACTGTCCACTGTTATCCTCCTCTTAGGAACCTAATTTTGCAGGTAGAGAAATGGAGATTTTGCAGGGGGATTCAACAAGGCAGTAGAAACAAAACCTAGCATGTATTTGGGACTGTACTGTAGTTAAGGTCCCATGCACTATTTGAAGTATTTTTCTTATATAGATCTATTTAATACCAACAATAGTCCTCTGAAGTAGGTATTGTTAGGATCACATCATTACTGGAGAAACTGAAACACAAAAAGAGTTAGCAAAATGGCTTAAGGACAGAGAGGCAGAACCAGGATTATCTTTTTGTTGTTGTTTTGTTTTGTTTTAGTAAGAAAGTTTTTATTCATTTTACATACCAATCACAGATCCCCCTCCAGCCTTCCCCCACAATCCACCCACCCCCATTCCATCCTACAAGAAGGTAAGTCAGTCAGAGTTGGCTTAGTGTTTGGCTGTGGATCTCTGCATCTGCTTCCATCAGTTACTGGATGAAGGCTCTATGATGACAGGATATTCACTGATCTGATTACTGGAGTAATCCAGTTCCGGCACCTTCTCCACTATAGCTAGTAGTCTAAGCTGGGGTCACCCTTGTGAATTCCTGGGAACTTCCCTAGCACCCAAACTGGGATTATCTTCAGCCCACCCTCTCGCCTCCTGGTATAGGATTTTGATTTCACATCAATGGAGGCACAAAAGGTCAGGAGGAACAGGAAAAGATACCAGGTACATACAGCAATGATCTACTAGCAGATTTTTGGAGTTTTGTTTTCTTGTGGATTTTTTTTTTTTTTTTTTTTTTTTTTTGGTATCCATGTTTCTCCCAATGTAAGGAGAAAGATAAATGGATGAAACTGAGTTTTGCAAGTGTTTTGGGAAGCTGGATGTGGCTACTATTCCGAAAGCTGTTTGAGAGGCAACACCCTCATGGAAAGAGACTACACTTCCCCATCCTTGACACAAGCCTTCTCCAGGCCATCACCACTTCAAATGTAACACATAAAGGTGCCCTTGAGCTGAGAGAGCAATGGGTCATGACATTTTCCAAAGCTTTGAGACAGTGATAAAATATAACTATAACGAAGTAAATGTGTTAAGATTCTTTAACGCCACTTTTAGAAGTGCTGTTAAATGGCATGCAATATTTAACTTGAAATCATATATTAAACATCCTTAAGTATGTTGTGAAAATTTTCTGTTCAAAATAAAACATGGAGCAACAACGAAGAGCCATATCATCCCACATATCACAGAAGAGGATTGCACCAGCCAATTTTTCAGCCCGAGGACAATGACCAGCTCATAAACACACTGGTAGATGAATTTAAATCTGATTTTAGAACTGAATTCCAAGAAGCAGTTAGAACAGGGGGGTGGGGAGTTTTCAAAGCACCGCTTGTCAAAGGTGGGCTCATTATGGATCTGAGATTAGGGAAATCTTTCCTACTGCCAGTCAAAGAGCACAAGGTAGGGGTAAGGAAAAGATCACAACACACAAATCTGCTGGTCATCAGTGACATGCTGGAAATAGTACTTAACCTATCCCAGTCTGTCCAGGAATCGTAACTGCGAGTAATCAGGAGGACCTCTGGCATGAAGCAACACAAAGGGATTTGGTCCTCATCACCCAAGGCCACATGGGTCATTGCCAAGGTAAAAAGCTACAGCTAGCACATGTGGTGGTGGCCCCCATACTGAGAATCCCATCTCCTCCTCCTTTCCTGGTATTATTAACAGAAATCCATCCCCTCTATATAACCCCAGTGATGTGAGAGATGTTATCTCCACTCTGGCACAGGCTGGACTAAATCGTCAGGGTAAGTACATCTTATCAAAATATTTGGCTAGTCTGGAGAGATGTCTCAGTGGTTAAAGGCACATCATGTTCTTCCAAGCCACCCTGAGTTCAATTCCCAGCAGCCATGTTAGGTGTCTCACAATCCTACGTAACTCCAGCTCCAGGGGATTTGAGACTTCTGGCCTCTGTGGACACCGTCACTCATGTGCACATACTCACACACAGGCATTTTCACATACATGTAACTAAAAATAAAATCAACTTTGTCCAAGGGAGAAGTGGGGTCTACAATGGCTCAATTTGAAGGGAAGGAACCATACTAGGGTTATCATTTTCATCCTCCCCCGGTCTCGTGGGCATGCGCACATTCTCTCACTCTCTCTTCTTATGAAAATTGATAAAGAAGGCATATAGACAACCAGCTTGATAATAAAAATATTTTATTAAATAATGTAAATCATATAATTATCTGAGCCCAAAACATAATAAACATTTTAATTTCTTCAACTACTAGGCTAACTGTCTTGTGCCCTTAAAAATAATTTCCTGAACTACATAATAAAACACCATAAACACACTCAAAACCAACTGAAGGATATTCACAATGTATAAAATATTTTGCAAAAGAACCAGGTTGTTCAAAGCCCCATAATCAAAAAGAAAAGCAATTTACCAAAGGAAATAGGTAAAAGAAAATGACAGTGTTTTGAAAAAGAAAAAAATAAAAGAAAGTAACCAAAAGAACAGCTAAAGAACTGCTATATGTTTAATACTTAGAAAAGTGCAAATGACAAAAATCATAAAATAAAATTATCAAAAATCAACATGAGAGACGATATTCAGTGTCAGATGTGAACAACAGGTGTTTTCATGCCATGTGAGAAGGTAAAATACTTAATCTTTGGAGAGAATGGTACAATATAAGCAGAATAAATATCCAAATACCTTTCTAACATGTCAGGTGCTTTCAACTAGTTAAGGTCCGTCTGGTCTGCCTGCCAGCAACTTAACTGGCCTTTACTGGCCTTCACTTCTATAACCTAAAAGTGGAGAAGCCGGTGTGTTGAGAGATGGAACATTGACATTTTGTGAAAAACTACAGAGAATCTTGATGCTCCATCAGTGTGTCAACCGTCACACACTGAGACAAACTTGGGACACCTGGAGTCAGCTGGGGCAGAGTGACACTGAAGTTTCATCTGTACTCTGCCGGAAAGTTTAGATGTGAAAAAGCAAAGATGTCAAAGCCATAGGCAAAGTAATTCTAGGTAAGAGGGAGAGTGTGAGCAGTGGTCTGAAGACTGGAAGACAGACAGCATGGGCAAGGAGCATGGGAGAATGAGAGGACCTGGGGTGTGGAAGTAGCTGGAGTCAAAACATGGAAGACCTTGATCACACAATGGAGATCTAAGGTCCATCCAACCAATGTATTTCTGTACACACGTGTATTTTTGATTGTGTCTTGTACATGTGTTTTAGGGAGAATTTTTTAAAATTCACTCTTTCAAAATAAGAGTATTCAACAAAAACTCACCACAAAGGAAGGCTAGATGTTCTTCTCCATTATTATCCCAGTAGTTCAAGGACAGGCAAATCACAGCCATAGAGCCAGTTACCTGGGGTAACTTAAAATAAGATATGTATTCTATGATTCTGTTATACCGAGATGAATGAGGTTCTCTGGGCATCTGCCTTGTTGATGGTAGGAGGGGTGAAGGAGCTTGACTGAAGGAAGACTGTGGTGGTTTGAATATAATTGGCCCCCATAAGCTCATAGCGAGTGGCACTATTAGGAGGTGTGGACTCCTTGGGGTAGGTGTGGCTTTGTGGGAGGAAGTGTTTTACTGTGGGGGTGGGCTTTGAGGTCTCATTTGCTCAAGCTACATGCAGTGTGGCACTCAGTTCACTTCCTGTTGTCTGTGGGTCCAATGTAGAACTCTCAGCTCCTTTCCCAGCACCATATCTGCCGGCATGCTGCCATTTCCCACCATAATGATAATGGACTAAACCTCTGAGACTGTAAATGAGCCACCTCAATGAAACGTTTTCTTTTATAAGAGTTTCCATGGTCATGGTGTTTCTTCACAGCCATAGAGACTCTAACTAAGACAAAGGCTGTATTTGGAACAGAAGACTGTGGCCTTGTGTCTTCAGTGCCACTGAACTTGGGTGTGTCTTGGGGAAAGTCATTAAAACCATTTGTTACAGGGTTGTTTGTTTTAAGTACTCAATAGA
This sequence comes from Peromyscus leucopus, assembly GCF_004664715.2. Lineage (NCBI taxonomy): Eukaryota > Metazoa > Chordata > Mammalia > Rodentia > Cricetidae > Peromyscus > Peromyscus leucopus. The sequence goes on from NC_051074.1 coordinate 29,818,066, forward strand.
CAGGCATGCTTTCTGTATCAGGTTTTCTGATTTCTGTGACTCTCCCCTCTCACCCCAAAGAAAGGCAGAACAACTTAAGGGAGAAAATACTAATTTGGGCTTACAATGTCGGGAAGTATTGGTCAACAATGGCAGGAAAGGCATGGCAACTGAAATGGCTTTGCCAGTGATGGAAGGAGTACAGTTTTTCCTAGCTTTGAGAAGATGATTTTTTTTTTTTTTTTTTTTTTTTTTTTTTTGGTTTTTCAAGACAGGGTTTCTCTGTGTAGCTTTGTGCCTTTCCTGGAACTCACTTTGGAGACCAGGCTGGCCTCGAACTCACAGAGATCCGCCTGCCTCTGCCTCCCGAGTGCTGGGATTAAAGGCGTGTGCCACCACCGCCCGGCTGAGAAGATGATTTTTTTAATAGTCTATGTCCCTATGCTTGCATCTGGACTTCTTACCATCAAGGCCTAGCTCACACAACCATTTTGGATAGCTGGGCCACAGACCCAGGGACTTGATCCCCTCCCCAAACAGCACCACCATTTGAAAGTCAAGGGGACAAACATAGATAGTGAAAGACATTTCACACTGTACCACATACCTTGTAAGGGGCTCTCTAAGATAGCATGCCCATGAAATCTCTGAACACTTGATGCCATTTTTGAAATGCCATCCATAAATGGTGCCTGCTTGAAAAATGGTATTTAAGTACAAAGTGACAGTGCTAAACCTGGTTGAAATATTTATAAATCTCATTTTCGTTTGTGCAAAGAATATTTCTGACAAGTGATTCTCAAGAGAACTTTTCAAGGGACAAGCTCTGAGACCCAGGAAGAATGCTTTTAATTGGGGGTACTCAGCTTTACCTGAAAGCTGAGCTCTTAAGATTTGGGGGAACAGTTAAGAATTTTGAAGATGCAACTTTTGCACAGTCCTTCTGGAGTTGGACTCTCTGGTTATATTTTTCCAGCCCTGGATCTCAGCTCCTTGAAAATAAAAGTCTCTCCATTATCGAGGAGCAGCGCCCAGAATGAAACAGTTCATCAATTTTTGATGAGATGAAGTCATAACCTAGTTCCTGTGTTTTCATACACTATTTGCTCCAGCCATGGAAGCTCCTCCCCACATCTACAGACAGGGTTGCAGAGCCATACCCAAGCAATTCTCTCCACTTGCAATACACATTCTCCTATCACAGACACTTGAATGCAGTGTTTCTAGCTCCTATTTGTCCCATCTAAATGGCTCCTAGTTTACATTTCTCTATCTGCTTGCTTAGAAAGAAAGTAATGCCTTTCCAGGCCCCCATGAGTAGGCATGAAATTTAGGTTCAGCAAACCAATGCATTCTATTTCCATGGCTACAGGGATATATGTATGATGGAACCTGAAAAATTTAAGCAAGTTTTAGTTGACTACTGTAGACTAATTAAATCCATTGGTCAGAATAGAACAGGTACTTTTACTATTTTCCCATTAAGTATGTGTGGTGTTACATACTGTTCTGCTGAATTTCCAGAAATCCAAATTTATTTCTTTCTAAAAACTGAAAAGGTCAGACTGATCATCCTTTTTAACAGTTTAGTAAATATTGGAGGCAAACATTTAAAACAATGTTTCTCAACCTGTGGGTCACAGTCCCTTTCAGGGATTAACAAACCTTTCACAGGGGTTGCCAAAGAGCAATCAGAAAATGTAGGTATTTATTTTGAGGTCCATAACAGTAGAAAAATTACGGTTATGAAGTAGCAACAAAAAATAACTTTATAGTTGGGGGTGTCAGCACTGCATGAGGAACTCTATTGAAGGGTTGCAGCATTAGGAAGGCTGAGAACCACTGACTTAAAGGTTGATTAGTCGCCTCACCTCGAATATTTGGATAGATTTCTGTGAGATGAAATGTGCATAAGTATGGCATCTCCTTTCTACCAACTGTTACCCCATTTAAGTCTATTAAAATAGACACCTAACAAAAAAAATCATCAGGATCATATCAGATGAACTTGATGAAATCATTGCAATAATCCATGTCTCTACACAGTTGTCTTTAATTCACACATAGTTTTTTCTAGCTTTGATAAGGTGTTACCTGTGTCCCTGTGCTTGCATCTGGGCTGGGTTCTAACTTCACGAAAAGTATTTCATAAATGTGGTGATGAATGACTGCTAAGGCTCAGCCATTGAATGTCACACACTTTCTTCCCAATGCTCTTCAGAATTTACCATGGAGTAATTCTATAGTCAAGCCATGACAGCCTGAAATGACCATGCTGTAGATGTAACCAATCGTCTTATTAAAATAAGAAACACAGAGCCAATGTAAAAGAGAAAGCTGAGAGGTCAGAGCTCAGAGCTAAAATCTTACCTCCTGCAGTGCTCCTAGCTTCAGAGAGAGAGAGAGAGAGAGAGAGAGAGAGAGAGAGAGAGAGAACGAAAGTGAAAGTGAAAGCGAAGGCATAGCTGGCTAAAGCTTAAATCCAGCCACTTGTTCCCTCTTGAGCCGAGTCAAGGCTTGGCTTTACAGGCAGGGGCCCTGTTTGGCAGGGCAGGCCTGAGTTGTTTGTAGCACTGGCTTTAAGCAAGCAGCTCACGGTTAGTCCAGCCTGAGGCCAAGCAGACCTGGGCCGGGGCTAGGGAGCCGGCTGCTCGGGCTAGGGAGCCGGCTGCTCGGGCTAGGGAGCCGGCCCCAAGCAGTTTTTAATGGATTCTTGTCACGTTGGCGATTGGTTACATCTACACCATGCTGGAGAGATTATGTGTGGTTCTGCTAACAATCTCAGTGGGCCTGATACTCAAGTCTTCCCCTCTGAGGACCACATCATCAGACAGAGATATGCCATCTGTGATGGCTGTTCTTGGTTGTCAACTTGATTACATCTGGAATTAACTAAAACTCTGGCCTATATACCATGCTAAAGAATCCCATTTATATAAAATCTAGACTGGGCACTGACTTCACTTAAAAGTATATAATATAAGTTCTGTTCCTCTGGAGAACACTGCCTAATACACTTTCTCTGCTATAAAACATAGAATGCCTAATGCAACAAAATGCTTTAATACTAGAGTTTTCAGTGGTCAATTATACAGCATGGTAGCAAGACAATTGTCTTTATTGTTTATCACAAATAGACTTTAACATTTTCCTTTTGTAGTCTTCAACTACTGGGTGCATAGATACAGTTGTCTAGTATAGCTAGAATTCCATGAAGTGTTTTTCCTTTTACAATACTGGAGGTAGTCAGTGGCCATGAGCATGGTCCTGGATCTGATCCGAGCACTTTTTTTTTTTTTCTGCACTCTGAGTTATTTTGTTTACCCACTTAAGTCCCAGAGTTTATGAAGCTTAATAATGATATAACCTTAGCCAGACCTGATGGAATATACCAATAATCCCACCACTCAGTAGACTAAGGCTCGGCTTCTTAAAACTGCGAGTGGCAACCCCATATGCGTGATATAACTGAACATAGGACTCATACAACAACAAACAAGCAAACAAACAAACTGGCAATGGTAACATATTTCTGAATTACAACAAAATTCAAAATGAGAAGCTCACTCCTGTTGCACAATGTGACTTCACTGTAGCTGTGGTTCTGAACACACACTATGTGCATTTTACACTGAGAATGCCATCACACCAAACCACACCAACAAGCTTCTGGAAATACCTTTGCTCAGATTCCAGAATCTTAAGTGTTATAAGTCATAGTGTTTCTTTCTGCACATACAAATTTTCAGCTCTTGCAGAAATACGATGATTTCATTATGAAAAACATAGACTTTTCATGTTTCCCTGCCATTGCTCCTTGGTGTGTTTAATAAATTGGTATATCTGAATTATATTGTGCCAGAATGTTTGATTTTTGAAATTGGTATTTGAGTTGTTGACTTGTATTTCATTAAAAAAAAATCATTTCATCTAATGTATTTTGATTTTGGAGTAGGACTGAATTTTTAGTTTCTGAAATGGCCATACACATACTTCTGTTATTCTGTACTATAAATTCATGGGAAGGAGCTATAGAAAACTATTGGTTATAAAAGCAAAATATTGATCAATTCTCCAAAATCTTGATGATACTTTCCATTGTACAGAATCAAATATTAAACCATGATTTAATTCTCTATGCAAAAATAAACAAGCACACTTCTTTGTTAGTATGTAAATTTGCTTTTATCTTTAATGAATGGCAACATTATGTAGAGATCAAATGATTATTTTTAAACAGATTTTTTTTCATGATTGAGTATCAGTAAAAGTTTGGTTTCTATACCTAAATTGTATATACTGGTATATCTGGGGTCACAAAAACCATCTTGAGCAAAGGTCAAGAGTAGGGAAAAAATAAGACGGCCTAGACAGGACTGGAGAAATGGCTCAGCAGTTAAGAGCACAGGCTGCTATTGTGGAGGACCAGGGTTCTATTCCTTGCATCCACAAGGTAGCCCACAAACATCTGTAAGTCTAGTCTAAGAGAATCCAATGTACTCTTCCAGCTTCTGAGGACACCAGGTACAAACGTGTCACACAGACACACATACAGACAAAATACCCATATACACACAATTACTAATTAATTTAAATAGAAGGCCTAAGTTAGGACAGGTAGATTGAGAAAGATTTCAAGGTTGGTCTGGCTTCGTGGCAAGACCATACATATCCCAGTAAAATAAAATAAACGTATAAATGAATAAATAAACAAAAGTGTAACCTTTATGAATCCTTTGCTATATCTTAAGTATTTCATGGTAAAGACAAGTTTTTTTTTCTTTTCCTCTTCCTTTCCTCAATAGTTAAAACTTAGTTTTTACACTCAAGTTGAAGTTTTATCTAGTTAGGATCAGGGCGACAGGAAGTCTGAGCTATTTAGAGAAGAAATACTTTGAAAAACAGCATTACTGTTGCATAAGAATCCACAGTAATAGGAACACAAGTTCTCTTCTTGGTCTGTTTTTAGAAAACTTATGCTCCAAGCAGGGAGCCCTGATTTATTGGATCACACCATCCCAAAGTCGAGGCAAATGGACTCAGGATAATTAACTAATAAATTTAGTTCTTATCTAATAACCACAGGGGGAAAGTCATTCCTCTATAACCTCCAAGTAGCTCATTTTCATATTATTTTTCATGTAAATATGGTAAGCATTATTGATAAAGTTTTATTATAAAGAGAAGACACAAATACCAAAACACAAGTAATTTCCCCCACTATTTCCATTATAACCAGCCCAGACATGCTTATTAATAATCACCATGACAGTACATCCCATAATGCATCTCTTCTTAAAGCAAGTGAAGATGTCTTCATCCCAGTGGTACTTGATGCGGGTACCTGATCAGCATCTCTGGAAGTTAGAATTCAGCACCAGCATGGTAAGTTTAAATCAGAGTCCTCCCTAATGAAAGGTACACTTTCAAATTATTCTCTCAAAATGGGCTCAGTGAATTGAATTCTGAACTCCAAGAAGAATTATTTATTTAAAGCTAGAAGTTGTTAGTGTGGATGTGGGGAAACATCTTCCATGACAGATAATCATTGCCATCTCCAAGATTTCCACACAATTTGATAGGAAAAGGAGCTTATTGTGATGTGGAACGTATTGACTTGATAAATCCTTTATGCTTTTTTAAAGGAAATTAAGCAACCATGCTGGAGCAGATTTAGCCTCCTCTAGACTCCAAATCCATTGGCATCAACAGTTCACCAGTATTTCCTTATGGAAAACAATGGCACCTGTGGGGTATATGTCTAATGCTACTTCAACTTTCATCAGTTACCCTAGTAAAGGAAAATTTATGTTCAAATCAAAGTTTGCAGTTTAATAATCTTCATCTGGAAATAAAAGAGAAATTGTGACTGGTTTGTATGTGCTTCTTGATGTAGGATGCCATTCTGTATGCTGTGATGATGTGTTGCTCTGATTGGTTGCTAAATAAAGCTGCATTGGCCCATGGTAAGGAAGCTTAGAGGCAGGTGGAAAGCCAAGAGAGAGACGGGAAGAAAAAGGAGAGGCAGAGAGAGACGCCAGCCTGCTGCCCAAGGAACAACATGTCAGCAGACCGGTAAGCCACAGAACAAATGGTGAAACATAGATTAATAGAAATGGGTTAATTTAAGTTATAAGAGCTAGCTAGCAAGAATCCTGCCATAGGTCATGCAATTCGTAATTGATATAAGCTTCTGAGTGTTTACTTGGGTCTGAGTGGCCTCAGGACTGGGTGGGACACAGGAAAACTTACAGCTACAGCTTCTATTGTTGATATTAGTATGAGCAAAAGAAATCTATAGTTAGGCTCGGGAAAAAGGAATATGGTTGTGCTAAATTTTTCAATATGATTTAAGATAACCTTGAAGGACTCTGTAAGGATGGCTCAATGCTTATAAGATGATCTTTCCTCTTAACTAAAATTTAATTTGCATGACATCTTTAATGTTAAGCAACAGTCACTAAGCATTACTATCGTTGGATATCCTAGGAGATATAAAACTACATCAAATTTACTGCTTGCCCTAAAATGTCATTCTTGCCATCAAATAACTACAACATACAGGGACCATTGACCGCAAGTGATTCATATATTAAGTGTATTAGAACTTCTTATCTTCTTTGTCCAGTATCATCTTTAAATATATAGCTATATAGATAGATAGATATAGATATAGATAGACACAGATAGATAGATGATAGGTAGACAGACAAACAGGTAGATAGATATAGATAGATAGGTAGATGATAGATAGATAGATAGATAGATAGATAGATAGATAGATAGATAGATAGATAGATAGATAGATATAGCATGAATCTTAACTGGTCTTATTAATAAAATCAAACCTGAAGCCAGGTATTGGGTGAATGCTGGAAGATCAGAGAAGCAGAACAAGCCACAGCACCTCACCTCACCAGTTCCTCAGCTGATCCTGTTTCCTCAGACTGGAAGCCTCTCAGTCCTCATCCAGAATGGGTCTCAGCTGAACTGTTGCTCAGAGCCTAAAAGCTTAACCAGGCCAAAAGCTTCTAGTTCCTGCTCTTCACGCCTTATATAACTTTCTGCTATTTGTCATCACTCCCTGGGATTAAAGGCTCACTTCTTGGGATTAAAGGCATGTGTCACCATGCCTTGCTATTTCCAATGTGGCCTTGAACTCAGAGATCCAGAGGGATTTCTGCCCCTGGAATGCTAGGAACAAAGGCGTGAGTGCCACCATTTTCTAGCCTCTTTATCTAGCAGTTGTCCTGTTCTCTGACACCAGATAAATTATTAGGGTGCACAATATTTTGGGGAACACAATACCACCATAGATAGATAGATAGATAGATAGATAGATAGATAGATAGATAGATAGATAGATAGATAGATACAGACAGATATATTCTATAATATATTTACCTGCCTCAATTTCTCCCCTTACCACACTCTCAATCTTCCTACCCCTTCCCATTCAGCTTTGAGATTGCTTCTTTTTCAATTGTTTGTTTCTTCTAATCCAATCAAGTCCAGTTTATTTTCCCAGCTAGTCCTGGGATGAGGGTTTTATTCCCTCTCCCAACAGCTATCAAATGCCAATAGCTCTCAGCTAATAGGATTCCATCTTTACCTTCCCCATGCTATGCCAGGACTGCCTCTGGCCAGGGCTTGCCCAGGTCTTGTGCATGCTGTCACAATTGTTGTGAGTTATTATGTGCAGCTGCCCTGTCAGGTCTGGAAAAAAACTGTTTCCCTGAAGTTATCCACCACTTACAGCCTTTCTACACTGTCTTCTGCAGGTCCTGGACTGACATAACATGGTGCCTCCATGACTCAAGAATACTACAATTAATATGTGAGTTTTAGGTGGAGAAGAGGTATTTTTTTCTTTTCTAAAAAACAGATTTTTTTTCTTGCAATACATTCTGATTACAGTTTTCCCTCACCCAGCTCTCCCCAGGTTCTCCCCACCTGCCCTCACACCAGATCCACACCCATTCTGTCTCTACTTAGAAAACAAACATCTAAGGAATAATCATAAAATGAAATAAGATAAAAGAAAACCAAAATATCAGAATAGGACAAAAACAGAAGAAAAGAGCCAATGAAAAAACATGAGAAACACAAATAAATGCAAAGACATACATGTTTACACATACAGGAATCCCATAAAAACTCAAAACCAGAAGCCATAATATATATGCAAAGGACCTGTAAGGGGAAAAAAGGGAAAGAAAAAGAAAAAATGCCCCATCACAGCATTATGTGACAAATAAGCTCCAAAGATGACACTGAGTTCATTTTGTGTTGTGCTGTGGGATGGTCTATATGTCAAATGCTCTGATTGGTCAATAAACAAAACACTGATTGGTCAGTGGCCAGGCAGGAAGTATAGGTGGGACTAACAGAGAGGAGAATTGAGAGAACAGGAAGGTAGGGGGAGTCACTGCCAGCCGCCGCCAGGACAAGCAGCATGTGAAGGTGCCAGTAAGCCACGTGGCAAGGTATGGAAATGGATTAATTTAAACTATAAGAACAGTGAGCAAGAAGCCTGCCATGGCCATACAGTTTGTAAGCAATATAAGTCTCTTTGTTTACTTGGTTGGATCTGAGCAGCTGTGGGACTGGCAGGTGACAGAGATTTGTCCTAACTGTGGGCAAGGCAGGAAAACTCTAGTTACAGTGTTGGTCATCTACTGCTGGACATGGAGCCCTTTATGAGTAGTTTGTTTCCCCAATGAGACTCCCTTGGAGTAAACTACGTTTTCATTTGTAAGTGGTTATCAGTTGCAGCTAGCCTTTGTGTTAAGGGTTGGGGCATATGTCCACTTTTTCTTTCAGCTCTGGGACCCCATCTGCTACAGACCTGTGCAGGCCCTGTGCATGCTGCCTCTATGTCTGAGCTCATGCACATCAGTCCTGCTGTGATGAGACCTCATTTCTTTGGTATCCTCTGTCTCCTCTGACTCATATATTCTTTCTACCTCCTTTTCTGAGGGTTTTGCTGAATGCTAAGGGGAGGAGTTTAATGGAGATATACCATTTAAGGCTGAGAATTCCAAGGTCTCTCACTTTCTCTATGTTGTCTAGCTGTGGGTCTCTGTATTTGTTCCCATCTGCTACAGGAGGAAACTTCTCTGATGATGGGTGAGCAAGGCACTGATCTATGAGTATAACAGAATTCATTAGGATCCCTTGTATTGCTATGTTCTTCAGCAGAACAGCTGATTTTATTGTGGTCTCTGGCCTATGTAGTCTCGGGTTTTTAGCTACTCAAGCAGTGTCAAGTGTGGTTTACATATCATGGAGTGGGCCTTAAATCAAGTCAGATCTCAGTTGGTTGCTTCCACAATTTTTGTGTGACTATTGCAATAGTGTATTTGGTTGGCAGATCACTCCTGTAGAACAGAGAGTTTGTAGGTAGGTTGGTGTTTACCTTTCTCCTTTGGTAGCCCTCAGAGGACCTTAGTCTTTAGGGGGTAAAGGCTCTAGGTAGGCACCAACTTGACTTCTCTTTGTTCAATGAGTTCTGTGGGTGTTGTATTCAGCAATAGGACTTTACTGTCAGTTTGTGGAGAGCAACCAATAGCCTTGGCAATAGCCTGTGTTGTTGGGAGATTCTCATGGGACCCTTTGGCCAACAACTCAAATTAGATGTAATCTATTCTCAGTTGCAGGAAGTTTCGTTTGGTTGTAAGAGATGTCCAGCTGGGTTCTGTCTCCCCCATTATTTGGAGATTTCATTTAAATTGGCTTCATGTATGTATTATTTGAGGAAGCTTCTACTATATTAGGTTTTCATACGAATCCTCAAATGGCCCTTAGTTGTAGATTTACCTCCCTTGTAGATTTACACCCTCCCCATTTGAACCTCCCATTCCAATCCCCCACCCCATCTATCCATAAACTATCTATTCTCTTTCCCTCACTGGAGATCCATTCCTCCACCCCTAATCTCTTACTTTCTACCTAACCTCTGGGGTCATATGTATTATAGCTTGCTTACAATGACTTAACAGCTAATATCCACACATAAGTGAATACAAACCTGAAAACACTGATTGGCCAGTGGCCAGGCAGGAAGTATAGGTGGGACTAACAGAGAGGAGAATTGAGAGAAGAGGAAGGTGGAGGGAGTCACTGCCAGCTGCCACCATGACAAGCAGCATGTGAAGATGCTGGTAAGCCATGAGCCACGTGGCAAGGTATAGATTTATGGAAATGGATTAATTTAAGATATAAGAACAGTTAGCAAGAAGCCTGCCATGGCCATACAGTTTGTAAGCAATGTAAGTCTCTTTGCTTACTTGGTTGGGTCTAAGTTGCTGTGGGACTGGCGGGTGACAGAGATTTGTCCTGTCTGTGGGCAAGGCAGGAAAACTCTAGCTACAAAAACCATATTTATCTTTCTGAGTCTGGGTTACCTTACTCACCATGAGGTTTTCCTACTTCATTCCATTTGTCTGTGAATTTAATGTTTATATTTTTTAGCAGCTGAGTAATATTCATTGTGCAAACATATTTGCTTTATCTATTAATCAACTGACAGACATCTAAGTGGTTTCTAATTTCTGGATATTATGAGTAGAGTAGCAAAGAACCTAGTTGAGCAAGTGTCTCTTTGGTATAGTTGAGCATCCTGTGGGTATGTGCCCAAGAGTGGTATAGCTAAATCTTGAAGTAGATTGATCCCCAGCTTTCTGATTTCCATAGTGGTTGTACAAGTTTGCACTCCCACCAGCAATGGAGGAGTGTTTCCCTTACTCAACATCCTTGCCAGAATGAGCTGTGATTGTTTTATTGATCTTGTCCATTCTAACTGCTGTAAGGTGAAATCTCAAAGTAGTTTTGATTTGCATTTCCCTGATGACTAAGGGTTGATCATTTCTTTAAGTGCTTCTCAGCCTTTTGAGTTTCCTTATTTGAGAATTCTCTGTTTTATCTGTACCCCATATTTAATTGGGTTATTTGTTTTCTTGATAGTCAGTTTTTTTAGTTCTGTATATATTTTGGATATTAGCCCTCTATTGGATGTCTAGTTGGTTAAAAAAAAAATTCAAACTCTGTAGCCTAACACTTTTTCTGAATGGTGATGTCCTTTGTCATGCAAAAACTTTTCAGGTTCGTAAAGTCCCGTTTATTAATTGTTGTTAGTGCCAGTACTATTGGTGCACTGTTCAGAAAGTCTTTTCCTGTGCCACCGAGTTTAAAACTATTCTCCCATCTTCTCTTCTATAAGATTTGCTGTATTTGCTCTTATGTTGAAGTCTTTGGTCCACTTAAGTTGAGTTTTGCACAGAGTGATAATTAGGTATCTATTTGGATTTTTTTTTATGTGCAGTCATCCAGTTTAACAGGCACCTTTTGTTGAAGATGCTGTCTTTTTTTCCCCAGGGTGTATTTCTGACTTCTTTATCAAAAATCAGGTGTCCATAGTATCTGGGTCTTGAATTCAATTCCAAAGATCAACATATCTGTTTTTGTGCCAATACCATGCTGTTTTCATTACTATAGTTCTGTTGTACAATTTGAAATCAGGGATAGTGATACCTCCTGCAGTTGTTCATTTTCCAAGAGTATTTTATCTATCCTAGATTTTTTTTTTTGGTGTTTTCATGTGAAACTTAAAATATCATTTCAAGTTCTGGGAAGAATTATGTTGGAATTTTGATGGGGATTGCAGTGAGGCTGTAGATTACTTAAGGTAGGATGCCTATTTTTACTGTATTAATCCTACCAATCCATGAACATGGAAGATCTTTCCATCTCCTAATATCTTCTTCAATTTCTTGAAGTTTTTGTCATCCAAGTATTTCACTTGCTTTATTAGAGTTGCTTCAACATATTTAATATCTTGAGAGACTATTGTGAAAGACAATGTTTCCCTGATTTCTTCCTCGGTCCATTTGTCACTTTTACATAGGAAAGCTAGTAATTGTATGTGGTAAAAAATTTTGTATCCTAGTATTTTGGCAAAAGTGATTATCAGCTGAAGAAGTTTCCTGGTGGAATTTTTTTAGGTCATTTATAATATACTATCATATGATAAGAAAATAAACATACTTTGACTTTTTCCCTTCCTAACTGTATCCCCTTGATCTCTTTCAGATGCAGGAATGGTTCAACATATGTATATCAATAAATGTAATTCTCCATATATACAGACTGAAAGAAAAAAATGATCATCTCAGTAGATGCAGAAAATGGCCTTTGACAAAATCAACAGCCTTTCAGGATAAAAATCCTGGAGAGATTAGGGATACAAGGGACATACCTCAACATAATAAAAGCAGTTTACAGCTAACCCATAGCCATCAAGCTAAATGGACAGAAACTCAAAAAGCATTTCCACTAATCAGGAGCAAAACAAAGTTGTGCACTCTCTCCATACCTACTCAATAGAGTACTTGAGGTCATGGCTAGAGGCAATTTTTTTTTTTATCAGTGCTGGTATTGGCCACTTCAGATGCACTCCAACAAACACATCTGCATTATGATGAGATAACATCTTCCACACCCAGGATGTTCAGTATGGTAGTCGCCAGTCACATTTACTATTGAGAATTTGCAACACGGCCAGTTTTACTGAAGATTTATTTAGTTAATACTAGTACTACAGAGTTGACATAACAGCTAATGAATGTACATAGCTTGGATTTCAAACAGACGCTTTTGCTACAAGGTCATGTTAATTATTCTAAAGCATATACAAACCGGGCCTGCCAAATTGTGAGCATAGTTGGTACAGGGAAATGTTTCTTTGGCAGACTATTTAGGTAGTGGAAAACTTTCATATGTAATTAGAACAAGATAGGTATACACATCTAACTTTTCCACTGGAAATATGAAATATAAATACAAGTCAAACACTGCCAAATTTAGCTTCTGAATAAAGACGAGTCTGTCCTCCTAGCCACGGTGCTGTTAAAAAAAAAAAAAGTCCTCATTTTTATTTCATTCTGGATAGAGGGTTCGTGGAGAGTTCAATGTCAGGTGACTCTTTCTCCCTGAGGTGGTGACATCTCTTGTTGCAGCACATGGAAAAGCAGAAGCTTGGCAGGTCACAGGAGAGGTTCTTGAGATGCTCTGATCTTCAGGACGGACTGTCTGCCTTTCCAAGTCATCCCACTCTTCTTCAGAGCTGTGCAGCTCCAACATGCTGAAGTGTTCCGTCCAGTGGTATTTATCTGACCAAGGAAGTAATCCAGATTTTGTATTGTTTTGTCTCCACAGAACTTAGCAGGTTCACAGCACAGTGACTTGAGCAGGCTACAGAAGGCAGAAACATTTTTCTCTGTCCTAAAACATAGCATATTTTTGAATGAGTTCTTTTATGCTTTGGGCAGTTTTCTGTGTCTATATGGTGAGGCTATAGTTTCTTACTACTTAGTCAAGCATTCCCAAAGGTTTATCCTTTTTTTTGTATGAATGGGAGAACTCTAAGAGATGAAGGTCAGGTGGAGATCCTTGTGCCAAGGGCGAGTCTCCTTGCTGCCACTATCATTGTGGCTGGTTACATCCCACTTCTGGGATTAAAATAGATGTGTCAGCTCTGTTCTTCCACTCCTAAGAATCACAAATCAGAGGCACCATAGACCTGCAGAGCTAATGTACTGAGAATCATTGGCCTAAAGGCACCACACAGACAGACAAACACACACACACACACACACACACACACACACACACATACACACACAGACATACACACATGACACACACACACAGAGACATATACACACACACAATATCTAAAAGCAAAGGAGATGTATTATATGGATTTGCTCAATATCAAGTAAGTCTTTACTATGCAACACTTGTTGAACCAAGCACAGAGATAAAACACCAAGCAGTCTAGATGACACTAATGTTCATCAGCATCTATCTATTTCCTTCCAACTCCCATCCACTCAAGGTTATGTTCCATTTTCTTCTGAAGTCTGGCCAAATGACAAAGAAGAATTGCAGTGAGATGTATCAGGTGTCACTCCCAGCTCTGCAACTTCTCTTCTTTGCCTTAGTTACCATGAACCACACGTTGAGGTTAAAAAGTATGTGAGCTTTCTCTGGGGGTCAGCTGTCCTGAAAACCCAGAGCAAATTTTCTATAGTCAAGAAATACCTTTTGCATGACCCTTCTGAGGATAGAGGGCCATTGTTCGTTGTATATGCAACATTACCTTCCCTATCATAATTGAGAAATTAAATGATACAGGGTTCCTGTCCTCTGTGTGCTTAAAGTGAATATGAGTTACTGCGTCTCAATGGCTTTAATAATGCTGTGTTTAGCAAAAACAGTTGTTTCTAATTTACATAAGCATTCACATCCAAAGAAGTTGAAAAGACCATTTTCATATGAAAGCATGTATAAAAGAATTTAAAAGTCAAAACCACTACAATATTTATTCTCAATGCTCAATAATTATTTGAATCACGTTTTCAAATTATTAATGACAAGGACGTATACCTTAGAGGTTATAGTTGGTACAGAATTGGATGCAGGTATCCAATTGTTCAAAAACCCTTAGCTTCAGACTCAGTGAATCTGATGGCTTCCTTAAGCTCCTGAGACAAGTCTTCACATTACTCTCAAAATTAAACATTAAGTCAAACGCTAAGGTTATTGCTAAGCAGAGAAAATGGAATTTCTATTTCTGGAAATATATGGTATTTTAATCACTTCTTTCATGTTCCTCCCTGTAGTGATCAGTTTCATATGCTATGAAGCTAGGCTATGATTCCCAGCTATCCAAACAAACACTAATGTAAGTGTTGCTGTGAGGATATTTTGTAGAGAGATAAAAGCCTTTTTATGTGACTTTAAATAAGAGAGATCACCCTACACACTCTAGAGGGGCTTAGATCAACTGACAGATCTTTCCAATAGAACTAAGACCTCTCAGGGGGAAAAAAAAGGAATTTCACCTAAGAACAGCAGCTTCCACTTCTAAGCTTGGGAACCCTTGTTCTGATGGCCTGCCCTAACGATTTCAGCCTTGTCTGCTCCTCCCCGATAACACATAACCCAGCTACTTACAGCAAACCCTGTCAGATCTCCTCACTCAGTTTCTCTCGGTGGAGCTTGACTAATACATTCCTTTGCCCTCATTAATTTGTAAACTGTGGAACATAGGTATTTGTCTCATTCGTTATGAATATCTGGTACCTAGTAACATGTTTTGCCCATAACAGTCACCCATTAAATACATATTGAGTGAATAAGGGAATGAATACGGTAATAAATGAATGAGACATCTGGCTGCTAAGGTAAAGCATGTACCAAAAAGGAGGGACAGTAGGGCAAAATAATTGCCATTAGAATTCACCTTAAGAAGCAAGTACATCTAATTATAGAGATTATGGAAGAACAGAAATACAGCTGGGATTGAGGTATGGAGATTATGGGAGCAGTATACAGAGAATAGACAGTGATCTGATTTTGTACACTCAAATACAAAATGTTATTCAGCCATGAGTAGCTCTCTCTCTCTCTCTCTCTCTCTCTCTCTCTCTCTCTCTCTCTCTCTCTCTCTCTCTCTCCCTGTGTGTATATGTATGTGTACTTAATAAGTGATAGCTAGTTAGATGATAGATAGATAGATAGACAGACAGACAGACAGACAGACAGACAGATAGATAGATAGATAGATAGATAGATGATAGGTATACATAGAGTCTACATCTGTACCACCTTGAGTCTGCCCAGTGTTGTGTGACCACAGAAGCTGGGCAAGGTTGGCTTGGTTAGTGCTTGGATAGGAAACTACATATCCATTTTCATCTCCTTTGATTAATGTAACCTCTAAAAGGTGAAGTTCCATGAGTTTGGTACATCAGTTATCCCCACAGAAGCATAGATTGAAAATCTATTCTAAATTAATTGAGTGCATGATTACTCATCTATTCAATCAGTCCATTCATCAATGTTCACTACTGGATCCCAACAGTAAGCCACATCCAGCACCAACTCAAAGCAAAAGAAGAAGACGTGTTTCCTGGAGGTGGGGCCAGGTTGAAAAGTGATGATCACTCCCTGTGGTTGCAGGTCTTTCTGAGCCTGGATGGGGTCTTTGGGTGCTTTTTAAAGCCTTTGGGGCTTAATCGAAAGACAAGGAGTATCTGACAAAGTGTGGTGGTATTCTAATTGTACTGAAATGTGATTTTGATTGTATGTTAATAAAGTTGCCCAGGGATCAGAGCTATTAGAGCTATAGCAAGAATGTGGTGGTGGTGGTACACGCCTTTAATCCCAGCACTTGGTAGAAGAGCTAGGTAGATTTCTGTGTGTTCAGGGATACAGCCAGCATTGGAGACATATGCCTTTAAGACCTGGGGGGGCTGTACATACAGTGACGAGGCAGTCACGTGTTTGGGTTTACAACCAATGAGAAGGCAGAACAAAAGACTATGAAAAGACATACACACAGGAAATAGGTCTTTTTCGGAGAGCTAGGACCACCGCAGGAGGAAGGGTGAGATTTTAGCTCTGAGCTCTGACCTCTTGGCTTTCTCTTTTACATTGGTTCTGTGTTTCTTATTTAATAAGACGGTTGGTTACATCTACAGACAAAGGACGCTGACTTTTGTGAAAACTGGATACTCACTTGGCAGATCTTTCTCTGACCTCATGTCTCCTCTATGAGGTTGTGCCAGGGCCCTGGGGAGAGAATGAAAAAAAAAATAGAAGTGTTCCATCATCAAAATCTCTGTGAAGCACAAAGCAACAGCTAAGATGCTCCAGAGCCACACAGCAGCAACACAGTGGCAGTTCCAAACGCCACTTGAGATGAAGCAAATTCTATAAATAGAATATGAGGTCATGTTCTCTATCAGAAGAGGACAATGAGGAGGACACGGTAGTCAGAAGAGGGACCGCTTGTCACAGTGCCTGCATCTGTCCTGGAAGAAGCCATATGTCTGACAAATAAGAAGTAGTCTGAGGAGAATTCAATTTCTGACTGTGAGGCTCATTTATTTTCTTCTTTTTCTGGTACTCGAGTTGAACTAGGGCCTTGTTCGTGACAGGCAAGCACCCTCACTGAGTTTACCCCTAGCCCTGGCCTTTATTTTACTTTCTATTTATTTTGAGACAGGGTCTCACGAAGTTACCCAGGCTGGCCTTGAACTCATGATTCTCCTGCTTCAGTCTCCCAAGTTGCTGAGACTGCAAGCATGTACCACTAGACCCACCTGCTTAGTCTGTCTCACAGTGCCGACTTTCAACTTGGTCACAGCTGTACTATAAATACCATGGCAGAGAATCACAGAAGCACAATGTCCATGTGTACCATAAACCTCTCCAACTTGGCTGGACCCTCAGTGCCACCCATCAGCACTCTGTGAGATCATCTGTGACCATTCCTGTCCAAAAAAACTGAAAAATCTATTTCAGTCCTCAAGTACTTCACCCACAGAAAAATGGCCCCACAGAAACCGAAGTGGTGGCATCCAGCTTTCACTGGCCAGGACTTGTTGCCATTGGCCTGAAAAATCAAAGCCGGACCATGGTATTTTCATACTGTACATAAACAACCCCACAGAATATTACCACAAAGAAGGCCACCCTCTGACTGTGATGGATGAGACAGAAAAACAGCTCCACAGTGCTCTAGTCGCATCTGAACAGGATCAAACAGGTCAAAAGACACAGAAGTGACTCAACACCTCCCTCTACTGGCGGATACGAATGACAGCGGCTCCTTTTTCCCTATCGCAATGTTAGTCTTGCTCTAGAGGGAGCTTTCCCTACCCAGGAAATACATGAGGATGCTCAGTCACGGAATCAGCCTCACATCCTGATAACACCCAATTGTTTCAAACAGCAAAGCCCTCGAGTCCTTCTCAAAACAGAACAAAGCCAAAAATCTTATAAATCCTTCCTATCAATCCGCGTCTGAGATGCCCCATGGGTCCCCATGGCAGGATATCTCTCTCCAAAAAGTAATAGACTTGATTTGTTCAGCTCTAGATAGTCTTTGCCTGGAAGACACTGGCAAAAATAATAAGAATTATTATTGTTGTTATTATTACATCCATTCAGGTTTTCTCCTAGTGACTTTTTCCTGTGGTTGTGATTGTTGTGGCCATGTCGAGAGATCCCCGAGCATGACCACCACCGAGCCATTATCCGATTTATTATTATTAGTAGTAGTATTATTATTAACAAGCAAACCCGGGCTTGGTCCTTGTCCAACACTTGACGCAGCAGGTGGAGGAGGACGGCCCTGAGCTCTCAGGGTGAGGGGTTTTTAAAGGAAAACAACTGCAAGCACAGTGGTATAAGCCTTGGTGTCATATGATTGGGTGAGCGTGTGTAACCTTTGAATTTACAGGTTGGGGGTTACAGTTACCATTCTGGGGGCAGACCTGGACAAGTCCCAGGCTTTGTCCTTGAGCTGCCATGGAGGCTGGCTGGCCTCCCACATTGACCCATGCATGTAGCTCTGAGTTGGTGAGAGGGCCCAGACAGTAAACAACTGGCTGAACCTTGAGCAGTCAGAGTACGCGCAGAAAGGGAGCTACTGCAAGGACTGTGTCATGGCCCTCCCAGAAACTGCTTGCTCAAGTCTCAGGAAACTGAAATTGAGGCCTGATCTCTGAGAGAAGACTGAGCAGCCTGTGATGGCGTCTGCTTTGTCCCTTCAGTGATGAAAGGCTGACAAAGGCAGATGAAGAGAGAAAGTATTTATTCTGGCTCACAGTTCAAAGGCACAGTCCACCATGGCAGAGAAGCCAAGGTCACAAGAGTTTGAAGCAGTTTATCTCATGGCACTCATGACCAGGAAGGAGAGAACAATGAATGCATCCTTTGCTTGTTTTATCCATTTTATATACAGCCCAGGATCCCAGCCTAGGGAATGGTACCACCCGTAGCTAAGATATGAATCTTCCTACAACAATCAACATACTCAAGATAATCCCTCATAGACATTCTAGAATTACCTAGGAGACAAACCTCTGGGCACACCTCTGAAGCTAATGGGTAGCCTTGAACTCACAGAGATCCAACTGCCACTGCCTTCCGAGTGTCTCCTGGTGATGACTACATTTTTAGCAAGGAGTGTCAATGTGAGTAGGACAAACTCAAAAGAAAAGGGGGTGGGGGAGTTAAAGAAAAATTTCTGTCTGGGGTAAACAATAAAGCATGATGTGGTGGTTGGAATGAAAATGGTCCCCATAGGCTCATATGTTTGAATGCTTGGTGCCCAGTTAGTGGGCCTGTTTGGGAAGGATTTGGAGGTGTGTTCTTATTGGAAGAGGTGTGTCACTAGGAGTGAGTTTTGAGGTTTCAAAAACCCAGACCAGACCCAATCTCTGTCTCTCTGCCTGCAACTTGTGGATCAGCTGTGAGCTCTCTGCTACTGCTTCAACACCATGCCTGTCTGCTTGCTGCTGTGCTCCTCACCGTGATGCTAATGGACTGGCCCGCTGAAACTGTAAGCCAGCCCCTGATGAACTGCTTTATTTTATAAGTTGCCTTGGTCATGGTGTCTCCGCACAGCAACAAAGCAGTAACTAAGACCCATAGACAAGGAGCGGTCTTACCCAGTTGTAGGTATAGAAAAAGGAGCTTCAGAGACAGAAGGCAAAAGCAGAGCCACAGAGGAAGGGAAGTGTGGAGCATCTCAAGACAGTGAGACCCCATGAGTGCTCCTCTGATGTATGAGCTTGTTAAGGATGCTATAACAAAACATTCACACTGGGCATCTTAAATAACTGAAACTTAAAAAAAAAAAAAAAAAAGAGTTCTGGAGGCTTTGAAGCCCATGATCAAGGTGCCTAAACAGCTGGTTTCTTCTGAGGTCTCTCTGTCTTCCTGGATGACGGGTGGTCTCCCAGTTTTGTCTCATGTGGTCTTTAAGAATGAATGACTGTGGTCTTTCTCTGGTTTTCTACTTTGAGTGTGAACTTTAAGGACACTTGGCATGATATGTCTTATGTCATTAAATTAGTCAAAATTGAGAGTTAAATTTACTCACAAATAAATTTTCTGTGCAAGTTATGGCATATAATTTGTAGCAACTGACACTTGGTGATATTTATATTTTTTCTACTTCTGTTCTTCCTCCATACCAGATCTAACAGCAAGACCCTACAAATATTAAAAAGATTGCTAAATGGGCAATGCTAAAAAAAAATTCTCTATGGACATACTACCTTAACTGTAACTGATCTCATCTAAAACAAGGGGAGGGGGTCGTTAGTGCTTATAAGCATTAGTTCAAATGTTCAGGGAAGCAACTGATGCTCTTCTAAATATAGGCCACCTGCTCTGCCTGAGGGCATCAGAGAAGAGCATTGGAGGGGGGAAGTCTCCATCCTGCAGCATCAGCAAGGAGCCTTCAGGAAGACTAAGGTGCTACCCCTGTGCCCAACAGCTGGCAATTAGGCACCAGCGCCTTCCCCCAGACACAAGTCAGCACTGATACCAACCTTAAGTATACATTCTCCAGGGACACAGGGAAGGTCCGACACACTTGGCAACAATCAACTACACTGAAGACATTGAGCTAGTGAGTGTCTGTAGTACCTTATTTCATTCCATTATCATATTTTCATGTCATAGATAAGGAAATAAGCCTGGTAATGTGACATGTTCACAATGACGGGAGCAATGAGTGGAATATGCTCTTCTACCAAAGCCACACACCAAGTGTAGTGGATTTTCTCTCCCTGATGAGGTAGGTCACATTCTCTTTAGTCTTTGGTTTGAATGATGCTATCTGCTGTCTGCTGTCTGCCCTCTCTGCCAGACTGTAGTATTGGGGAGTGGACCACTGTTGAGAATTTGCTGAAGGAGCTGAGCCAAAAATCTCTCACCCTTCACTGAATAAGCAACATACGAAGTAAAACTATATGCAATCATTATAGGTCAAATTTTGTCAAAATTGGCAATTGAATGTGATTTACACTAATTGCTTATTCATGGTAATAACCCAAAGCACAGTAACGATTCATCTACTTCTCGTTGGAGAGTGTCTACTGCACAGTCCCTTTGCCTCAGGCACACCTAGAGAATATGTCTTATACTGCCTGAGGAAAGAAGGCCAAAATTATCTTCCAGAAGCTTCCATCACCATCCATGTACAAGCTGGAAAGCATAGAAAAGCTGTATTTGAATTAAGCAGAAATTCAGGCATTCTCCCTGAGATTGTTATTTCTATAATTAAAGATGAGTGTGTCCTAGAAATACCAACAGAGTGTGTGGACAAAAACTAAAATACTAACCCAGAAGCGATCCTAAATGAGATCCTTCCCAAAGAGTCCTTAAACACTTAGCATAGAGCAAAGTCAGAAATATTGATGGTCCTTATACCAGAGAAGCCAATGCAAAGTTCATTTGAAGCCATTTATTCTGAAGGATGCTGGATTCTTTACTGGCAAAGTCTGGAGCATGTACCAATGTCTCCAGTATATACAAAACACTGCATATCAGAATGTCAGGGAATGTCTCCACTTTTAAGCATTTTAAGTACCTTATACATTTTCATTTTTCCTTGAGTATTGGGAAGAAGGGTTCTGGGAGCGTTATGAAATCATACTTAATTAATGATTTTTACATCTCGTCTGTCTCCTTACCCACAAATGGAATGATTTTGGTTGAGGTGGAGGCTGGTAGAGTTGCCTTAACCAAGTTAGAAGCATAGCACTTTGCAAGAAGAGAAAGATAAAGAAAGCCTGGGCTGACTCAGAATCACCACTAGATTATTAAATTGAGCCCAAATAGTACTTACATCCCTGAATACAGAACAGCCACTATATTTCTTTAATCCTTTTTGTTTCCTAAGGAGAGGGGACTTGGATTGCAAACAATATAATAATGACAAAACTCGTCCTGAATGGACAGATACTACTTTCATGGGTCTTAAATCCATCAAATTCAAGTTAGCAAACCAGTTTCTACAAACACTAGCTAATATTAACTGACTGTTTCCTTTATATCAAGCCCTTTACACGTTTATGGACTGATTTAATCTGAGCAAAGTTCCCACATACTGCTATCCATTCTATTTTAAAGATAAGAAACCTGAATTACAGAAGGTTTGATGTCCCCAAGATCCCAGTGCCAGGAAGCAGAGGGCAGAATATTAAAACAGCCCTTCCAATTCCAGAGCCCATGTTTTTTAATCACCAAGAACTGTGGCTCAGGTGCAGCAGGCTGGCTGGGCAGCCAAATCTTGCCCCCAAATATTATGAAGGTTTGATCACAAAAGAAAAATAGTCACTCTATTGTCAGAGAGAGACAGAGATAGACAGAGATCTCCCACAAGACAAAATGACCCGTATTCTTTTGACAGTCCCAACCTGTTTGCCTCCCCAACTGTAGCCATCCAAACATGACTGGTTGTGCCCGAAGACTAATGAGAAGGTCCAAAGTTCCCATATTAAAAATAGTCTCTTAATGAGGGGCCAGCCCGTGTTTCTTCTTTTCTTTCTGTAGAGCCGACCTTGGGTTGCTTTTGGTGTCCTGGGAGGAAGTGATGACAGCAGCTGGGCTCCTGTGATAACAGCTGGGCTCCCTTGCCACCAGCTTATGAGTAGCAGGCTTCCTTAGTTTGGTCTCACACTTTTTTAAAAAACAAATTTACCTTTTCCTTTCTTTTTTATTCTTATCTTTAATGTGCACTGGTGTTTTGCCTGCCTGTATGTCTGTGTCAGGCTATCGGATCTCCCGGAACTAGAGTTACAGACATTGTGACCTTCCCTGGGGGTGCTGCAAATTGAACCCGAGTCCTTTGGAAGAGTGGCCAGTGCTCTTAACTGCTGAGCCATCTCTCCAGCCCCTGGTCTCAGGTTTTTGTCTTTGCCAACCAAACATGAACTGATTTAGTTTACAGTTATGTAATGATAAAATAAAATGTAATACTTAGTCTCAATCCACTGAAATTACAGAAAATTTCATTGACACACAAAACAACCCATGTTTGCTCTGATCAGACAGTGGTGTGAAAAGACTTCGTTCAGAGTTGCAGTCTTTGATACGAGTCATTAAAAAAATAAATTTTTGCACACGGTTCCCCACAGGGGACCTTTAAAGAAACATTGGAGCTATCTATTATTCAACTTACTGGTCTCTGTCCTCAAGACAGATGAGGAAATGTCCCTGCCGAATGTCAAGATTAATGAGATATGCCATTTGTCCCAAATCTGCCAGGATAGTTGCAAACTTTAAACTATACTGCATCCTGAGTACCGTATCCCCACATAACCGTATCTGTAAGGGACCTGGAATTTTAAAGGTTACTCTGCAGTCTCTGTCAAGAAAAGCAAGAACTGCAGAAGGACAAACACTGCCCCCTACTGAGAGGAGAGAAGAAATCAAAGCTTGTAAGCCCATAAACTCTGTAAACAGCAACATGTTCCAGGCTCATCAAAGGGAGCTAGTGCGTTCTTTGCTCTCCCTAATGGGTGTCCCCACTTGACATGTAGGAACAAATATTTAAGCAACACACCATATTTCCAGTAAAAGGGCATCAAAGGTTGCTTTGTCCAAAGTAATGAATCCAACGTTTCCTTACAGGCAAAATAAATGGCAACCTTCACCATTATTTTACCTGCTGCCTCCCCAGAACTTTTCTGGAGTTTACATCTTTTAAAGGTTCACAAATCGTTCCCAAACCAATCTAACGCTTCCAGATAAGGGAAGAAAGTAAGGAGGGTAATAAGAGGTAAAGAGGGGCAATCGAGCCCAAATCATTTAAATTTCTGACTATGTGTTATCATTCTCTAGAGCTCACCATCCCTATTCCTTCCTTCTGGGTAAACATGCTGATTTATGAGAAAGTGTTGTAAGTATAAAATACTAAGCCTTTTTATAAGTACTGTTTATCTCATAAAGAAATAATCTTAAAAGGTGGGAGGAAGTCGGAGTAATTTAGAATTTTGTTCAGTTTCTGTGCCTAGTTCCAGAGTGATAATAAAATGGTAGCCATATGGAGGTCAGTAATGACTTGGTGGCTAGAGGAAAAAGAAGAAAGCAAGTTATCCCCCATTGGCAGAAATGGTGCTTCTGAGACAACATCAAATGTAAAGGATAGGGAGGGTAAGACGACAGTCATCCCTCTGTGACCATGGAGTTCTTTAACCATGTATTCAACCAAATATGGAACAAAGCTATTTTTAAAAACTGTATTTATATGAGGAATATGGACCCCACCTTAGTCATCTAAACTTAAGTCATTCTTAACATTTCTGGTTCAAGGACTAAGAACCACAAAAGAGAGTCGGGCGGTGGTGGCGCTCACCTGTAATCCCAGCACTCAGGAGGCAGAGCCAGGTGGATCTCTGTGAGTTCGAGGCCAGCCTGGCCTACAGAGCTAGTCCAAGACAGGCTCCAAAGCTACACAGAGAAACCCTGTCTTGAAAAACCAAAAAAAAGAACCACAAAAGATAGTCATGGTTACCTGAACAAAACGTGCACAGGTCAAGCCAGCCTGGAGTGGGGATGGGCTCACCAGCCCTCACCCCTGGCTGAGGGTCTATTAGCAGTTGATGGCTGCTAAGGGAAGGAGAATCAGTTTTCTTTAAGGGTGTGGCCTCTGGTAGGTCTATTATGTTCCACTGGATGGTCCCACATCCCTAAGTACATGGCCACCAAAAATTGCATAGCGGATTTAAAAAAAAAAAAAAAGGGAACCTGGACACCTGGAACAGGTGGGAAAGTTGACCCCGGGGTCATGATAGCAGAGAGTAGAAGAGCTGGCCCTGCCCCCAACTGGCTGCAGCACTCGGGAGAGTGGGTCTCGCATCTCACCTGGGCAGCACAGTAGAGCTGGCCCTGGTGGTGTAGGTGTGGGTGAGCCGCCCCCAAGGGAGTGAGAGCAGGAGAACAGGACCCACTCCCTGCAGCTTACTGCATAGAGTGAGCTAACTGGGGCAGTGGTGAGAGCTCACCCTAGTGATGGGGATGAGGAGAGCTGGTGGGTTGACCCACCCAGCTACCCTCCAGGCCCAGAACCAGGGCTGTGAGTTGGCCCACCCCAACATCCACACCATCTAGGATCTGCTGGAGCACATGAAGGGGCCAGTCCTGTAGATCCAAAGCTGCAGGATCAACATGATACAAAGCAACAGCAAGACGTCCAAGGGGAGTCTCAGTGAGGACCCAGCAGAAGCCAGAGGCCTTAGACCAAACCAATGACTCAGTTGCAGCGAACACTTGCAAGTAAAGATGTATGGACTAAAGGGGACACTGCGTCACACTGCAGCTTCCATGACGAGATTCTTTTTTCTTTTAAATTTTATTTTGTTTTTTGTGGGTTGCAGGGGCAGAGGGTAGACTTGAAGGGATGGGGAGAGGAACTGTTTTGGGATGCATGATGTGAAATCCACAAAGAATCAGTAAAAAATGAAAAAATAAAAGAGGAGGAAGAGATGTGAAATTGGGAGGGGCAGATCTGGGAGGAGTTAGGGGGAGAAGTAGAAGATGTATAGTAGAAAATATACTAACACAAAGACAACTATCCTAGGAATGTTGGATTTTATTTGATAAAAAAAAGATCTGTTTCTTCTTAAGACACTATAAAACATAAAATAGTTCAGATCATTACTATTAAAGTTCTGAAAAATATTGTGTTCTGTTTTCAAAAAATATGTTCATATATCACAAAATTATTAATCATACAAATAGTAACTAATACGTATCACATGCTTGTATATACTAAATATTCATAATCCTCAAAACAGAACTATTATTATAACTTTTGAAAACAGGAGACTGAGAATCAGAGTGGTGAAGGCCTTCCCAACAATTAAGGGCATAAGTCAGAACATACATCTAGGTGTTTGTGGCCATACCACTCTGGGTATGTCTGACATCATAAACTAAGTGGGGCTGGTCCTGGTTAGTACCTGGATGAGAGACTGTGTATCCAGGCAACCTGACTCCACACTCCACAGGCTTTCTTATAGTATCATGCTGCCTTTAATTCAAATGAAAATAAAATTGGTATGTCATCATTTTCCATATCATCTTGAGTATTTAGGCACTTTTTTTTTTGGTTATTTTTGAGACAGGGTTTCTCTGTGTAGTTTTGGTGCCTATCCTGGATCCCACTCTGTAGACCAGGCTGGCCTTGAACTTACAGAGATCCGCCTGGCTCTGCTTCCCCAGTGCTGGGATTAAAGCCATGTGCCACCACTGCCCAGCATTAGGCACTTATTTTTAAGCAAGCTGTGGTATCTAAAAATCTTAGTAAATATTCTTTTAAGAAAGACTTCCTTCCAGTCCTGAAATCTCAGGACTATAATCCCAGCTTCTGAAGAAGCCGGGGTAGGAAAACCACAAATTCAAGGCCAGTCTGGGCTACAGAAGGAATTTAAGTGCAGTCTTGGAAACTTGCCAAGACATATTCTCAAACAGAAAAGAAATGAGGATGAGAGTACAGGTCAGTGGCAGGATGACTGCCTAGCATGTGCTAGCCCAGGGTTTGAAACCCAGTACTGGGGCAGGGGTTGGGGGAGGGAGGGGAGTGTGGGGGCAGGGAGGAGTAAGACTTCATTGGTACATAAAGGCAAAAGGAATAAATCATTATCAGGCCAAAGCTTCCTACACCTTAGCTGGTTTATCAGACATTGAATGCCTACTAACTAACACTGGCTGACTCTTTTGAATGGTGTAACAAAATAATTAAATAGAGTCCTATGAATGCCTTAGTTTGCTTTCTGTTGCTGTGATACAATAATGACCAAACCAATGTCAGGGAGGAAAGGGTCTATTTGGCTTATACTTCCATGTCATAGTCTGTCATTGAGGGATGTCAGGGAAGGACCGCAAGGCAGGAGCTCGGAGCAGAAATCGGCAGAGGAACACTGTTTACTGGCTTGCTCTCTCCTGCTTGCTTAGCTACCTTCCTCATAGAATTGAGGGCCACTTGCCCAGGGATGGCATGGCCTACAGTGGACTGGACCCTTCTACACTGATTAACAAGATGTCCCACAGTCATATCCATAGGCTAATGCAATGGAAGCAATTCCTCATTTGGGGATCCCCCCTTCTCAGATGTGTCAAGTTGATAAAGATTTTAACACATGAACTAAAGCCAAAAGAGTCCCAAGTATGTGTCTACTCCTTTAGAGTCTTAAAAGTAGCCACCACAATGGAGAAATAAATAGGCTCTTTGATAAAAGTGTTGGAGAAACAGTCTCTGCGTACAATAAATAAGACTATCTGTATTGCTGATTTGGATCTGGAACATGTCCTGAAGTCCTATGTGCTAAAGGCTTGTTCTCCAGCTAGGCATTTCTGGGAGGTGGTGGAAACCTTAAGAGATGGGGCCATAAGGGAGGTTCCAGGTCAGCGGGAGCTTGTCCTCAAAAGGGATTATAGGACCCCCCATTGGGATGTTTCTCTCTCCCTCCATTTCTCTTCTCTCTCTTCCCCTCCCCTCCATCTCTTCTTCTCTCTCTCCTTCCCTCCACACCTCCCATCTCTCACCTCTCTGCCTAGTCATGAAGTACATGACTTTGCTGTGCCATATACTTCCTCATTTCCTTTATTACAAGCCCAGGAGCAACTGGACCAACCAGTTCTATATTGAACCTTCTAAAAACACAAACAAAATCAAACCTTTTCATAAGCTGATTTTTATTATCTTAAGATATTTGATCATAGTGGTGGAGAGCTAACTAAACCAAATACTGTATACTATACACAAAAGTCACCTCAAAATCCACTGGAAATTTTAACCCCAAGACTGGGAAATATAAAACTCCCCCAAGAACCATAAGAGGAATGTACTGTGGCACTGTTCTTGACGGTGAGTTTTTGGACACGAGCCCAGAAGCACAGGAAGTAAAAGCAAAAATTAATGAGACTATGCCATCTAAAGTACCTCCAAGGAAACCACAGGCAGAAGGGAAGCAGGGCTGGTGAGATGACCCCGTGGGGAAAGGCAAAGGCACTTGCTGCCAAGCCTGACAACCTGAGTCAGTCATCAACCCTGGAACCCCACGTGGTAGGAGAGAACTGATTCTATCACGTTGTCCTGTCGCCTACATGGGCACACTGTGGTATAAACAGGTAAATGAACAGAGCATGCACATGCATGGATACAGAGAATTGCCTTATTTGTCAGGGGAAATAGGAAAATTCTGTCATCTGTGAAACTAGAATAGTATTGAGGACATTGTGCTAATGAATTCAGTCAGGCACAGAAATACAAACAGTGCATGATCTCAGGCATATACACAATCTAAAAAAAAAAAATAGCCAAACTCAACAGAAACAGTAGACCAGTGGTAACCAAGGGCTAGAAGGTGGATGAAGTGAAAAGATACTGGCCAAAGAGTAAAAATTTTTAGTTAAGTGACAAATATAAATTTAGGGTACCGTGTGGTGATGCTATGCCTTTAGATCTTTGTTAGTAAATCTTAACATTCTCATTATGAGAGATAGACAATGGATCGTTAAAGATGTGTGTGTGTGTGTGTGTGTGTGTGTGTGTGTGTGTGTGTGAGAGAGAGAGAGAGAGAGAGAGAGAGAGAGAGAGAGAGAGAGAGAGAGAGAGAGTGTGTTCATGAGTTTATGTGTACCACATAAATGCAGGTGACCACAGAAGATTCCCTGGAACTAGAGTCACACAGATTCCCTGGAACTAGAGTCACAGCCCACTGTAAGCTGCCTAATATGGGTGCTGGGGAATAACCCTGGGTCCTCTAAAATAGCAGTAAGTGCTCTTAACTGCTGAGCCATCTCTCCAGCACCCCAAGACATTTTTAATATTTTAGCAACAGTTTGGTTGTTTTCTTTTATACTTCAGTGGTTTCATTCAGGGTTTTTAAATTTACTTATCTGAATATATATTCTGTTTAACACATCCTTAGAGATCAACTTACCTACATAAATTCAATGCTACTTTCAATGCAGAATGTATTTGCTGATGACAACCGTTTTATTCTTTGTTATCTTACCCTCCAAAGCATATAATAAAACACTACTCACAAGAAATTTTGTCTAAAAGCTTTATTGAAGAGAAACTGTAACATCAACCTTCAGGTAGAATCTAGAAGATTCTAGAATCTAGAAGTACTGTAAAGGCACTCTGACTCCATTTATCAGTATCCTGATGCTACTGAAACCTAAAACAATCAGTGACATTTACCAGATTATGCTTGTTCCTGTCATCACCTCAGATAACATCAAGAAATGATGTAAGTTCATCAGTTTTCACGGTCATCTCTGTAGGTGAAGGACAGGCTGCTCCATGGGTGAGTTGTACACAAAAAGGAAGCAGAGGAAATAGGCTCACTTGTTCTCTGGGAGTTCAAGGTCTTGATCACTGTTGCCAACAGCCCTGCTCCACAGCAAAGCCCTTCAGTCAATGCCATATCCTGCAGGAATTGTCCTTGCTACCTGATGAAACAAATCGCACGATCATTTCCCCCTTATCTTACTTCTGTTACCCTCTTTTCAAACAGGCGGACTTTGTCCTGGGTCACTGCTACTCAGCCATGTGTGAAATGTGAGGCTTTCCAAAGGACAGCTCATCAGGAAGTCACACAATTGCTGATAGTTGGGGAAAACGTTCAATGCATATTCTTTTCCCCGACATAGTAACACTTTAGCCAGAAAAAGCCAAGAAAAAGATGTTTAAATTTAACATCTCTACTGGGCCATTTTCCACATCATCTGTGGAAAATGAAATGTCCTGACTTGTTTACATTACTGGTGTCTACTACCATCAGCTGAGCAGTAACCATCAGAAAAGTAGAGTAACCAGCTAGACAAGCTCCAAAATGGCTGCCTTACCTAGAGCAACAGAACTGAATTAAATTCACCATCAGTGGCAGAGGGCACTCTTGTGAGTCCTGGTGCAACTAAATGGGAACCTGGCATGGTGGCTAATATTTCCAACCCTAGCACTGGGGAGGCTGAGACAGGAGGATTGCTGCAAGTCTGAGGCCAGGATGTATAGCAAGACCCCATTTCAAAATATTTTTTAAAAGCCAATAGTAAGAAAAAAAATTCAATAATGGAAGTAAAATGAAATTCCAGGATAAGCCAGATCACCTGGAAAAGTGAG